>NW_026136708.1:22205194-22517694 GCF_905237075.1 Dicentrarchus labrax
GAAGGAATGTGTAGTTTCTGGCGAAGTCTCAGAGGGAAAAGTGTTTAACATATAACCGGGTGTGGCTAATAGTAACAGTCTGTTTACAGTCTATATTAACTTATCATGTTCAAAAGTGCATTCCTTGCAAAGGGAAGTACAGAGAGACCTGAGGAGGAGGTGAGAGGTTAAAGTTCAGGGAGGAAGTGGGAAAGGGAAAGCAGGACAGGAACAGACCATTCAGGCGTCACTGATTTCCTTCCTATTGAAACAATGGACAGAATGACAAAAAGCAAAATGAGAGTAAAGTGAACAGAAATAATACTATTATTTACTTTGTAGCCTAAAGAAATAGATATTAATGATCCAATGTGACATAACGTGGTTTGTTCAGACATTAGCTCGTAGTAATATTGTGCTTATTTGCATAATAAGTTTTTAGATACATTATTAAAAGTGTATTAAAAGAAATAGTGGAAATTAATCTAATTATATGTTATGGCCACATTTTAGACTAAGTGGCTTAAGTTTAATGAAAAAAGGCTTTGTTATTTGGAAAAATGTCTGAAGTAAAAAAAGTAAAAACAAAACAATGTATTTGTTCCTGATTTTCTACATGTCTACAAGGCGAAAAAAGGTTGGAAACAAACACGATAATCTTCATCGTCCCATGTTGGATTAAAAGGTCACAATGAGCTCCCTCCATCATTCTCTTTCTTCCACAAAGTGTTGACCCCCCCCCCAAATTAGGTCCATCTCAACCGGCTCATTCATCACAGCTCTGTGCCAGGTCAGTTTGGTCCATCTCAGCACAGTCCTCTGAATCTGCCTCCATTTGTAGGTCCAGGGTTGTGAGGTTGTTCAGCCAGAAGATGTAACATCGCTACCTCGGGCGTCCACTGTGGAAGACCTCAGTCCATTTTATTATCAGATAAACCTTAAAGCTTGGACTTCCAGATGTTGGACTCTTTATTAAAACTGGTGCAGACGCTGATATATTGGTATTTGTATGATTAATTACTCAGCTTTAGGCGTGTTGGTAGGTCGTGTTTTGAACATCTGACAAAGCCAAGCTGTTTCTGCTGCATCCGGCATCAATGCTAAGCTAAGCTAATTGTACGTCGGCTCAATCTCAATATTTAACGCCGAAACGGTCCAAAAGCAAGCAAATAAAGTAATTTCCCTGCATGTTTCCCTCAAGTTTATGCTCACCGCTCAGCTTAGCGCCTGCTCAGGATCTGAACTCTGCTGCAGCTGCTGGACTCGGACCCGACCGGACCTTTGTGGTGCGGTTCAGGGTTCAGGGTTTGAGGCACAGTTGCTGCAGTGTGTGTTTCTCCCTGGAGAATGAGGAGGTTGCCTCTATGTGAGCGGCTGTTGCTGTTGTGTGTGTGTGTGTGTGTGTGTGTGTGAACAGGAAGTATGGATTCTCTGCAGTCGATTACCCCCCCCCCCATTAATTAAATACTTGCTCTACATGATCAATAACACACTGTACGTCTATGTGAAGCTCAGGCACAAGTTTACATAAGAGTTACATCATTATTATGAAGCGCAGTAAGCAGATCTCGCCTTGTAGCTTCAACTGAGAGCAGAAGTAATGAATGTGGAAGACCAGACAGCCTACTTGTAGCCTACTTATTTAAAGAATATGAATACTGGCATAAACAATAAACCATGATGGGTTGAAAAACACGTATCTGAATCATCTCTGTGCTAACCACACAGCAGCTGCCTCGGGCTTACTACCCACAGCCAGGCACTGACTCCGGCCTTTTGCTTCTAGCAGCTCGTGTCTGTGGCCAGCTTCACTTTTAGCTTCGAACCTCTCACGCTGTATTTAGGTGTCAGCCTCTGCCAACCGCGGTGACACGTGTGGGTATTTCAGCAGTTAGCCGTCATTAGCGGTTTCAGTATTTTCTGCAGGGATGAGCTCATCTTCTGTAGCTGCTGTTTGGCTCGTTTTCTCCTCACCGACACACAGACAGTCTGTAGCTCGGTGTGTGTGTTATGTTGAGTATGTGGAAGTGACACCTTATCTTGATGGTGATCCGGTTCTGTCTTTTAATCTATAAATCTTCTGTAAATTGTCAGAAATGTGAAAAATGTCCATTAAAATTCCTCTGAGCCTAAGGTAACACCTTCGAATTGCTTGTTTTCATTCCAACAACAGTCTAAAAACCCCAAATATTGAATTCACAATGATTGATGTAGACATATTATGTCTGTTTTGAGCTTGTTGTCTGGTTTATTTATGCTTTTTCTGTGTGTGTACATTGAAAGCAACTTAAAACCGAAGTCAAATTCTATGTATGTGGTCAATAGAAGTGATGACATGACTTTAAAAATGACTTTAATTGGCCAATCAATTAATTCACAAATCCTTTCAGCATAATGCATCAAATTCAGATTTAGTTATTTTCTTGTTGTTTATATATCATTATTAGTCTGTTTCCATTGGACTGTAATGAAATTTCACTCTATTGATACACAATAAACTATTTTCAGCTCCCCTAATTAAAAAACTTTTTGTGATATTGCAAATTTCTGGCGTTTTTTGCTTTTTTATGTGCTAAATGGAACATTTGCACAGAAACAGGTGAATAGTGACACAGTGGATGTAGCCTTGAGGAAATAAACAAGCATGTCAGAGCGGTTTTTGTCTTCTGCTGACAACAAAGTGCTCTGATACACTGCGCTTCTTGTTATTTATCTAACCCAATCACCTCATGCCGCTCTTGAAACACAGATATGATGTCCAGAAGTGACGGCAGGAACTTAGGGCACCGTGATTAATTACTGTAATGCGAGATAGAGGCCATCTTTAAGGATATAAATGTTGTGTAGTCCGAAATCCAACATATCAATATCATTGGTTTAATGGCACATTTAAATAACCAGATTTTGCTTGTAATGTCCCCAGAAAGCCAACTTCTGCTCCAGAAGGATGTTTTTGGTGTTTGTTTTTTATCCCTGGCAGTGTGTGTGTGTGTGTGTGTGTGTGTGTGTGTGTGTGTGTGTGTGTGTGTGTGTGTGTGTGTGTGGCATCTTGTTTGTACCGGGCTACATATTGCAAACAGGCTTAGTGTTTTTACACTAGTGACAGCCGGGAGTCACTCCCAAAACATCCATTGTGTGTCTGTGTGTTTGTGTGTGTCTGTGTGTGAGTGAGACACCAGACGATCTATTGTTATGTGTTTGCTGACATGGTGCATCATCCGCGGGGTTGCTACTGTTGCTTTCCCAGCAGCACAATGAACAGGCAATGCAGAGATGCTGAGCGCAACACTCCCCGGCTTTATTTAGCTGAATAACACACACACACACACACACACACACACACACACAGACACACACAGAGGGAGAAATGTCTGTGTGTGTGTGTGTGTGTGTGTGTGTGTGTGTGTGTGTGTGTGTGTGTGTGTGTGTGTGTGTGTGTGGCATCTCAAAAGGAGCGTGAGGACAAGAGTTCAGAAGTTTTTGCTGTAAAGGAAATAATTTTCTTCAGCCGTGGCAAGAACCATGAAAAGCTACTTTTAGACATGAATAAGTTGTTTAAAATCTGATATGATTTGATACAAACAGTTTTCTTTCATTCAAACAGGTTAAAGATCAGTTTCTGGAGGTGTGGATGCGTTCAGTTGCCAACACTACAGGAAGGGTTATTTAAATGCCAAATATAGAAACTGAGACAATTAAGTAATGTGCACGAATAATGAAAGCGTCATTGTTTCATATCTGCTCTCTTGTGTTTTGATTTTTGGAGGATTATATTAAACTAATGCAGCTTACAGCAAGATAAAAGAGTTTAAGAATAGAGCAAAATGTTAAAAGTAAGAATATAAGAACAGTAACTGTGCAGGTTTAAAGAGTACATGATGCATACTCATTATATTGCAAATATAATATACATATATCGTATTATTATGTTTGTATTCACAGGTCTGTAAATAAAAAAATAGTCATATTAAATAAGTAATATGTAGTTTTTGTATTGTGCACAGTGAAGATTTGCATATGAACATTAGAAGCTGTTCACATGATCAAAACTCCTTTCACATGCAGGAACATTGAGCATGAGATATTTTTATTAACCAACAATCAGTCTCCTCTTTATTAGCACAAATAAACTGTATATATTTTGCAGACTGAAGTTCATCCTGAATCACAGCAGCCTTGAGGGTGGGTTTCTTTTATTTAATCCAACGACATTTGCTATTGTAGCACAAAGCACAAAGTACAGCTGAGACTGATGGGAAGTCATAAATTAAAGTGTTTTGTTTCATTGTGTTGTCAGAAGAGTCAGGGGATCAGCAAAGTTATTACAGTTGATCTGGAAACTCAGAAACACAAAAGTCGACCTCATGGTGGCGAAAAATCGGAGGATCACCAAAGTCATTATGGTTCATCGTCTGGGACCAATGAATGCCTCTTTATCTTTTCATGGTAATCCATCAAACCGTTGTTGAGATATTTAAGTCTTAACCAAAGTGGAGGACAGATAAACTGATGTATCATCCATATTTTAGGGGGTTTTTTTACATTTTGTTTCAACTTTCAAACATGCCAGAGCTTCTGATTTAAAGGACCACTGTGTATGATTTAGTGGCCTTTAATGGTGATGCTGGAGATTGCAACCATTTGAATTACAGCTAAGACTTCCAAGCTTTTGGAGAAACCACAAAAGCCATAAAACATCCGTAAAACGTCCAATCTAGAGCCAGTGTTTGTTCTTTCTGGGCTACTGTAGGTGGACTCCGTAGGAAGATCCCCCTGTAGATAAAAACAAGTTATTCTAAGGTAGCAAAAACATGATGGCTCCTATATTCAGGTGATTATACAATAATGAGAACATACCTTTGAATATTATATTACATTTCTGACAATATAAAAGTTACACACTGGACCTTTAAACTCCTTCTTGAAGAGCGTTTTATTTTTTGTTTAAGTGACTATGTAGGTTGTGCTTTATTCCTGCTGTCTAAAATATAAAAGATAACTAATATACTGCATATTCTATAATACAAAGCCCTGTGCAGGGATTAAAACAAAGAGAATTAAATGCACAAAACACCAAATTAACATAATATAACGTTAATAAATCTGAACAGAAACATACAGTAACAAATCTATTTATAAAAGGCTCTTTATTGTGCTATAATAAAAATATTTCTGTGTGTTGGACTTCAACAAACACAGAATCATCATCACGTTTCCGTGTCTGATGTGACCTCTGATAATTAAAAGCATGACATACACAACATGTCATGTGAGCTCACAGAACATGCAGTACAAACAGCCTCATATCACAGTTCCTTGCATACTTTGTTGAGTCAATAGAAACTGTAGCTGTTATCAAGGTTTAGTTCAAGAACATCCCCTCTTTGCTCGGCGGCGTACATGCGAGGTGGAGATATCCAGAAAGGGAGAGCGAGACGGTGACAAAGGAAAGCTCCATCAGAAAAAAAAAAAAACTTCCATGAATTATTCAGCTCTCCTTTTGTGTGCTCTCCATTTATCTCTCAATCCTCTCTTTTTCTCCTCTCTTCCCCGAGATGCTACAGACTCTGACAGCTTTATTGTAGCTGCTGGGAGCTACTCGGTATGTGTGTGTGTGTGTGTGTTTCTATTCTTGTATTCGTGTGAAGCTCAGGGCGTTTGTAATGTGTGTGTGTGTGTACTGTGTGTAAGTGCTGTATAATAGTGCAATAGTGCCTCGTGTCCACCCCCTTACCACATACACACACACTCACACCACTTTAAATAGCCTGGTAATTAGACAGGCAAATTACAGTCCTTTTCTGCCTGCCTGCAGCTGAGGACTGTGGGAAACGTAGGCAGCTCGAGTGTTTCCTTTATTGCAGCGATGGCAAAGGACCAGGAGTGTTTTTTGGATTTCTAAAGGCAGAGGGGAAACGGAGACAGGGGTGGTGTGATTATCAGCTGGATTCAAAGTTCATCACAATGTTGGTTTGAAAGAGTTGCAGGAAATACTTGCTGATTAATTGCTTTTTTTTTTTTTTTTTTTAATGATGTTGATGCATCCAGAGAAACAAAAGGCATTGTGGGTGCAGAGGGGAAGATTTCTGAGATAGAAAACAAGAAGCAAGTAAAAAGAGGCACAAAAAAAACCCCTAAAATATCTTGCTTTCATTGATTTAGTGGCCAGACTAGAATGCATTGAGAGAGTGCAACACCTCAGCTAGGGCTGCACAATCCTCCAAATACACCAGGTTATTAATAGAAACTGTGGGTTTTACAAAATAAGTCAAAATACATACAGTGACAATCTAATCCCGCCTGGAAATATGCCGACTGTAAGGATTAATTGTGCAAAATTTGGTGTGGCTCATTAGTTATCACGGTCTTGATTTAGCTCATTGCTGGAGAACCATGTAAAGATGAAACGCCATAAAATGTGGCAGGATTTCTCACTGCAGAACACCTGGTTGCAATTGCACAGTTATGCAAATACAGCACACACAGAGGAATTTGGAGGCTAATAATAATTCCAAAAAACAATGTGTGTATGTGTGTGTGTGTGTGTGTGTGTGTGTGTGTGTGTGTGTGTGTGTGTGTGTGTGTGTGTGTGTGTGTGTTAATGTCTAAAAATACAGTTTAATTTGCGTTCACACTGATGCCAATAATGCCTTTTATGGAGCGTGGCATGCTGAAATAATCATTAAAAAATGTTGAGACTTTAAAGTTCCTTCTTGACCTTAGAAACAGGAGACATAAGAATCTTACCACAAGTCCCATTAACAGCCTATCTGGAGCTTTCAGGTGACTCCCATGCGTTTCCTCAGCAGATGAGTTTCTCCCAATCTTGAGTCAACTTCTGCTTTAACTTTGAATCCCATTAATAAATAAAATATTTTATCCAACAAATAATAAAAAAACCCCAAAATATTCTGAATTAAATGAATTTGTAGGACGAGTGCTGGAAAAAAGTAAGCATGACGGACAACTTAAATTGTCTTACAGCCTGTTACTGAAGGACAGAGAAACACTGACTGACGATGTTCTCCCTATGTTTGCTCCAGTTTCCCACCATCATCAAAACATGTATGTAAGTTAATTCTCCAGTTAATTCTCCAGTCAGTGCCTTTAACCAAGGCACTACATCCTATAATACTTGGTTGGATGGGTTAAATGCAGAGGACAAATGTTACTGTACAGTACATTATGCTTGTATATGTGCTTTAAAGTTGATTCTATTGTAAAGAAATCCAGAAAAAAGTCACTCTTCAGGTGTTATGAGCCCGAATGTGGCGTCTAATAACTGTCCAATTAATGGTGTTTGTTCCTTGGTCCATGTCCTAAATTTCTCCCAAATTGTATTGAAATATATCACAGATATCCTGCTGTCCAACAAACTGATGAAACCAAAGTATGTGACAATGGACCAATGGGCACAGACATTCAGTGATGCTGGATGCCCACACAGCCACACAATGCAGACACACACACACACACACACACACACACACACACACACACACACACACACACACACACACACACACACACACACACACACACACAAGGCAACAGAAAGGGCTACAAGTGTGCAAGCAATGCATGTCCTGCCATTGATACAATAACCAACCAGAAACACAACAGAAGCAGCGACAGACGACGATGTTTTTGGCCAGATAATCAGCATTTATACCAGCAGCTGTCAGTTTAAATCCAATCCAGCAGAATGACATGAATCCACGGCAGCCTGTGTGAAATGTCTGAAACAGTCCAACACGGTTGAACACGTCAAACTCGACATAGTTCATCGTCATCGTCTCGGTTGCTTCCAGCTATACCTGCGCAGAGCGAGCTGCTGCTGCTTGCTTACACTGTCACCTGTTTGTCTAGTAGAGCAAACAGACTCTGTCAGACATGGAGGTTTGAGTTGAACACACAAACAAACTTTATTCAACTGAACAACAGAAATGCATGGTCAGTCAGGGCAGATCGGGCCACAGGTGGGCCCCTAAAGAACCGTGGTCCCGGAGCATAAAGATAAATATTGTGCCAAATTCAGTGCTGGCAGATACTCATTAAAGCAACCTGAGATTGGGATGACTCTACTTTTAACTTTCCAGAAAGAGAAAATGTTAATGACAGAGAACTGATTTGACTTTTTATTGTATTTTTATTTCAGCACATGTTAATTACCTCAACAAAGGGGATGCAAAATAGTTCCTGATCCCATTGTTCTCAGGAACGAGGCGACCAGCTGATTCTGCACAAACTGGTTTCTGCTGCTTACTCACGCTCTCTCAAACACACACACACACACACAGTCACACAGGCTAGCAGACAGCAGCATCTACTGTGTGCAACATAGCTGTGGTTTGAATGTTTGAAACTGGTCTGACTGGCAGTGCGGCTCTCCGTCCTCGTGTTATCTCACCTCCAATACACAAACACAGTGTTTGACTCAGCTGGATCAACAGTTGCTATATCGCTGCAGGAGTTTCCTTTTTACTCTCTGACGGACCTACGAATGTGTTCACGTTGTCATAGAAACAGATGAAGCATGAAGATATTTTTGGGGGGTAATGTGTTTGTTTGGTTCAGTTGTTTAATATTCAGGAGGATCTATTGGCAGGAATTGAATATAATATTCATAAGTGTGTTTTTATTTGCGTATTAACACAAAATGAGAAGTGTTTTCGTTACCTTCGAATGAGACGTTGAACCACGAGAAACCATTGTTTAAAGGTTATTAGTAAGACGTTAACGTAGTAACAGTAACTAAGGGGGGTGGGGCTTAGCCAGGAAACAATGAACATAAACAATGTACATATATAACAACAACAACAACAACAACAACAATAAACAAATACACACCAATCAAAGTGTGTAGACAACAGGAGAGCGGGGTCACTGATATGATGGGCAGTCAGTTACCTCACAAATGTGAACGTCTCAAAACAATCAAGGCCACTGTGTGTGTGTGTGTGTGTGTGTGTGTGTGTGTGTGTGTGTGTGTGTGTGTGTGTGTCTTGACTCCATGACTGGTTTAATAGAATTGGTTCTGTAGGGGCCTTTGTGTGTTTCTGTCACAGTCTGCTCGTGACAAAAGCTGACTAAATGGAGTGGTGCTGAGTGGTAGAGGCTGACACACACACACACACACACACACACACACACACACACACACACACACACACACACACACACACACACACACTTTATGTACATACTGATGCAATTATTGTATTACAATTATTATTAATTAATATTTTAAACTATATGAAAAAAACCTCCCTGTTTGACAACAAAGGTCTTTGTCTTTTTTTTCCCTAAAATTAATTAATGAACTTTTTCTGACTTACTTCTATTATAGTTAAAGGGTCAGTTCACAAAATCACACAATTACATATCGTCACTGACGGCATGCAGGTGGTTTTGGTTTTATTTGTGATATCTATCTCTAAAGCTTCTGCAGTAAATATAACTTTGTTTGTGTTGCTCAAAGCACTAAAAATTAAAAAAAAACATTTTAAGATGTGATAAAACTCTTATCCTGTGAAGTACAATATGAAGATTGACTTAAAAACAACTTCTCAGACACACACACACAGTCTCTCCACTGCACGTACACAATCATTAAGATAATAACAACTCTTCTCACTTAGCTCATCTTACCAGTATATGACCGTGTATTGAAGTAGCAGCACTTTAATGATGGTGGGAACTGTTGCCGCTCTCACTGTTGCCATGGTTCATTCAATAAAATGACCTTTACAACCGAACAAGGCCTTTGAGTGATGTGACCTGTGTAATCCCTGTTTCACCCTTAAAGGGTAATGAGCGCTATACTCTGGGTGGTCTGCTCATTGATTTAACATTTAACGTCATTTGTTTTGTTACGAAGAGACATATTTTTCATGGTTTGAGTCGGAAGGAGGAGAACACCACCAAGATGTATTTAGAAAACACTTGTTTGACCTTCATCACTCCAGATACATAGCGTGCTGGAACAGATCCAGACACCAGAGGTGGGGTTGCAGTATGTTGCTGCAACCTGGTTCAAAAGAGGACTTTCCACATTGCTGCTGAGCAGAGGATGATGCTGTTCTGGAGAAGAACTGGCAGAAACGTCTGGCTGTTACTCCCACTAGTATATTTTACTTGTTTACTCCTTTTACTTAAAGGTCCAGTGTGTAGGATTTAGTGGCATCTGACAGTTTAGTTGCCCTGCTTCAACCTCCCCTTCAAAGCACAAAAGAGAAACTAAGGGGGCTGTGAAACGCCCCTACCCTAGAGTCAGTCCTATATTCAGGTAATTATATACTAATGAAATCATACCTATTAAAATGATATTCCATTTCTGCCAGTAGATCCTCCTAAATGTGATACACTTAATGTTACTACCTGTTTATATCTGTGTATATATTACATATATATTTTACCTGTTTATACCTGTACACATTGCAGTGTACATATATATTTATACTGTCTACAAGCTGTTAAACAATCACAGTACATATATTTATGAGTATTACCCGCCTACAGCCTGTTCTCACCTGTCACAACATTACAGTTTATTCACTTTTCACTACTGTACACCAGTCTATTACAGCATTATATGTTATATATTATCTTCTTATACTTTATTTTATTCTAGTTTATATATATCTGTTTTACTCCTATATTTAACTAAGCACTATGTCATGTCTTATTCTCATATTTCTCGACTGCTTTATTGTAATTGTTGTGCATTTGGCAAATAAAGAACTTGAACATGCAAACACATTTTATTTAAATACTTGTGAGTCCACAAAGAAAAGACAAAACCTCCAAAGTGAGGATCTTTATTAGGCTATCTCAGCTCGCTGTGGCCTGGGCCTGACAATATATACACACACATACACACACATATACACACATATATACAAACATATATACACACTTGTATCCTGTGAACTATTTTTGTCCGTCCACAATTCTGACAACAGATTCCTATCGGCTGAACTTTCCCTGTAGCTCTTCCGCTGACGTAATTTGATGTCAGAAACTCGACTGCCGAAGGGCCATAAAGTGAAACACTGTCATGTACTGTGGGAGTCATCAGCATATCTTCTCCCTTTGACTAATATATGGAAATAAGCTGGTAAACCGGCAAAGTCCTCTTCTGTTGTGTGAGTCCTGCTAGCAAGGTTACGTCACAGGAATGTGAAAACACAGTTTGTTTGTTTGTTTGTTTGTTTGTTTGTTATTCTGACATAACCTATAACAACTAGAAACAGAAACAAATGCATGCAACAATACAAAAAATACAGAATGTAGCAATGCAGTTGTCACTGGTTTCTAGTGGAGAGGCAGGTATTATAGATAAAATGTGTCATGAAACCCAATATGGACAGTTCCTGCAGACGCCTCAAAAAAGTTTCCTGCTTTTGTCTTTTAGATTAATGGTTCCTAACCTAAGGGGTCAAGATGTCATGTCCACAGCCACACCTCCCTTGTGTTTCCCTATTTCCCTGTGTCTCCAGTTTTCCCCTGTCTGTCTGTCTGCCTGTCTGTCTGTGTCTGTGTTTGTGTGTGTGTGGGCGTGGTCTCCCTTTACCCGCTCTGGCTCCTGGTTCTGCTCTTCAAACAGCACATCTGTCTGCTATCAAACCATCCCCTCTTGCTACAAGTACTCTTGCACCGACAGCCAATGCTCGCTGGGTCATTGTGCCTCTCACGGTTTGCCCTTGTGCACCGCGTCCTGCTCTGAAGATAGTTTATTTTGCCATCAGTCTTGTTATTTTATAGCCTGCCTCCCTGCCTGTCTGACTTACACCTGTTCTTCCTGTCTCCTGGATTACCTGCCTGCCCGCCTGCCCGCCTGCCTGTCTCGCCAGCTCTCATTCCTGGGATTCCCTCTGTCCCGTCATCTCAGCCACTACCTCCAGCCAATCACCATCTCTATTCACCATAGTGTGTTTAGGATTTATATTCAAGTGTTTAATCTGGTGATTTTGCACTTTAGTGAATGATTTCACACTTAGACGCTGATTTACTCTTCAAGTTGTTTTTAATCACCAGCATAAATCTAATACTTCAGAAAGGCTTCTGCAAGCACAATATAAAGATGGCCCATCCTAAACCACTACATTATGTTGCTTTGGTCAAGAGATTCATACAAAAAGGGATTTTAGAGTCAATTTATTTAATTCATGTAGTAATAATTTTAAAAAATGTAGGACAAAAGGTCTGTGCAATGACAAAGACAAAGTGTAGCCAACTGTATAAACCCCCACTAGGGCCAAAAGAGCCCCCTTACACATATGGCGTCCCATACCCACCGCTCCCAACCCACATTAGTTCTTCGTTACATATACAAACTCGTAAATTATATAAGAGTCTTCGTAACCTGCCATCCTCACCATGTTTGTTTTTCATAATCCGAGTACGTGCTTACCAGATTATTCCAACCCAGTTATAATGTTAACATGCGTCAACCCAAAACAGCCCTGCAGCTGTTTTAAGAAACCACGTTCAGAAAAGAATTCTCCATACTTGCAACCACAGCCGCTGATGCCTTTTCCAGATGTCTGTCGATGGCCGCTCTGCCCGACACGAGCTCCCCAAACATCTGTGAAACTCTGCTCCTCTCTGTGGGTTTGTCACCTCCTCTCTTCCACCTCTCCCTCCCTCGTCTAACTCTACCTCTCCTAGTTCCTAGCGTGTTTCTAACCTGCCGCTTCGCATCGATGTGCGGAAAAGTCTCTGTGGGCTGCAGATGGTCAGTGCAGCGAGACAAAACAAAGATGTTCCACTTTCACTCTGTAGCCGTTTAATTGCTTGTTCAACAGCGTGGAAGTTAATGGATGTGTTTGTTGCACTGCACCATTACGCTGGCTCCCACTTCGAGTCTGAATAGAAGAGACTAGAATAGACTTCCAGTAAAAGCAACATGTTGTCCACTCCTACTGACCTTCTCTAAAGCTTCTCTCGAAGTACCAAACAGCAATAAAGCTTCAAGATTACTCGCACAAACAGAGGAATTCACAAAGAAATAAATCTGCAATGAAGGACAGAAGAAAGGATGAAGGGAATTAAGAGAGAAAGGTAGGAAGGATATATGGAAAGGAGGAAGTAACTGAGCTGATTCATTCAATTCAGAGATATGGATAAGCTTTATGGATCGTTTTTAAAAAGATGGTTGTGGGCCGTTTTGATGATATTTGGAGCTACGATTTAAAAATGATTTTACCTCATTTGTTTCACTGGCTTTGGGATAAAGAAATAAAAAACATTATTTGTCTAATTTGTGTCATTTCTCTTAACAACATTCAGAACAGTAGCTCAAGGCTGGCCATTTGGGTGCCATAAGCATAATACAGCATTCATATGGATTCCACAGTGGATGAGAGCGGGACGGTAAACTTAGGTGAGGCTGCCAGAGAATACCGGCAACGGTAACGGTGACGACATTGCCGTCCAAAGTTCTGCCTTCTCCACGACGGTATATAAAACCAGATGTTACGTAGCTCCTTCACACAGGGAGAAAACACACAAAGACAATCAGGAGAACGAAATGCAAATAATTTATAAATTACATGAAATAATATTAAACGACCTCATGTTGTTTAACATATTTTATTCAATTCTTTGTAAACAATACGATTCCATCAGGATGTCTGGTTTGTTTGTTTGTTTGTTTTCCCCGTGCTGTGAGGAAGCTGCTGTCCGTACGTCTGATTTGATGTGAATGCAGCATAATTCCTCTGTGGCGCTTGAAGGCCAGTCACATTCCTGACATATGCATGAATAACTTTATTCTATATATCAGGGTTCTGGAGGGCTTAGGCGCTGCGGTCGAGGTGAGGGGTTAAGTGGTCACGGGGTTTGGGGTCCTCCCCCAAGAAAATGTTATTTGACTTGAATTGGAAAGTTATCATTTCAAACAATAATACATTCAGAACAGGATTAGAATAGATTTTCTAATTTTGAATATAATCAAATAGGTGTGTGATGTGTTTTTACAGGGAGTTACATGCCTGAGGTCACAGTGCTTGGCTAGGCTAGCTGTTTCCCTCTGCTTCCAGTCTTTATGCTAAGCTAAGCTAACTGTCTCCTGGCTCTAGCTTCATGTTTTATGGACATACATGACAGTGGTATCAGATTTCCTCTCCAGCAAGAAAGTGAATGTCAAAGTATTTGATTGATTGGAACCATTTGTGGTCTCTTGTCTTAAGTATGTGTTTTTTGTGGCCAGGTTACACTTGGCAGCACAGGTTTAAACATAAAAGGAGGAAAATTAGAGGAAACAGCATACATATAAAGACAATGGGCAGCCAGGCTGGAGGCCCAGCTACATAATAACAGAGAGGAAGAGCGACTCATTGCATTACGTTATAACACGGAGCATAAAACTTGTTTGTCTTGTGGAAACGGTAGCAAATACAATACAGCAAAGAGAAACAGCAAATATAAACACAGGTACAAACTGGAAACTAGAGCCACTGAGATGATACAGACAGTACAAATGTGTGAATGTAAATATGGAGAGAAAAGTCGAGGATGCTGGCAAAGACAGGCTGTGTGCATTTGAAATTATATTGTGAAGAAAACCACCATCAACTGGGGAAATCCAAGTCAGCTGTGTGTGGGTGGAGTGACTTCCACTGAGTGTTATGACTAATAGATGTTCAGTCAACAGGACAGATCAACAGATGCTGCAAAGCCCCTGTAGCACATACTTACAACTCTACTGTCCATGCATAACACATATGAATGTCTTCTAGCTGTATATTCATACTCATAAAGCCTGTATGATCCTTATTTCCTTACTTTATTTTATTCTCGTGGTTTCTTCTGCACCTTTCAGGAATCTCTGTATAACAGAGGGTCCTCTGTGTTGTGAGGTCTTGTTCTTTGGCTTTTCAGTTCACGAGTTTCTGTTGTTGCTTTTTCTTTGCTGTTTTCTTCATCTTGTGTGGCTCATTGCTGCTCCTGGGTTTCTATCTACCAAAAACCTCAACTTAACCAGGTCTTTATGACAGCATACATACAGTTTCTATAAGTGGAGCTAATATTGGCTGCACAGTTTTATAAATGACTTCATAAATGACTTAAAGAAGGATGGCTCTTCTGCTTCTTTAATGTAATCAGAACTGTTAATGTTGTCTGTGAGGAATTTCCTCCAAGAGGACTTCCTCATGAAGCTCCTGCACACTGTGGAAAACCAGTTAAAGTGAGCAACTGTAGTGTAGATACGCACTCCAACTAATGATTCAACTTCTTTACTCAAGTAAAAGTGAAAAAAATGCTCTGAAATGTAGTCAAAGCATAAAAGTAGTCTCTTGGTTTCTCTGAAGGATATTCCCGACTTCTGTGCAAAGCTAACTGACACTGAAATAGGTCTACCTCGCTTGTCTGTTACATATTTTATGTCATGTTACTGTCTGTCATGCATGATATGCACCGGTGAAATAACAGGCCTATTTTGAAGGAGCAGAAAGTATATATATATAAATTTGTGTTAAAATGTAGGGGTAAAAGTAAAAAGTTTGTAATAAATTCAACTTATACCTGAAAATATGACTTAAGTACAGTCACAAAGTATTTTTACTTCCACCTCTGTTCACGAGAATGAGAAAATGAGTAGAAGAAAAGATAATGTGATATTGAAAAGTACATATTTGAACATAAGAAGAAACAGTGGCTGAATTCTACCTGAAATAATCCACTTAAACTATCTTGTCACGCTCCAGCCTCCAGGAGGGAGAATACCGCTGGACTACTGTGCTCTTTGATGTTACATTAATATGAGCTGAACAGGAAATGGCTCTATACAGCGATTCATGCGAACCATAAACGCAGCAATTCATTTAGCCTTAACAACATGTGATTCTCTGTTCGACCAACAACGGCTGGTTTGTCTGATGAACTAAAGAAACTAATGTAGCCCTGCAGGATATTTGTCTCTTGGGAATGAGGAGGGGATGTCAGAGGGTGAAACAGGAGGATAAAATGTGTGTGTGTGTGTGTGTGTGTGTGTGTGTGTGTGTGTGTGTGTGTGTGTGTGTGTGTGTGTGTATATCTGTGTGTGTTTGTGAATGCATGTGTCCACCAGATTTTTTGCAAGCACCACAGCTTCCACTCAACCTTGCCAAGTTCATGTGTGTGTGTGTGTGTGTGTGTGTGTGTGTGTGTGTGTGTGTGTGTGTGTGTGTGTGTGTGTGTTGCAGCCTGTGGAACATACGCAATGTCGAAGCCGGCCTGTATGTTTGCATGTTTGTGTTGTTGTTGCACGCTGGCGGAGTTCATTCATTGATTTGTTTCCATGTAGAGGGAACACTACCGGGGAACGCTGAGTCAGCAGAAAGGCAGAAGACTGATGAGGACACAGAGAGTGTTCAGTAGATCAATGATTTTATATTGATTTTTGTTAAGCTAGTTTTTGATCTAATTACTGTACAGTTTGCATACGAGTATATATATTGTATGTAGATATTTTAAAGTATATTGTGCTTAAAATATGCATGTAGATACATTTTAATAATGGTAATGAAAATGGAAATATGATGAGTCCATATATCAATGTAACCTATGTTTATATAGTATAGACCTTTGCCATTATATGAAGATCCGGCTTCATGACAGATGATTTGACTTGTGAATCGTACCTGTTGCAATTCATTGCAAGTCGGAAGTCCATAGTTTGGAGGAGGTATTCCCACTTTAAAAGTCCAGTGTGTAACATTTAGGAGGATGTATCGGCAGAAATGTTGCCATTGCCATGTTGAACCACCATGTTTCTTCAGTAGCCCAGAAGGGACAAACCAAGGGAAGAGGAGGGCGAGGCGAGTGAGTTGCATTCTGCAACTACACTGCTAGATGCTACTAAATCCTACACACTGGACCTTTAACCGAGACGAGAGGAATAGGCTAGTACAGCTTGTAAAGACATCTATCAAGCACAAATCAACTTAATGTCAATGGAAACAGCACAAAAGTTTCACAACACAAACACTACATGCAGTAAACGTGACAAAGGTCATTTTGTCAGTTTTTCCTTGTTTGGGGGGTTTTTGGTTTTGGGGTGGGGGGGGGGGGGGAGAGGGGTCCCTTTGCCCCCCCCCCCCCCCCTTCCCCCAATTTTTTTTTTAAACCTTGGATGATTCATTTTGGGCCTCTGTCTGTAAACATTGAGTGACGTCAGGTTGTTTATGTCGACAAACTCGGGACAGACAAAGTACAATGGATGGCAGCGTTAGTAATAACATTAATAATGTTCCAGCTCCAGGATCCTGGTATTAGTTACATAGATTAGAGTCATTTTTAGGTCTTGGTCGTGAAAGTGGTGAAATAAACTTGTGTTCTTACCAAAAAGGTGCTGCTAGCGAGACAACTAACATGTGGGTGAACTACTGTAGCTGGCGAGTTAACCTCTAATGTGCCATTGGCCAATGCTGAAGATGTGCGTGTCAGAGTTCACCAAAGTTTAACTTAACATGAATCCACAAGAATTTCCTCTTTTTGCTTTAAGTGCTAGTTTGAGACCAGGCTCATAGAGTTATTGGTAACACCTCCGCTTCTCATGCTATGAGAAGTCTAAAGATCGACTGTAAGAAAGGCCTACTTCAGAAAGGTTGCTCCCCAATGGCAAAAAAACAACAACTTGGAAGTGGAGGAGAAAGGTGAGGAGCTTTTCTTTCAATAACCGAATTTCAACCGTTTGTACACACTTGAGTAGTAAGTCCGTGAGGCATGTTACAGTAGACTGTACATTAAAGCCAATAAAATTCACTTTCTGTGTCTTTTCCAGCTATTTTTGATCATTGTGGTTCTGTAATTACCTGCTCCGCTTCATTTTTAATCCTGTTAGATTAGGAATTATTCGCTGTAGTTAATCTCTGCTGGTGGATTTCTAGCTCACATGTGTGATAAATCTCATATTGTGTTTGTAAACTCAAAGCTTTGCATTGATCTCTGAGATGAATATGGATGACCCTGACCGGAAAATGCACGTCATTAATTAGAAAGACAGGCTATCTGTCTCAGTGTGATGAAGAAAACATCACGTTGCTGCTTATTCTGACAGGATGTGATGTTTCCCTAAGCAGATTTGGCATTAAGTCAAGTATGTGTGTCACATTTATATCACCTTTTATAGAAATGAGCAGTTTGCATAAGCTAGGAGAGGGAGATGTATAGGAGTGATTCAACGTGCTGTACACTCTGTGGTTATGTTATAAGAGCGTACAGTCACTTGTTCACACCTTTTAAATTCATACAATACTCTCTCCACCTCTGCATGTATCCTGCATGACCACATTTCACGCTACAGCAGATGTTTCCTGTTGCACTGTGGGAGAAATAAATGTTTCTCTTGGAATACGAGCGACAGATGGTGAGAACAGAACAGGAAAAAGAAAGGTGTGTTGATAGATAACACACTGATTCATGCTGCCTCACAGAGGGACAGGCATTTTTCAGCTGCCTGTCTGATCACATGATATAAAGGAATCACACAGAGCAGAGACTGTAACAGTGTAAATGGGAGTATTTTTGAGATGTTGTTCTGACTTCTGAGGAGTGGAGGGATGAGAAATTAAACAACAATGTCTGTAGTAAGTTGCTGTAATGCTAAAACTTCATCTTTTACCTTGTTGAGCCATCCTGCATTATGAGAAACATGCAATAAAAATGTATCAGAAGACTTTGAAAACAAAAAAAAGTTGTTGTTTATATAATCTGTGCTTTATATATTACATTCAAATTAGTGACTTCCTTTAGTTTTAAGTCTCAAATACTTCAAACAGACTAACTCATTAACAGGTAAACATTGCTGTTTTATACATTTTAATCAAGAAAGGTTGAACAATTTCAGCCAAAATGGAAAATAAAATAAATCTGGTTTGAGTTTAATGTTATATTTTGTCCTTTTGAATAGTTTGTAGTGGAAAAAACATTATAATATTAATATTACTAACAGCCACTACTGTTTATTCCAAAGAATGAGGCAATGATGCCATTTCTTTCCAAGCAGGGAAGAATCTTTTTCTCAGTAAACAGAAACAATATGCCAAATAGTTTTGATGAGGCTGAATCACAACTATGTGTTACAGCAATCAGGAAGAGAGTCACAAAACCAACAGTGTTCCTTTAACATGAGGGAGCGGTTGTGTTAATTTCACTCTTTCTTAAAGGAGCAGGTCTACTCTTTTTGGTAATGTATTTATTCGCTTTCTTGCTGAGAGTTTGATGAGAAGATCGGTAAGTATCTGTCCGTTAAATATAAAGCTAGAGCCTGGAGATGGTTTGCTTAACTTTGCTGCTGGCTGTAGTTTTATATTTAATGGGCAAATATGAGTTTGGTATCGAGTTTCTCATTACATTTTAAATGGGTTTTGCTTTATATATTGGACCAGATAAATAGTTACCTTGAAAACTGTTGTATTGTTTAACCAGAGTGACCCGGACATCGTTTGAAATGTCCTTTTATTAATCTCAAACATGGACATAACAAATAAAAGCACAATGTTTTGCATGTCTACAACTAAAAGTTAATGTACTTATTGCTTTCTTTCTTGCTGACATAGTGTAGTTTACTTTATCCCCACTGGCTATAGTTTAGTATGTCACAGGTGTCTTAGAGAAGAAAAGCTGATTTTTCATTCACTTCAGAACCTTCTTTCTCCCCGGGCAGTAACTTTCTCAGCGCTTATGACGTTAAAGCTTGACGTTTTCCTGTCTTATCTTTCTAAGACGCGTGGTCTACTGATGATATGGGCTACTTAAATCTTTCCTCGCTTGAAAGATATTCTCAGTTGGATAAAGATTATGTCAGGGCTGCTGGTTGTTAAAGGGGAAGGTCTGATGAAGTGAAATATTCCGTCTGAATTTGGTAGCATAATCTGTGTGGTTTTTGTGTTTGAGATGAACAGTTTGAGAGCAGGCGCTGACCTCGAGCCAAGCACGCAGTCGATCGTCACGAACACATCATATAAAGTCACATTCTGCCTGATCCTCTTCCTTCCTTCATCTCCTCTGACCCTTTTCTGCCACTTTGCCGTAGTTTCTATCGTTTCATCAGCTTTTCTGATTATCTTTTTATATCTCAACTTTGCGTCTTCTCCATCTTGATCCGTCTATTAACACATGATAAAATACAAAGGTCTCACTCTACTCCGCTCATTATAATAAATAACATTTCAATGGCAAGTCTGTTTGTAGGAATACATGTAATACTTAAACAGAAGCAATAGAAGAAGCAGAAGTTGACACTAAGCTAGTAAAGTAAAAGTCTTCAGCCACGCCAACGGCTCTGTGAAGATAGGTACAGGTACATTCTGACCCATCATGTCTGCACAATATAGATTTTGTGTCTTCTCTTGTCCCACAGGTGAAAATATATTCTTTTACTGTCAGTAACAACTGAGAAATGTATCCAAATGTCAACTTCATTTGTTGTCAGGGTCTCCTTCTTGACTGCCCGCCGCACTCCCGCCCACGCAGCATTGCATCGGGTTCCCGTGGGATCCCAATCCCAGTGCATCGTTAGATAACAAGGGTTGAGTGATAATGTGCTTTTTGTCATTTAGGTGAAAATGACCCTCTAAGGTGCAGACTTGCAGTTTTACAGGCAGACTTACAGGAAGTAGGCCGTTGGTATAGGCCTGCCATCGGCCGACTATTTCAGTTGGCCTTCTTTTCCCCTTCTGATATCTGCGTGATAGCGTTTTCAAACCAACACCAACCTCCGAGGTTTTGGCCATTGTAATGCCACTGCTCACCTCCCCATGAGCAAATGTTCCAAGGTTTAAACAAATACAAACAAGCCAGGGTGTTTTAAGAACGAAAACAGGTTCAGCCATCCATCCATCCATCCATCCATCCCTCCCTCCATCAACCCAGCACTTTAAGTCTGTCAGACTAACTCAGACTCAACCCACCTGTTGTTATTTCTTAAGGAGATAATGTATCTTCAGTTCATTACAGGCTGGGTTTTTTTTGTTATTAACAGTCCATCATTGAAGTTGTTGAGTTCTTTATAATAATTTTCCTCTACATATTATCAGCATGATAAACTTGCCTCACCTTGCTGCTTCCTCATTTTGATGAATACAGTCCGCGGGCAACTTCCTCTTTCCAAATTACATTGTTTTGTTCCAGTTCAGTTTGCTTAAACTTAAACTAAAGCTCATGACCATACTGTTCTCTATCTTTGTGATTAAGTGCTGAGCTGCCTCTTTGGACGCCCATTATCACAGGCTCTTACTGTTTTGTCTTTTAACTTCAATCTAACGTTTGTGCTTCTTTCCAGCCAGAAAGATAAGTTATCTGCTTTGAACTGTTACTGTAGGGAGTAAAAACACACGGCATTCCTGCATGTTATCATCATTTATTTTAAAAACTAACAGATAAGAGGGCGTTGTTGTGGTCAGAACGAGAGACAAAATAGGTGATAAGTATGGAGGCGGACGAGGACGTCAAACCAGTATGTCATTCTCATCTCTGACTGTGTGAAATGCAAAGAAGCGGATGATCTCAGTGGCTGTTGATCAGAAACTGACTCCACCGATAAACCAGTAAAACAAAATGTTGAAATTGAGACACTGGCAGCGGGAATTTTGTAGCTGTTTTTGTCAGTACAGATTTGTAATAAATCAGTGTGACTTCTGTCTGTGACCTCTGAGTGTGTGTGTGTGTGTGTGTGTGTGTGTGTGGTGACTGAAGCAGTGATACTATCACAGATACAGGAAGTGGCGAGGCTATCTGGTGAAGTTGGTTTCCTGTTGTGGTTTCTCACTTCTGCTGCCGATTTCAGTTCAGCTAAAACTCACACATCTTCTCGCCAGTAGCTTAATAAGATTTGTTATTTAAGTAAGAGTACAGATACAATGATGGAAAATGCTTTACACATACTGTTACAGGTAAAAATCCTGCGTTCATAATGAAATACAAATTATTATTCTCATTATTGGATTGTTAAGTAGAATTTTACTGTTAGGTGGAGCTGATAAATCTGGGGGGTTGTGAGATTATTAAAGAGGAGGGAAAGAAGTTCTGCTACACAAATTAGTATTTATTTTTTGGATCTTTGTTTTTCATGAAATACTAGATAATTGAAGAGTTATTTAAATAAAACCAGGGAGAACTTTGAGGGGAAATTTCTCTTTCCTAACATCTCATAGACATCTGAAACATGACAAGAGATCCCAACTGGTCACAAGCCAAAAACCTGGTTTAAACACGCACTGTATCTTATTAACCTAATATATGTTTTCTATAAATCTTAATCTGAAAGGTAACTTATAACTACACCTGTGAGATAAATGTAGTGAAGTAAAAAGTACAATCATTTCCCTATAAAGTATAAGCATAAAGTAGCATAAACTTACAGTACAAGTACCTCAAAATTGTAAATAAAGCAGCAACATTGAACGTTAATTCTGGCGCCGCCTGCGGACAAAAGCGGTTTTGTTTTACTGCCTCGTTTCATTGATTTCAAGGGGTATCCGACCCGGTGGCAGGCATTAAGAATAACTATATAAACAGCCAATCTTCTTGCTGATGGTCTTGTTTGTTTATGTGGATCATATAAAGACATCAGTATTAAATTGAGACTGTTTCATAACCAGTTAAAAACTAATTGTAGCACATTTAAGCTCAGCACTTGACTCTTGAGTTAGTTCTCCTCGCATACCGACTTAATTTCTAATTTTTTATTTGAAAAGAATCGGCGACAAACATGTGATATGATGTATATTTAACATTATTATAGTTAGTTTGTTGTTTATTTGTGTCCTTAATCAACTCTACAACCAGTCAGATCAGCTGGTCTGATAAAAATCCTTTTTTATTTCTCATTCATTACTCAAACATGAGGTCAGCTCAGCACTCACACCCACATATTTCAGGCACAGTGACTAATGTGTTTATAAGAAGCGAGGGGCTACTGTTCTGCCCCCCTGTCTGGGAGAGTAGGTGGGAGGGCAACATGACTAACCACGCCGCTGCATCACAGCTATTTCTGTAGATGCGATCACCGCTGTATTCCTGACATTTCACATGTATCTGCCCTGATATCTGGTGACCTTTCAGAGCCACCGACAGTCGTGTGTTAATAAAGAGCATGCTGTTTACATAGATGGGGCTCTCTTCGGATCATTTACACACATACACCCCCCCCCCCCCCCCCAAAAAAAAACACACAGTCAAGTCAACACACACACAAACACACACAGACACACACACACACACACACAGAAAGGAAACCAGCATTAGCTGATTATGTTTTAGTGCATCCACAGGAAGGACACAAGTTATCAGTAATGTACTGCAGACAATGGCTCATCCATCCGTATACGTTGATAGGGTGTGTGTGTGTGTGTGTGTGTATTGAGGTCAGAAAAGTGCCTTAAAAAAGTCTGTTTTGTAGTTTAGTTTCAGAGTTTGCTTTATTTTTCTTTAAACAAGAAGAATTCTGGCGCTGTGATGAGAAACTACAGTCGCAGAGTTTCTCATGTTTTACACATTTTACCAGAAATTAATCTGCTGAAGTCGACAAATTAAAACAATAGAAATAAATGTGCTGTGCCGACCGCTGCATTTGTGTGATTGATTTTTCTAAATGTCTTCATATGAGTTCATTTGTATTAGACAACAATAAATATTATCCCATTGGCAGATTTGTTAGAGATAGATAGATAGATAGATAGATAGATAGATAGATAGATAGATAGATAGATAGATAGATAGATAGATAGTGTTCACTACCTGTCAGGATACAGTGCAGAGATGTGTGTGTGTGTGTGTGTGTGTGTGTGTGTGTGTGTGTGGGGACTTGGCAGCACTGTGTGGCATTCAGCACCTGCTGGCTAAAACTGAATTAGGAGACAAAGTGACAACAGAAAACACAAAGGAAGCTCCTCTCTCACAGCCCGAGAGACTGAGGAAGAAGGATTTCTTCGGTTTTCTTCGGGCTAACAAATGCAGAGTATAAAATTACATGTTCGATTATAAACAATGATAAACAGACATTCATTGTAACAAGTTTTAAAGTATTTATTTGGTCTCAGATAGGACACATTTATGGAGCCATGCTTCTATTGTATTTTATGAATAGATAAATTATTAAAAGAATATATTACTTCTACAATGATAATCCTGAAGCTAACAACCACTGAAACTCTGTAATTTATATATATGTGATATTTATTATATAGTCAACCTAACATCAACCTAATATAATAATAATACTTGGATAAGTGTGTTGTATTTGTAACGTTATCAGATCAATTCTGTTTGTCAACATATTAAAATTAAATTATTATAATTAGTTACATTAAAAAAAACAACTTCCTGATAACAGTGTTGACTGTTGGACAACTAGAATAAGGAATAATTTATATATATTAACGTCATCTTTTTATTCTATTTTGTAGCAGTCATTCTATGCCTTATTTTTATTTTTAATGTTATTCTTTTTTCTCCTGGTTAAGCTTTTGTTCATTCGTCTCAGTAAAACTATATAAAAGTGTGTTTGTATATATTATGGGAATTATTACCTCACTTCTATATGATTTTAATTATGTTAGGCCTATTAGTGCCTCCTGAAATATGTTTAATCATGGTCATGTAAGGGACTTTTATTCTGAAAAGTGCTGTATAAATAAAGTGTATTATTTATTTATTTACATTTATATTAATGTATATTTTTTTGAATGCGCAAACAAATCAATAAATCAAAGGCATTGATAAAGTGTGGGGATTTACCTCCGTATTTAAATCAATTAATTAAATAAAAGTTAACGTTGACGTAATCCCACCGTGGGCACTTTAACGAGAGCGACGTCACGACTCACGTTCAACTGGACCTCAAACGGTTAACAGTTGAGCGCGTGCACGTGCATCCATCCATCCAACAAGAGTGCCTCGGGAGCGCGCACAGGCTCACCGGGAACGCGAAGCAGAAACAGATCAGACAGCAGGTCGGTTGGTCGGTCGGTCGGTGAGCAGCACGGAGAGAGAGACCACACGAAGTACTGAACCTTTTCTCCTCCTTGTGGACTAACGTTACCGGGAAGTTTTTTTTATTTATTTATTTTTAAAAATTCCGACAGTACCGACGGACGGAGAGGGGCCAGAAGAGACTGTCCACCATGTCGGGGAGCAGGGAGGAGGAGAGGAGGAAACTGGCCGACATCATCAACCACTGGAACGCCAACCGGCTCGACCTGTTCGAGATCAGCCGGCCCACAGAGGTAGGAGACCACCCCGGCAGCAGCGGCTAGGAGAGGCCGCGGACCCGCAGGCCCGCCTCTCTGCTGGCTGGTTGAATGGGAGGTGGGGGGGGGGGGAGGTGACACTTTGGTTGGGAAATGTTGAAAGCTGTTGTGGGCAGCGTGGTTTTACTCGGTGGTTGAGTCCCCCTCCTTGTACGTGCATGGAAGGGAATGAATGCCAAACTCCATTGAAAAATCTGGCTATTTTACTACACTCGTTAATACAACACAAAAAGGCCCCTTTATGTTGAATAAATATTTGAGCTTTCGTGGCTGCTGAGTTAAAATTAAACGTTTCTCTACAGATCAGCAGCATGTTTGGATAAAATTAGTTATTTTAGAAACAAACGTAACGTTAGTCAGCTACTAGCTACCGCCCACAACTGTATGTTTGGGAAGTAGCTAGCTCTATAGAAGGAATAACTCAAAGTGCACAGTTTACAGAACCAGTTTAGGTTTTGTGTATAATAAGCGTGCCGAATTTAAGCTAAATATCAGTGCTTTTATTCAATATCTTGAGGTGTATTCTCTGATAAGTCTACGTGCGGTAGGAGAGGCAGCACTAAATTGCCAGATTTTTGAATGGAGTTTGGCGTGTTGTCTCCCAATACAAGAGGGAACGGCGGCACGTATCGGCGCTAGCTAGCTAGTTAGCAAGCACATTACCTGTAGAGCAAACCCTGTTCATTGTGTTTCAACTAGAAGAAAACCGGCAAGCCTAATTAACCTAATTAACCTAATTAATCACAAATAAAATGATAAAGTTGTAATACGTCCACTGTGTGTGTGTGTGTGTGTACTGGCCGTGCAGCGGGCTTGCAGCAGTGCCTGCAATGGCTGACAAACCCAGTAGCACGGTGAGGTTGTTTGATACGCAGGGCAAATAGATAAAAGCTTAAAGTATTAGCAACAAGCTGGGTGTAAATGCTAACACCCAGGTAGGGTAGCTGAAGGCACGGATACTATCAGCCCCACCACAGCGTCTCCTGTCGGGGCAACACACAGTCCCATGTCCCCCCTTGTAGCCCTGCATTGTCTGGGCATTAAGATAGCTTTGACGCGAGGCTGCTTGTTTGACCAGCAATAATTTGACCCTGCAACATACTGAGGAGCTGTGCTGTAATTAAATCACCCGTCTGGACTCAGGTTGTGGTTGTTTACTAACAACATGGCCCGGGTAGGGAACTCCTCCCTGCAGGCATCAGCCAGCCAGCGAGCTTCCAGAGGACAACAAGGGCTGGGTGATGTTTTCTAGTCCTTCAGCAGTCAGTCAGTGTCTAACCTTACCCACTTACTGGTGCATCTCATGGCTAATTAGTTTTGATTTATAGCTATGACTGTGATTACGTCAGCTGCAGTGTCTTCTGCTTTTAGGCGGGCAGCCCACCCCCCCCCCTCCACCACCTCTCCTTGGATAAAGGGTGTAAGGGCGGGGGGGGGGACAGGGTCCCCTCTCCTCTTCTTGAGCCGATTTAATTTATCGGGATTGGAGCTGGCCAGCCTGGAGGTTTGTGTACTCGCACACTACAACCCCTTTCCAGTCCGCGAGGAATGATTAACCCAGCCCCCGAAGTTCCCCAGGCTGTAATTCTCTCACTGTACAAGAAGCATTGCAGCAGTGAAGACAGAGTTTAGTCCAGTCTAACATGATTTAAATGTAAGCAGATGCATGGGCCTTCCTTTGCCACGCCACACCCTCCCCATATGTCAGCTGGTAGAGCACCCCCCCCCAAAGCTGCACAAGTGTCCTTCACACTGTCTGGGACTGCTCCTGAGTGTAGCTGTGTATGAAATATGCTTCGTTTTGTAGTAAAACTTTACAGTATGACGTGTGATTGACGCTGATTATTATTATTTTTTTTTAGATTTGAATTACCACACACAATCAGCATAAACGACTGTTTAATTTCTGAGCAAACTGCCACTGAGAGCGGTGAGATCATTCGTGTGATTAGATTAGCCGTGGATGGCTGATTAGTCTGGAGCAAAGGTTCTCAAACTTTTTAATCTCGCAACCACAAACTGAATGAGTCCTGCTGTGGGACTTATGGTGGTGGGCCTCATTATAACATAACAGGTACTTGTGTCACGTGGGGGACTCAGAGGCAGTAGGCAGAGATTTTTTTTTTTTAAGAGAATTCAGTTAACACTCGGCTTGAAAGATGCGGCACGATAGATGAACTGGAATTCAGATGCAATAACACCAGTTTATCCAGTTTATTTGGATAAAAAGGTTGTGGGAAAGTTTACTTTGCATCACTTTTGTATTTGTCTTTTTGTTCACACTCGTCAAAATACAAGAGCAGAAAATGTTATTAGGCAGAGATTAGGTCATTTTAAATGTCTGTTTAGGTTGTGGTGGTAGGGTGGGGATGGGCAGCGTTCAGCTTAAAGACACATGTGTTTCTAATTAGTTGTGACCACACACAGAATCAGCATTTAATTCCCTCATCCAGGTCAGACCATTCTCATTCATAATCATTTAAAAAAAGGAAGCTCTCGGTCCTGTTCGAAGAGAAGCTTCTTTTTTTTTTTTTTTTTTTTTTGGATCGTGAGTCTGCAGCATCCGCAGGAATCCTTCCCCAAAAACACAAGGTTTCATGTGTATAAGACTTTGAATGTTGACAGCTGTTATCCAGCATTTTCTTGTGCTCGGAAAAGCTGTGCATAATGGAAGAGTTGTTGTCAAGATTGTCCTGAATATAACTGCGCAGCAGATCCAAAGGCGACGTTTCGGGGAACCGATGGGGCAGAATTCAAAAGCGAGTCTCTGAAGGAAATCTTGTTTTTTTTTTCGACACCCAACCCTGTGTGTGTGAGTTTGTTGGTTTTATTTATAAGTTCTGGTACACAGGTAGCGAGAGTTTGAACAAAGCCATAAACAAAAAGTGTCTAGGGCACATATCTAAAACATTAACAGTGCATACCGACACACATTAGGAACACAGTGCGAGATAAACAATGGACAGTAGATGATTCATATCTCCTAACAATTGTACTTTAAGCATTCACCCACTGTGCACACAGGCAGGATGTACCCAGCGATACAATTAGGCGTACGGAAGTGGCTCTGACGGTGTCGTAATTAGCAGGTAGGGCTCTTTAAGCCAGTAACTCCCTGTAACGTAGTCATTAATCATGCAGGTCTGATGTATATTATATTAACATTTTCTGCCGACTGGGGCATTTTTTTTTTTTAGTTGTCGTTAAATGTGATGTTCCCTAGGATGAGTGCTGAATCATGTAAAACCTGGCTACATCTCTTAGGTTTGAAAAAGGTTTGAGGTCAGGCAGGAGTCAAATCTGTTGAACTGTACCTTTTTTATTTTAAGTTGCGTGATGCAGGTGAGACAGTTTTAAAGCTCCTGCAGTTGTCCTGAGGGCCAGCCTTAAGGGTTGTTTTCACTTCTTCCCAAAGCAGCTTTTTTGGCCGTCCAGTTCTTGGTTGACTCTCCGTGGAACGAGGTCTTCTTCACCGCCAAATAACTCCACTGAACTCTGACCTCTCAATCTCTGCCGGCTTTTGATTTCAGCTTCTCTCTAATGTGAATATTTTCTTTTAGTCCTCTCTGGCAGTTAACTGAATATCTTTGGGTTGCGGACAAAACAAGATATTTGAGGATGTAGACTTTGGGAAACTTTTTTTCCCAGTTTCCACATTTCATGGGCCAAACAAACTAATCGATTAATCAAGAAAGTGATTAATTGATAAAGAAATAACCATTAGTTGCAGCCCTAATCGTGCATCCCTACCATTACTCCGAGGATCCCATAGCCCGATGTCTGCAGGAGCTTAAAACAGAAAAAGTGACTTTTAAAAGTATAAATGCTTTAAATAGACTTTATGGGGCTTTTAAGTTGCAGCAGAGCTGGAAATTAAAGCAAGTATTACCTCCTGTTACATGGTTTCACTTCCAGTTGGCCACAGTTAACTTCCAGACTTGGAACACAGAACGAGGTCGAAAAGATATTTTCTTTTTTATCAAGTCTGCTCAGCTGAACAGACCCAAACATCTTGTCTTTAAATATACACTGTCCTCATATATTTCCTGAACTTGCACGTTGTTTATTTATAGATTTGCATCTTTTTGATGGTCGGACGAGGAGCTGGTTCCTGTTGTTTTGTGGTCTGGTTTTTCTGGTTGTTGAAATTGTCTTGAATGCCTCTCTGACACCTGCAGATGACATGGCTATAAATGTGAAAGTCAGCCTGTTACTACATGTCGCATTTGAGTGTTACCGCTTTTTTAACCTCCGTGCACACGACTGTACCACACAACAGGGTGAGTAGGTGTGTGTGGGAGTGTCTTTGGCCTTAGTTTAACGGACCATCCCTACACTGGAAAGGCTCAGTAGAGATTCAGGAATGTAGTTTTTCAGCAGCCGAATTTTAATAAGGTGGAAAACTGTTCCGGTTTAAAAATACAATCGGCACGTCTTAATATAGCTCTCAATATGTTCCTCAGCTTCATTATGTATTGCACTGATGACAGTGTGTGGATTGCACTCTCACATTTCCAGTTTGGCATCTTAACTGTGGCCCAGAGAGGTGGAAAGCCTGAGGAACAGGGCTGGTCTGTAACATCTGCAGAGACTGAAGGTCAATGGTTTCCTCACAGTTTAATTGAAACTTTACCTGTTGGTTTTTTGACCTGATTGTTACTTTTTCTGGCAGAAAATTAAACTAATTTAATGCTAGAAATCCTCTGTGCAAGTTTGCAGGTTTCCTCCTTTTCCCTCTAGTCATGATGCTCAACCACTAAACTTAAAAACACAGCGATAACCTTTGTCACAGGATGACATCGGACAGTATCCTCACCCAGTGGCTGAATTTGACCTATTTACTAGCAGGAAGCTCGTATCCACCTTCTTTCCTACGGGACGTGAACGCAGCCTGGAAGCAGACTCGCGGTGACATCGGCGGCCACTCCCTCCTTTTACTCTACTGTGCAGGAAGCAGGAAGCCCACAGGAAGTGTGTGTTGTGTGGAGATTGTGGGTTTCCTGTGTGTGTCTAAGGTGGAATGACTGGGGTTTGTTTTCAGACTGATGCGTGATCAGATTTTTCTTTTTATTTGACCAGCTATTTCCAGTGTAAGCTTCCAGAATCACACTTTTCACCAGTGGAACAAATATTATTGTTCATATACTGAGACTGTTTCTGGTGCAGCAGCCCCTCTCATGTTTGTAGATATTTAGTGACATTATTGATTATATATTTTCTGCTTTTTATTGACATTGCACATTAGAATTTGAATGTAGCTTCATCATGGTTGACAGTGTGCAGTAGCTAATGTTGTTTTCTGTATCACTATATATAATTTTATAGAGCATTATATTATAACATTTTAGGAATATATATTGACAGTTTGCAATATAAGGTTTTGTCTGATTCAGAAAATTAAATACTTGGCAAATCACATTGATGCAGAAGCAATATAAAAGTCAGATATTGATTTAATGCCAAGCTAAATATTGATTTTAACATTGCCTATAAAGGTAAGGAGATGGTTACCTCAGTATAGATATAAAATCTTTGACAGTAGAGATATATACTAAGGCCTACAGCTACTGAGTATTTTCCTTATCAATGAATCTGCCGGTAATTTCCTCTAATTTAATGGATTGTTTGGTCTACTACACGCCAGGAAAAGGGGAGAATTACCCATCACAACTTCCTCGTCTGGCTAGAGGCTGGAAACCATCAAATGTTTGGAAGTTTTGCTTGAAAAATGACAGAATTTTCTGACAACTTATCAGTTAATTGACTATTTGTTTCAGCTGTAAGCTTAACTTCATATCACTCACCCCTATGTTTTTTTTTTTTTTTTACTTCAGACAGAAAGTCAACCACATTCGTGCAGTTAAGTGACGTTCAGATGTATTTCCCTGGATATATTTTGCTCCTTGGAAGGTCAAAAATGCTCAATGAAAAGAAATAGTGCACAGAAAGAAGAAATAACACACTGCTGTCAACACTGAGGGGGTAAAAAAAAAAAAAAAAAGAAGAGATTGTTGACTGGCTGACTTTGACTGAAAGGTCAGTGTCGGCCTGGTTGTGTACCTGTTTTCAGCAGCAGCTGGCGATAGTAGCGGCGTGTCTGGCAGCAGCACAGCGGAGGCCTGGTTAACAGATCTGCTGGCCTCAGCCACAACTACAATACTGGCGAGGACACACACACACACACACACACACACACACACACACACACACACACACTGACCGCTCTGTGCATTTATCTCTGTTTGCATTGTCCGTCTGTGTCTTCATCGGCCGTGCCCTCCCCCCCCCCCCCCCCTCCCCTCTCTCTCTTCTCTCTCTCTCTCTCTCTCTCTCTCTCTCATATCATGTCATGTCACCACTAGCTGGCTGCGTCACCATGGTAACGCTGTCGCTGTGATGAGCATAGACTACAGGAGCTCTGCAAAAAGAGAACACACACACACACACACACACACACACACACAGACACACACAAATAGTTGATAGTTGACAAGGCTTGTAAAAGAAGTGTGTGTGTGATAATTTGTGGTTTGCAGTAGTGATGACAGTTATGATTGAAGGTATTTTTAAGGCAGGTCTGTTCGCATCATAATTGGATTTATTGGGCTGCAGCTCTGGACCTGAACAGGACTCATTTTGCTGCACTCGGTGTCGCACGTGGGTGGGTTGACTGTGTCAGCTAAAGGCTAAATTATGCATCTTCGTCAAGGTGTTGCACTTCTTCAGATGCTGTAATTCTATAGGTATGTTGGAGGCATCCCGCTAAAGCTACGGCCACATTTACACTTGTCTTTTCAAGTGTCTTGTATCCACATGAAAAAACCACATGCAATTGAGACACTTTCATTTGTACTCCACTGCCGCATGTCAGCGTTTGCATCTGATTGCAGTCCCTCTTGGTTTTTTGCTTTCTGCGTCTGTCAAACTCCGACACAGACAACAGGACAGAGCAGCACGCCAGTAAATTGTACATATGTGGTACAAACATTCGCCTGCCACTGCGGCGGATAGGCTTCTTCTGCCACATTACTCGCCAAATGGATAATCTACCCGCTTTCGGCGCTTAATTTTGGACCCTGGTGGTGGTAATGCACCAGAAGTTCTGTGGTATTTTTGGCCACAAAGACCACAGAAGAACGTCTGCGCCTTTAGCATTTTAGTCACAACAGTAACAGTTCGTGAACACTAACACATGAATGACATTTATGGACTGCAGGCAAAAAAAAAAAAACCTTTATTGTCGTCACAGGCTTTTACACACGTCACTCCCTCACCCGTACAGATCAATGCTCCCTCACCCACACATCATTCAGCTCGAACTGATCAGGGATCTGTATTGTTGTTTGTGTTGAAATGGCCGGAGCTGGCTTTGCGAACTATGGGTAATTTCAGTGTCGCTTTAGCTTCGTTTCATCACAGTGACAGACCCTAGGAGTCCTTACTGATGTAGTTCCACTGGGGAGGAATAGAGATGACGTGTGACTCTTTTCACAGACAGATGCATTTACACCTTTTTCTACATCAAACCGTGTCCCGAGGTGCTATCCGTGAATAAGTGCAAAGTGGGTCTAAAAATGTGGCTTTGTGGAGAGACCACAAACAGCACGATTAGTCCCGTCATGCTGCTTTGCTTTTTTTCCTTTTATGCTACATGTTTCCTGGTTGGATGGAACAGAGGCTCTGGACTGACTAATATATGTAATCAGAATAACTGTGTGAAAATGGATGAAGGCTTTGTGGGATGCTGATAGAAAGGAGCCTTATCAGCTCTCTGGAGAAGTGTAAACACACACACAGTAGCAGTGATATGACGTTTTCCAGTTTCAGTTAACATTTCCCTCTTTCATACTGCCATTATTCTTAACTCCAGGGTGGAAATAATCAGCTCAGTGCTCTCGAGAGCATACGACTGGTGTTTATTTAGTTCATTTTAGTGTTAATTTGGTCTAGGTTTTTAATCCTAGCTGCAATTTTAAAAATGTATTCTCTCTTAATTCGACCTGATGCTACAGTCTTAGTGTTCCTCACCAGCTCCAGTAGCTCATCTGCACTTCCTGCCTTCCTTTACTCCGCTTAACACCCTGTAGGTCTGAGATAATTCGAGCTCTGCATGTGTCTGAGAGTCCACCTGTGTCGTCCCCGCTGCCGCACGCGTCTGCCAAGTAGTCTGCCTATCAGCACAACCAGTCGAGGCTGTAAATGTGTATGTGTGTGTCACATTTCATGGCCGAACCGTGCCGTCTACGTGTGTGTGAGTAATCGCCACCCCCCCCCACAGCGGTTCATTAGGAAGCAGGGGCAAAAGATCACGACCACAAGTCTTATAGGCTGTCCAGCAGAGTTATGGCCCATCTCTTACACACACACACACACGAATACACACATAAATACGCAGACAGACGGACAGTCGGTGATTGGATGAGTAACCTTGCAGCTCATTTCCATCAGCCAACCGTTGCTCAGTCATATTCAGTTCAGCTCTTTTTTAGAAAGAAGCTGTGTTGTCTCTCACTGGTTGGGTGTTTTGTGGTTTAAACATTAAGTTGAGTGTAATTTCACCCCTTGCAAAGTTGTCACATTCACTCAGCCTGGACTAGTGCTGTAGTGCGCTTTATTCTGACAGTTTCCTCCCAGTTTGACAGCATGGATGTGGGGCGGTGCTGGCCTTTTATGTCCTTAAATTCCACTTTTGTGTTTCTTGCTGTTGGGTGTGAACTCTCCAGTTCAGTTATCTAATCTCAGTCCAGCCACATCGCTCACTGTACCAGCTGTAATCAATGAGACTGGCCTCGCTCGATTGGCTGCTGCCTGTTAAAAAGAAGGATGGGGGGTCACACTGGACAGCCTGGATATTTATCACCACTGTTTATTTTCAGCTTGTTAGGAAGTCAGCCCCCCCCCCCCCTCTCCTGTAGAGTGAGGGCTGTATGTGGGTTATGAGTGAAACAGTCTTTATCGAGATGTGCTCATTACTAAAGACAAAAATCAACGAGTGGATGGAAAGGTCAGCAAGTGGGATAACATCTGCACAAAATATGTGAATATCTCAGGGAAATGTTCCCAATATCTTCCATGATTTGACTTTTTGATAAAGCTGTTTAAAAGTTATAAGATAAAGCACAGTGATTCCTACGTGCGGCATTAGGTGTATAAGTGTCTCTACTGAAGCCTCTGCTTCCAGACGCCTGTTTTTGTTTGTAGCGGTAGCTGCAAGAGCTGACTATTATGAGGTAAATATAACTAATTGCAGGTAGTTTTCATTTTCCAGCATGTGCCATCAAGCCCAACATTAGCTACCGTAGTAACTAAGTATTTAGATACAGAAGATCAGAGAGAAAACAACAGCACAAGATTTAGCCAGCTAATGCAAAACAGCAACTGAGTTATATCCCAAACACAAACGTAAAGGGTTCCCGAAGAACCTTTTAAAATGGTCTTCCAGTAAAATAATCTCTGTTTACGGCTTTTAAAACATCCCATAACTCATCCTGGTTACGCCTTTTTTATTTAGATTTGCTTAGGTTGCAAAAATTGATTAGATAATTGATTCATTCTTTAACTTACAGGTTCTTTTAAAACCTTAAATTAAACTTGGTCAATCTCGCAGAAACCGTGCTTTACTTTGGCTGCAGGCAGTTAATTTTCCAAGATGGGGCCGCCGACAATCGGATCAATATATGTAAAGTGCTCCTTAAAGAAGCCTCCCTAAGCAGTCCAGAATAACACATCAGCATGGCTCTCTCTCTCTCTCTCTGTCTCTGTCTCTCTCTTTCTGTGTGTGTGTGTGGGTGTGTTTGAGGAGTTTGTGAGGATCCAACTGGGTAATATGTCATAGTTTTCAGGGTTCCTACTGGTGGAGGAATTCCTGGAATGCCGATGAAGTTTTGAGCGAGTGAATTCCAGACGGAGAAGGTAACTTGATAGGTTTCTCTGTGGAAACTGGGCGATGTCGGGGGGGATTTTACAAACTGCGGTACATGTATTTAGTGCAGCTACTGTCAAATACGTCTCGCAGTAGACGGCTTTCAGTGAAACTTGGGGTGGAGTCCAGACATTTTTTGGAAAAGAAGGACAACTGGGAGGGAAAGTCATGGAAGAGTCATGGAAATGACATTAAGGCCACTGCGGGAGTTTGCCTCTCTCCCTGGAAGCACATTAGTTGGGAAGCACCTGTGGTTCATAATCTCGCTGTCTCTTTGCTCTCTCTCCCTCCGTCAAACACACATTCCTTCTCTGTGATTTGGCCTCTCTCTCTTATCTATCTTTTCTCTCTTTCCTCTTGTTCTAAAACAAGCAGAGTATTGTGTGTGCTCAGCAGAGCAGCCCGCCCTAAAAGCTGTGTGTGTGTGTGTGTGTGTGTGTGTGTGTGATGTATGTGTGTGTGTTTGTCCCAGCCAGCCTGTCAGACCATGTTAATCCCTCAGAGGCCTGGCTCACCTCCTCCCCGCCTTGCCCCCCCTTTTTTTTCCTCTCCTCCAGGCCCCCATTGGTTTGCGTTGCCCTCTCTGGCAGCTGATACGCTCTCCTACCTGTCAGTCAGAGCTCCGCCTGGCTCCCTGCGGGCCAATCACACGGGAGGTAACCCCCCGTTGACCTCACAGGATCAGACGGCAATCAAGGGGACCAATGGCTAGGAGTGTTCAGCACCGCTCGCTACCAGCTCCCATGGTGCTTTGCAAGCAGATCAATGTCTAAGTCGTGGCCCACAAGGAGGGGAAAACAAGGAGGGACGTGTCTTTATCATTACTGGGAGTAAAACCTATTGTTTGCCACGTGTTGGCAGTTTATGTGCGGTGAGAGGGAGGTGGAAGTAGGGCTGCGATAAAAATCCACATAAAAAAAGCCATTAAAAACAACTTTGATGTGTACATGCTTTTCTGGGTTCATTTGCATATTGTGTCAATTAAGTTTATTACAAGAAAGTGTTATATAAAGTGTCAGTTGTAAACATTCACACAAGAAGAATCCGTCATAGAAGACCTGGGAAATGTTGTATAAACCTTCTGAATTGCTAGCTACAGCACATTTATGTCAACATACTCACGTTTGACTGAAAGTAAAAAGTCAATGCGTCTGTTCTTGTCTTTTTGGAGACAGTAGGAACAAGTAACGGTAGACAAATATTTTATATCATTGGTGTCGTTGTGATATCTGGCTGGATACACTGCCATAGGGTGTGATATTTATTTGATTGGTTAAGCTTAATTACCAGCATAGCAATCCCTCCACACACACACACACACACACACACACACACACACACACAACACACAAAACAACACACACACACACACACACACACACTGCTACGACAGCACACAAGTGATATTGCACAATTTGAGGGACCACAAAATGTTTGGCACTGTGTCTGTGTGTTGAAATGTTTGGTGGTTTGGTGGTGTTGATCTGTGAAAAGTATCAGCATACCAAATCCATGACAGCAGAGGTACAGATGGTCTCTGCTGGACTTTGCTGGACTTCACTTTTACATGATTTATTAGGAAGAAAACAAAAGTAATTCATTTGAAAAGTGTCCTGGGGTAACATCTGTTATGATTTGGCGCTATACAAATGCAGCATTGATTTGAAAATCAACATTTTGTTTTGTTTTTTGGCTCATGAAATAAATGCACACCAGCAGGGTTTGAGAAATATATGTGAAAACTTCAGATAACATATACTGCATGCATCCGTTAGCTCCTGAGAGAGGTGGCTCATAGTGTCATCACTGTGCAACCGTCAGAGGATTATCAGCAAACTCTGGTGTTCCCCCTCAGCTCTACAGGGTGTTTTAATTTCTGTCAGCTCATCTGTTTGGGTTAAAGGTGCAACTTTGCTGTTGTGGTTCAGTCTCATTGTGTAGCTTTCAGCTGCAGCAGCTCTGATAAACCCACCGTACGCTACACGTGCAGCACCAAATAGCAGACAGATAAAGTTAGCAATTAGCTGGTAGCGCAGCATTTAGCAGCTAGAGAGCCAGGAAACGGACCAAAACAGAGTGGAAAGGAGAGTGAATATTGGACATAGTGGGTGGAAACACGACTCTAGTGAATTTTGATGTTGCTCTGTGTTTGCTGGATGAGTAAACAGGTTGTTCTGATGTCCCCAAGTGGCCACAAAAATCAACCAATGCTCCTTTTAACTTACAAGCTAGTGTTTAACTATCGTGGCATGTTTCCAAGCAAGCACTTAAGGTTTACTGTCTTATATGAAGTGCATGTTAAAAGTAAGCGTCGTCTGATATCACTCTCCCCAATATGAGTGTAAATCCTTCTGGTTAAATGAAAGCACAGCCTGGCCAGAGCAGTACAAATACACCATGGGTGCACAGCTGACTCAGTAGCACCCTAGTGAGCAGATAATCCTGACTTTTGATTTACTGATCGGCAGCAAAATGGGCTTCAACATATTTCTGAGACACCACTCAGCGAGAGATGAGCAGCCAGTGATCACAAGCAGGTGCTGCAGCCTTAAGTTACATACCAACTCTATCAAAGAGGCCTGTGTGTTTGTCCGGACTCCACTCCTCTCATCTGCAGGTTGTTAGAAGCTACCCCCCCCCCCCCCCCCCCAATGGAGCTGCACCCTGTCCTCGCCCCGTCTCAGCTCAGCCCCACCCGCCTGCGAACGCCTGGTGAAGAATTTGAACCAAAAAACAACCACAATAATACTGTGTGGCTGACCTCAGTGGGACCGGGGGAACTTCCCTACGCACTGCTCCACCCGCTCATATTTGTTGATCTTAGCTGTCCAACCCCGTTTCATAAGAATGGCTTCGACACACACACACAGAGACACTCGCACATTTACACTCGCAAACACACACGCAGCGGTGCAGCGGTGATGTGTGAGTGGGGCTGACATCACTGACGCAAAGCCCAGACTGTGTGTGTGCGTGTGTACCTGGGAGTTCAGGGTTTCTGGTTGTAAATCTGTCTCAGGGAAGAGAAAGAAAAAGAAATAACGTGTCTGTAACTGGTTTCTCGGTGTGTGTGTTTTGCGTTGATATGCACTGCGAGGGCCAGCAGGTCTGTCAGTTGTCCCTGGATGTTATTTATGTGAGTGTTTTGTGTATGTGTAGAAGGGGAGAGGCCTGCAGTCCAAGCTACTGTTCCTGGTCAGTTGTTTGTCTAAGGAGGCAGTGCCTGATGCAAATGCAGTACATTATCCATCAGGGTTGTAAGTGGCAGAGTTCACCACACAGTGCTGTTGATACCAGGCAATTTAACCAACCAGCGGAAAGTATTTGAAACTTTATTTCTGCGACGGACTGCAGGAATGCCCTGGTGCAGTAAATCCTGCACATGTGGAAATAAAGCTGAGACCAGTGCTCCTCCTGCTTTTGAACTGGGGGTTTTTGGTGAAGGCCGGATGATGTCATCTGCTCATTTGGATACTTGTGGCACCGGTTGCATCAGTTTCAGGATATCTGCAACTTTCATCAAGACTTTTCAAGGCCTTTCTCGAATGCCAGTTAGAAATCTGCCCCCAGAAGTTATGATGACAGGTTTTTACGGCCAATAAATCGTCCTTTTTGGTGTGTTGTAGAAGCTCAGCCATCATTTCAAGTTCATGAAACAAATCAAATAAGTTTTTCAGACCCCGTAAAACATCCTATAAATGCTTTGGGGACACGTCAAGCATTTTTTTGTGGAGATCCAAAAATGCAGGATTTGTAACGTTGGACACATCACAGTACAAAAGTTGTTAGAAAAGTTTCTAGGTCCAGTGACATGCAGGCAACAGTTGATCTGTGCAGAACTCCTGCCCACACAGACGCTGAGGCCTGAAACAGTTAGTCAGTTGACAGGAACCGCCAACTGTTTCATCTATCGAGCAAAAATGCCAAACAGTTTGCTGCTTCCGTCTGATCAAATGTGAACGTTTTGCAGATTGTCTGTTTTTATATCATTGTGAATTGAATATCTTTGAGGTTTTTGGACTTTTGGTTGAACAAAACGAGCAGTTTGAAGACGATCAAACTGCAGACACTGCACTCTGTGTACAGAAATGTCACAAAACGACTATTTTCTGATATTTCAGACACAAAAAATGATCGATTATTGACAGATTTCTTCTGCGTAAGAGACTGAATGTGTGGTGTTTGAATTGTTGGTTAAATAGCACAATTGCTCAAGGTGAACTAATTCAGTGTTTGTTACTTTGCTGCTCTAAACCGTGTCATAATGTATATTTTCTCTATAACAAAAGGCCTGTAGCAGCAGCAGGGGCATACGGGGACACCTCTGCATTACTGATTGTCTCGGGACAAAGAGGAAACGGTTCAAAGAAAAAAAAAAAAAAAACCCATCAATGAAGTAGTGAGGGTGTGATAACGGAGCCCAGTCCCTGTTCTGAGGCTCTCAGATCCTCATTCAGATCCAATTTTCATCACCAGGGTTGTAGGATTCAGGTCAGCTAGGAGAGAGAGGAAGGAAGGGGAAGGAGTGACATTGCAGTCTGCCAGGCTTACTTTGCTTTGTTTGAATTGTCTTCCAGTAGTAGTGCGTATATATATCCCGAATAATTACTGACTTACTTTTGTCCAAACAACCTATTTATGACCAACCCACCTTATTCGTTACACTCTGACCCCGTTTTTTTTTTTTGCTGCGGTGACATATTTTGCTCCCCTTCCTTTCTTTATTCGTCCACCGGACACCTGAGATCTGGGCATGGCCTGCATACCAGCGCCATGGCAACATGACACCCAGCTGTGAAGCGGTTGCCATGGCGGCGTTCGGTAGCTCGCCCGGTGTTGGGTTCCTTCGGTTGGTGGCTACTATTCGGGGGGAGTGTCAGCTGTTTGTCTGCAGAAGTGGCCCCCGTGTGGAGGTGGATGAGCGCCCGTTGGTGTCACAGGGGTTGCACCTCGCTCTTAGTAGCACTTTTCTTTATGCGTGTAACAAATAACACAGGGATGAATCGGTCAATGCTCGGGAAATTAATCTGCAAATATTTAGTATAATAACTAAAACAAAGAGGAAAAGTTAACAATGTGCTGGTTCCCGATGTTGAAATGTGTGCGTTTGCTGCTCTTCTGTGTCGTATGTGATAGCAGATTGAATATATTTGGGTTTTGGATATGGTAATGTCTATTTTTCACAATTTGTTTTTGCCATTTTATTGATTTTTAAAAAAATCTAAATGATTAATTGAGAGCAGATTAATCCATAATAAAAATAGGGGCTGCGTGATGATGATTTTGATGGTTCATGGTTAGTGTGAATGATTATTTTTGCATCACGGTTTTACTTTTCATGGAAAAAATGATGATGTGACATTTTTTGGAGTTTTCTTATATCTGGAGAAGATCTGAAGGGCAGGGCCTCTCTGCAGCACTACATTACTTCATCATAATGCTGTTTGTCACACATTTTACCTTTTTTATCAAAGGAATTGCAGCATTTACAGTTTGGATCTAGACCATATTGACATTCTGGTAACATTTTGATTAATTTATGCAGCCCAGCGTAAACAGCAATAATAGGTAGCTATGGCCCTAATCTTTAGAGCTTTAGAGCGCAGTCTTGACATTAAAACAATACATTCTCAACTCAAGCTCTCTTTAAGTCTTCCAGGGTCTTTAGCAGATTGAGTTTGTCTGCTTGTTGAGGAACTTTTAAGTTCGAACCGTTACAGTTAGGAGCTTGAGTTTGCTTTGGAGATTCCTAGAATTATGGAAAATTTAAACATATTTGATATGATATTCTCCAGAATGTGTACCCAATATGCTATCGATGCTCTCGTTAACAATCTTCCCTGCAGCCTAAATAACTCAACCTCAAAAGAAAGCTTCTAAAGAAAGCGTTGAACCCATTTTTACTGAAATGCACATCCACGTGGGGGCTAATGCTATCAGACGACCGCTGAATTTGAGCTAATTTGTGGTGGAATTTTGACTTTGCAGATTACCGACGTGGCAGATTCACACGGGATTAAAGCACTCGGGCGACCTCTGCAAATCATAAGAGGACCCCAGATAATAACCGGTCCCGTGTGAATAGGGCTTTACAGGCTACATTACACAGCAGTTAATTACTGTCGAGGCCTCGGATATACAGTAGGTAATCAAAAGACAGACTTATTAAGACTTCTTCCAGACCTGCAGACATCCTGATATCTGCCTCAGTTAGTTTATCAGCTGGGTTTTACTGTTCGACTGATTTGGTCTGGTGGTCAGTCTGATAGTTTGTCATTACTTCCTCCTCCCTCTGTTTTTGCACCAAAGTCACTCCAAGGCTGAGAGAGAGAGAGAGAGAGAGAGAAAAGAACCTGCATAATTCAACGCCTCATCCCAAGTGTGTGTGTGTGTGTGTGAGGGCGTGCATGTGTGCACACTGCGTTCTTAAGAGCGCTTCTCTATTCCCTGCACGTTGGGACCTTCAGAAACGCCTGGTAAGGTCACGCTCGTGCTCACGTCCGTGTGTGCACGCATGTTTGTGTGTAACTCCATAGCAATGATCACAAGGTGCTGTGTTTAACCAGCCCCCCCCGACCCCTCCCCCCTGTAAACCACTGCAGACTGTTATTGATCTTCCTTGTACATACACACATACACACACACACACAGATGCACACAAACACCCAGAAGCATGTGTGACCTTTCTGTTTTTTTCTAAAGCCTCTATTCTCCCCCCTCCTCTCTCCCCCCTCTCTCTCTCTCTCTTCTTTTATAGTTACTGAGAATGAGAGCGAAAATATCAGTAAATGGAGCAGAAGTGAATGCTTCCTCTCATTATCCAGTTAGTTTCTGACTGGCGCTTTGAACGTTTCCACTAGAGTTGGACTGATATGACTTTGTCGTGGCTGATACGAATACCTACGCTCGTATTTGTTGGGTTGCATTTACTAATGGCCAGGATTTACTTTCATATGTAGATTTGACCAATTTAATGCCAGAAGGAACTGAAAATACTGTGAAGTCTCAGATAGTGATCTCTCTGCAGAACGAGTCTGGCCTGAGTTTGAAACAGGCTTATATTACAGACGTGCCTTTATTCCTAATTTCCCCTGTTTTTATTGGTGTATTTTGGTCATATTTTGGTTAAGACGTCTCTTTGTATTCTGGCCTGGTCCCGTTTTAATTTGCCGTTAATGCAAATGTAACTGCCTCCAGTATTTCCTGTCTTGATAGTCTTGATAAATTCAGGATAATATGCACGTCCACAGCACTGGTTGCATCTGTGCACCAGCATAAATGTGCTAATACTCATCACTATGTTGCTCTGAGTCAAAAATACTGTTTTGATTTACTAATTAATTCGAATAGTTTCTACTTTGGCAGTGTTTGACTGGTGTTGAGCTGTTATTAGTGAAGCTCAAACCCTTTCTTGTGCAGATGTCTGGGATTGTAAAGTCCAGGTAACTACACATATAAGCAACCAAACTCCAGCATTTCCATCATATATCATATCTGGGTCTTTTCTTTTTAAAACTAGGGCAGTATCAGACCTGCATCAGTCTAGATTCTGCTAACTGGACACATAAACAAAAGACTGGATCCTTCTGTATTTCTGCATATCCAGCTTGGAAGCGCAGAAACACACCGTGTTGCCTTTGTGTCTTAACTTTGAACCAGTGATGTTCATTGGAGAACAATGGCTTCTCTGTAATGGTCAGCAGCCTGGGCGTCTACTTATTAACAGTGTTTGTTGTGTGTGTGTCTGTGTGTGTGTGTGTCTGTGTGTGTGTCTGTGTGTGTGTGTCCAGTCATAGTAGTCAGTAGTTTGCACAGTAAAGATATGGTGGTAGCATCCCCTGCACAAACTAAATATGGTAGTAGTTTTAATAATGCTGTTATTTTGAGTTAAAAACATTTGTAGATTAATCTACAAATTAACACCGCTGGTGTTACCGGTAAGTCAGAATGAATTAACATTATACTTTGTGGTTGATTTTTTTCGTAAAATATAGTGAACGATTGAATTGCGGAGAATCTATAACTCATCTAATGATGTGCAGCATGTTCATTATGTTCATATTGACAGAAGTTTAAACATTTATATTTGTGTAGGAGATTAAAACGGACTTAAAACTCGCTCTAGTGGGCGACCTGGTGGCTTTTAAGAGGTTTTATACATCAAGATCATTTCTATAAAATCCAGACCAGGCCTCTATTGGAGACCTGCGTTTATTTGTCAAAACGTGTAGCCACAGCAGGCTTTTAAAAGAGACCTGCGTCTATTAGGGACCCTGCTTTTATTGGAAGTTTTATGGTATGTTTGGGCTTTTTGAAGAATAATCTTTGAAATTTGACGAATATGGGTAACCACGGTGCACTTTTGGAATATTTTGGAGATTTCATGACTTTAAATAAGTCAAATTTACAAATGATTGATAACAAGGAGACAATGTGTGTGTAAGAAGACAGTTTTCTTTAGGTAACGAAACATCTTAAATGACACATCAGCTATACATCTTGTCTCATATCACCTGGTTTACTCTCTATCCGGGGAATGCGTGTGTGTACGAATGAATGAGAGAAGTAAGACCGGACACAAACTCATCAGCTCTTCACCGGCCTTGTGGTGGGCAATTACCTCGCACACACCCACTCGCACACAGTGATTTCCGTCAAGTGGCCACGCAGTTATCCGCCAGCCTTGATCCTTGTGGGTTGCTTATGGAGGCGTTGAGGCGCTGAGCAGGTTCTGATTTGTGGCCAAGCGTCACCACTGGGGTCCAGACGATTTATACCATACCACTTCCCACAATGCCTTACTCTGTCAGGATGGCAGGGCGAGCTGGGTGTACGGGTGGAGGGGGGGGGGCGTGCAGAGGCTGGACGGCTCGATACCGAAGCAGAAACTCACCTGAAACAAAGAGGCTTTTCTCTGCAGCCACAGAGGAAATGTGTGCATTTAGTCTTTTCATTCATTGAGGACTACAGGCCTCCGCTGCCTCCCTTTGTTTTTCCCAGTGGTTCAGGTTTGTTTTTGCTCTGCTGGGAATTCAGTCATTCCAGTTTGGTACCGTCACCATGTCAGATTCTGACTTGGATGTCAGGACACAGATTAACAGATGTAACTACAAGACGGGGCTGCTTTGTTGTAATATTTCAGTATTTGGCTTCATTCTTTGGTCAAATAGTTTATGTCGACTGAGAGGGGATATAGTGTGATTGTAGGTTTCATTCTAACTATATGCGTCTCCTCGTAGAGGGTTGAAAGGGTCAGCAATAAATCAACATCAGGTTTTCCTCCATCTGCCCCCCCGATAATAACTGATCAAACTGTTCTGTGCTCCGATATAGTTAGTGATTGAAAATACCTCTTAAATACCCTTATATTGAGCTAATCTAATCACATTTAAGTTTAATGTTATAACTTTGAATCTTCTGTCCAGGCGGAGTCTTTTGTAACTGCGTAACCATTACAAATTATGTTCAATAATCAGGAACAGATTTAACTTTCTTTATTCCAATACCTCAACGTTCAAGGATCTGTATACTTTACTGGGCTCATATTTATGTAAGGTGACAAGGAACTGTATGTATTGTGGATCTGTCACATCTGGCCGATAACCTTATAACTCAATGAAGTCAGAATCGACACCGATAACAAACCCTGGCAAACTGGGTCACTGCACTACTATGGATAATATAGGGTTCATGTGGTCTGTCCTTTTTTCATGAGTTTAGTTTAGTGAACAAGCTGTTCGTTCAGTTGTTCAGTTACTAAAATGGAAGTTGAGGATATCTGCAGACTCTCTCGAGGTCAGCATCGGCATTAAATGTCTGGAAACCAATTACTAGAGACCTCATAGATTCACCCCACAGTAATGGGCTTCTTTTTTTTTTTTTTAAGATGAACAAAGCGACATCGTAATTTTTCTTATTTGAAAAATGCATTTGAAAAGAGCTTGTGACCTTAAATCCAGTTCCTGCTGTCTTCAACGAGTCTTCAAAAGTTATGAATTAGTATTATTTTAAACCTCTGGGTAGAGGTTTCCCCTCTTTTTGTTTTAAACCTTTTGTTTAGCTTGAGGCCGGGTTAACCAACCTTTTTGTTAAATCTAAAAGAAAAAGTAACTCAGGACATGGTGTTGGGTTTCTAATCATACATCTGCAACCGCAAGTATCAGGGAGATATTTGATATTGTGGATAATGTGCTGTAAGCCTCACATCCTTTTGGCTATTTAAAGCAAGAGGAAAGTAATGCCCCTGCTTCATGTGATGGGATTCTTTGTCTTCACCTTTCTCCTCCTCCTCCTCCTTTCTTTTCCTCGGTGTTGCGTCTGATGTCTTTTTGAAAATGTCTGTTGTGGGATCTGATGTGTGGGATGAGTTTTCTCCTTCCCCACATCTGAGTCAAAACCTCGGTCCAGCTGACCTTAGACACAGGCTTAGGGAGGAATCCCCCCATGTTACTGCAGGTGGGGCTGCAACAATATTGACTCAGGAACTCGGTTCATTTTATTAGGCTCATGTTCGTTCGTGTGTGTGTGTGGAGGAGACTAAGATGACGCACAGCAGCTGGAATCTATTCTCGTTTTCAAACAGCCATCATCCACATAGCTCCTCTCCTCCCTGCTCTTTAAATTCACCTTTTCAATGCCAAAAAACTGAACAGTCCCGTATTCAGTATCTCCATGGAAACTAGGGTTTAACCTGTTTTTGGTTTGCTCTTTAATTACAAACAGGGCTACAGTATCAGTGCGAGAGAAAACACTAAAAACTTAGCTTAGCTTATTACTAGCCAAACTGGGCCATATGTTGCCCCGAATAGTTGGGTGGTTTATCCAAAGAGCCAGTGGGCCATGACTGTATAATAGGAAACATTTTATTGCCTTTAATTGTTTTCATATTGCATTTCCATCACATCCCAGTTAGCAGTGTCCCCACGGAATTGAGATTGTTTTTATAGAGAACTCAAAGCCTCCAGAAACGGGGTCACTGCTCACTGTTGCAGATGTGTAATGAAGAACCGCTGGGTCAATCCTGGTGTTTCTAAGCTCTTGTTATACCTAAAAAGACGTGTACATCTGCCACGTAAAAGGTGGTTAAAAGGTTGCGCGGGCAGGTGGATGCTAATGGTGCGATCAGCTGCTGACAGTGGACGTGTTGACGCCTTCAGGTTCTAACTAGGTTGAGTTTAAAGTGTTTCCTGTTTAAGATGCATACTGTAGAACTGCAGCTTCCATAGTTTTAATTCCAGCTGGAAATCTCTGGTGCGCGTCTCTTTACCTCCTTATTTCCTGTCGATCCCTATAGATCTCTAAAAAGCAGAATATTCCCAGCAGGGCTGCATAATTCTGGTATTTCAGGCACATTTCAGTCACTGTGTCTCTTCTCTACAGGGGATTTTTCTTTTTTTTTTTAAAAACAAACTACAAAAGACACCATATCTCTGGAGAGGAGAGACACAACTGCATCTGTAATGTCTTATCACTGGGGGGCCCTTCTCCTCATATGGGACGCTATGGGAAAACTATTCTACACGTTTTGTGAAGATGAGTCAGTTGAGTGTATTGGGGCTTGTTTTATCCCAGCACTATAACATTTGTAGTTTAAATCTCAATTTTAAGAAGAATTTTCAGCAGTTTTTTGCAGCATTTTAACACATACATTTGAATTAAGTCAATTTATGGCCTAGCTCTACACCACAGCTTTTGTTTTAATGTTGCTGTTGGAAACTGTTTTGAATTATATTTTCAGCAACAGCATTTGATTGATAGTTATTTTTAACTCATATAAATCAGCAGATCACTAGAAATGTGAATAATGGATTTGTTTTATATATCATTTAGATATACATTTTTTGCCTCCAGCAGACCATTATAATTGTGGTATATGTGTGTGTGTGTATGTATTAATTTATCCCAGTATTGATAGACTATTGATTGAATTGTTGTCCAGCCCGGTTGTGGATGATGCACACCACATCCTATCCTTCCTTTCTGTACCAGAACTCACTCAGACATGCAGCTATGTTCAGCGTCAGCACAGAAGCGTCATACTGGAGGCCAAAAGTGGTTTATGTGCTCGGAAATGGAGCTCTGGTTAGTTTCCTGAGCACCTGATAACCCCCCCCAACACACACACACACACACAAATATACCCAAGCTGTGTGTATGTGGCATGGGTTTAAAAGCGGCTTTGGAGGGCTCGCTGTTACTTGTGAGATGGAGAGTGAAAAGGAGATGTGGGAGAATGATAAAAGAGTGAGTGAGACATGATGGAGGGTGGAGATGGTGACTGATAACTGAAGTGATGAAGTGCTCTTTGCAGCAAGCAGGTTTTTTTTTAATTATCATAAAACTGATTATATAAGGGTTAAATTAAGCTTTTGGAAATCAGCAGAATCTAGTTGTTTCCAGCCCCGTTGTTCAGAATGAGAGATCTCAGTCGAACATTAAATGTGTGTCAGTCAGTGTCGGCACTCGCTGTGCCTTTTTGTGGACAGCAGCATTCAGCCTGGAAGATACTCGGTAGCAGAGTACACCTCTGCATTTTGAAATGGCCTTTGGATGCAGTCATAAATACCAACTTTGGCCACCGGCACAACTGGAAACATCTTGCTTGCAAAAAGTGAAAATATTTCCTTAAAGCTTCCGGTGAGGATGCATCAACAAAAGTGCACAGAGAGCAAAAGCCGAACATTAGAAAAGGCTGTAACATCAGGCAGCAACATGCTGATAAGCATTTTATTTGTCTTGTCTGCACACCTGAAGCTTTAATAAAGATGTTCTCTTTTTGCAAGCGAAGCAGCTTCCACTGGTCTTTATGTTGTTTCTCCCTCGTCTCCTCTCTGTATTCGATAAAGATACCTAGACTCAACATTCATAAATAGTGAACAGTTCTGGTGGTGAATCACAGGCGCTGTATTTGGTAGGTTTCTTTGGTTTATACAGTTATTAAATACCTGAACAATCTCTGACAGTTGAGTAAAGTATATCATTTCACAGTGTATATGGCCATCGCCAGTTCTCAAGCCTCACATTGTCATAATGTCACTGTGCTCTTGTTGAATTTAAAGTTTTATGAAGACAAATGTAACCTTGACTCAGACAATGAGAAGGAAGAACACAAGTAATTCCAGTAGCACGACTACTAATACAACTACTTCCTGTCTCTGTTTACACACATATATTCCATTGTTAATAGGTTTGAAGATGCTTAGTTGAGACTCATAATAATAGTTAATCATTTAATAATGAGTTAGATTATTTGAATTGTATTGTCTGCTCCTCAGATTCATATCCAGCCTGAAGGGAATTAGTTGGTTTTGTTTACAAGCAGGAAAACTACAGTCTGCTTAAAGTTTAATCCACCACTCACACCTCTCACCCCCCCCCCCCCCCCCCCCCCCCCCCCCTAAAAAAAAAAAAAAAAGAAACAGGGGGGGTTTTTTTTTTTTTTTTTTTTTACAGCCAGAGAGTAAAGTTAACTCACTTTCTCTTACGAGCACAGACGTGACCTTCGACCTCTCGCTGGAGAGACCTTTGACTCTGAGGTGTTAGTCAGAAAGCCTGATGGGTCGGGGTTATCTCTCAGGCAGCTCACTTTCTCTACACACATCACATCAATGAGAGTCTCTCACACACACACACACTCTGACACACTATGACACGCACTTTTTATGGATGAGCCGTGTGTGTGTGTGTGTGTGTGTGTGTGTGTGTAATATTATTTATTTAATGGATTTTCATCTGGCATTCCTGAGCCGAGTGATTTGAAAGGGACAGAATAAGCTACGAATTTTAAACGAGGGGGGGGCTTAAAGTAAAATGTTTCCACAAAATGAAACAAAAAACCAGATACTGTAGCTGATAGTGAGGATTTTGAGCATGAGGTCTGTATTGAAATGAGTTTAAACCTTTAAAAACTTTGTGTTTTAAAGAGTTGTAACTAATATATCCAAGTGGAAATGTGTACTGTAATTTCTATTTTAATTTCTGTTTACTTACTTGCATTTACGCAGATAGAATATATTTACATTAAGCTAATATCTGCTGATTTATATTGGATTTTATTATCTATGATATGCACAGTACAGCTTGAACACACACACACACACACACACACACACACACACACACACACACACACACACACACACACACACACACACACACACACACACACACTTTTACTCCCCCCCCTGGTCTCCATCAGGTTTTATCTAACTGATACCAGCTATCTGCAGTGTTGGCCCACTTTGTGTGTGTGTGTGTCATAAATAGTCCTGTCTCACAAGTTTAGTCACAGGTATCACTCACATATCTTCTCTCTCTCTCTCTCTCTCTCTCTCTCTCTCTCTCTCTCTCTCTCTCTCTCTCTCTCTCTCCTCTCCTCTCCCTCTCCCTCCCCCTCCCTCCCCCGTTGATGCCTCCTCCTGGCACGATACCACAGACAGTACCGTGAAGATTGAATGCCGTTTTCCCCACCGCGTGGTACGGCTCGACTCCACTCTGCTTTTGGTTCCTCCACTTCACTTTCCACTGCCGATCGAACCCACGCAACGTAGGCGGAGCTGATCGTCATAGCGACACTATTCCTGCAGCTGGGAAACAACACACAGGAGCTTTACTTTGAAAAGCTGCAGCCTTCATTCACTGACTGTTAGCTGCACTGTACTTTTACCTCTTCCTCTGCTCCGCTCGCGTTCACTGTCACTCTCGGCCGCTCGCTCTCCCGCTCAGCCACACGCTGACCAATCAGTGGTTTGCTGTGTTTTCACGACATCTTTTAGTATTAGCTCGCTTGTAACCTCCACCACGGACCGTGACACCGGCAGTTCTTGGCTATTTGACAAGATGATTCAGTCCTGACTTTAGGAGGCACTTTCCACTTGTGTTCGCTCATCAGGAATTAAAACACAAACCTTCAGAAGCTAAAAGCTTTTGAGGCTGATTAACTCTAAAATATGCACTTTAAATGGACTTGAAGAAACTTGCAAGCTATTGTCAAGCCTCTTAATGTTAGAGAACTAGATATCATCTTGTATTTGGACACCGGCAGTTCTCGGCTCTTTGACAAGATGATTCAGTCTTGACTTTAGGAGGCGCTTCCGACAGGAATTAAAGCACAAAGCTTCAGAACTGTAGGTTGAACTGCAGGAGTTCCCCTAAAAGCTTTTGAGGCTGACTAACTCTGAAAGATGCACTTTAAATGAACATGAAGAAACTTGCTAGCAATTGTCAAGCCTCTTAATATAATGAAACATAATGTAGAGAACAAGGTGGCGTCTTGTATTTGGGCCAATATTATGTATTTTTAGAACGTCGTGGCCGTAGCAGATAAAGCACCAGGTACTATCCACAATGGAGAACCAAAAAGAGTGAGTCGAGTCAAATCAAGTTGTAGCATGCAGTGGAAAAGGGGTTTAACATACACACAGTAACTACACACATGAGTTTAATTAGCCTTAGAGCCTAGAGGTGTGCGCACAGGCTGCATGTCGACCTACTAACACATTCCCAACAGTGACAGAAGTAGTCCGACATCAAAGACTTCCCTAACCCTCAGTTGATTCTCCTGTTCCTCGACTTGACTGGAAATATGTGTTTGACAGACAGCGTGTAGCAGGTCTTATCCCGGGCTGTTGTTTGGTGACATACTGCTGCATTAGCGTTTCCTTCCAGCCCGTGTGCTGTTTGCGAAATAAAAAAAAAAGCTGTTAGGGATTATTAGAATGAAAGCTGCCCAAAGGATAAACTGAACAGTTTGTTCCTGTTTTGCCCGCCACGTTTTTACGTTTTGCAATTTTGAGCATTTAGCTGATACGCTCAAATAAGCTTTAAATATGCAAGCTAATAAAAAGAAAAGGGAGTCAGGATTGTGTCCTTAAAGTCCAAATAAATGTGTGCTTTGTTCCTTTTCTTGTCATTTTTTTTATAGTGAAAGATCTCCACCTTAATAAATGAGGTTGTGCAAGCCCCAACACCTTTTTTATGTACTGTGTATTCAGTTAATTGTTGTACATTTAGCTTTAAAAGACAAGTCCCACCCTTCACAATCCCATTTGTTATTGTGTTTGGTGAGTATTCATCCAAAAATGCCGTGGAGTCCTTCTGGTAGTGGTTGTTTTGGTTAATTATTATTGAGGTTTATCACTGGACTATGGTGTAGAAATGTAGAATTGTTGGACTGGATCGTGACCATCAAAGAGGTACAGGACTCTGTGGTAATCTGGAGCTATGGGTCTGAAGGAGTGTCTGTAGGTCGTGGAGGTATGAGGCAATGTGGCTGTTGTACTGCACTTGAGCTCGAGTTAATTTGAAGTTTGGCCTTGACCTTTGGGTTTATAGAACTGAAGCATGATCTGGAGGTATGGAAGTGTGGGACTGGACTACGGCTTAGAGATATAAGAAAGTTTGGTCCACAGCAGGAGTTTCAGGAGTTGGCCAGGGTCTGTAAATATCCGTATAAGACTGGACCATTGCCATGAATGTGCAGGGTGTGGGTATCGACCATAACCTGGAGGCATGGGTCGGTAGGAATGTACCATGTCCTGGAGGAATGGGGGGTGGGGGGAGTACGACTGTTGCACTTTAACTGCGTGTGGTTGTCCAAAAGGGGACTGTGGTTGTACCGGGCACTGTGTTAATTATCCACTGTTGGCTCTTCGCTGGGCTTTGTTTGAACCCGAGTGGACCGAGTGTCTCCACGGTAACAGTCACCAACGGTTGCGCAAGCTCGCACAACGGCAACCCTCAATGACCCACATTCCAGCAGTAAATCACAACACACACACACACATTCCCGACTCCACCCTTGTGCCTATCGAAACTATGCTCAGTGTTTCCACTCTGCCTGACTGTGTCTCTATCAAACATGGGAAGAGGGACAGAGAGAGGGGGGGAGGTAACGGGTGAGAAAGATGGAGAGGGAAGAAAGTTTTGTCTTTCATGTAAAAAAAAAAAAAAACCCCAATAAAAATAAAAAGCAGTCCCGCCCTGTTATTTTCTTACTTTCTTACTTTCTATCCACATGTATGAGTCAGTCAGTCTTCACATCCTCTTACCAGCTTCTCTTTAACTGTAACTGAATACATCTAGTTAAATCTAGTTTAAATCTTGGCCTCAAACCACCCCGCTCACACTCCTCTCAGTCTCAGCTGTAGGTCACACACACACACACACACACCCATACCCACTCATTCTGTCACCTCAGAAAGTCGTTTGGCCAGTCGTCTACCCTTCTGAAAAATGCTGGCAAGGTCTCTCTTTTGAAATTCAAAAATTGCTTTGTTGGCATCCTGACAGGACAGATGCCTACGTCGTAGAACACCCACAGTCAACCTAAGGGAAACCCTCCCAGAACCATCACTTTAAAACCCTTTCAGGGGATGGACACAGTCAATACAATAACCCTGATATGTCTGCCTCTTTAAAGCTTTCAATGTTCATCTTTTGTTGGTTATTTTAGATTGTGCTTTTGTTATTGTTATTGTGCTTTATTTTGTACATGGCTGCTTCCATACAACTCTTATAGTTGGGCATCCAGTCTGACTTCGGTTGCTACAGGACAGTTTCTGTTCTGTGTTGGATTTAGTTTTTGCTGAGAGCGAGATGCTGTCCTTTTATTCATTTTGCTTTCTAATGTCTCCAGACTCCCATGTAGATCTGAGACCTTTTGAATCCCAGTTAAGATGAAATATGAGTCCAGTTTCACTGCTGTGTCAGAACCGTGTTACATACGATAATATCAGGACCGGTTGGGTATATCTTTAAGAGATTCTCATTCTACAGCAGTCGACTCCGTGCGGACGGAAATGTCAATATGTAGGTAATAAAATTGTACCTACACATGCTGTGTAGATAGCCCCGGGTGTCTGTTTCAGGCTCGTGCTTTTACATCCAGCACTGGCTGTGTTGGGGCCTGTGTATTGTGTGTATTGTGTGTGTGTGTGTGTATTGTGTGTATTGTGTGTGTGTGTGTGTGTGTGTGTGTGTTTCCTTAGCCCAGCACCATGAGATAAATTGGATAAGAAAGCTTAAACACAATAAATGGCAACGCTTTATTTTACGAGTCAGGAAGTTTCCTGGAAAAGAACTGTGTCCTTTGGAAATAACCGAGGGAAAATATAGGAAGTTCTCTTCATGCAACTTCTAAACTGATTTTAGAAATAAAGGGCACTCCCTCTTCTGAAGCAAATGATATTGATGTCAGTTACAGTGCACAAAGGTTGGCGTGTGAGTTGACAGCCAGGTCAGTGAATGACTGAACAACCTGCTGACACACTGCACTTCCTGGCGCTCAGCCAGTGGTGCTTCTCTCCTCTTGTGACCGTCACCTTACTGCACAGCCCTGCACTGATGATGAATGCCTTCAGTCATTATCAATGCAGGGCAAAAGTTTCAATCCGTTGGCTTGACAAGAATAAACTGTCTTCTTTAATTAACACACAGTAAATGAGTCACAGTATGTAAACATTAACATATTGAATGTAGACTCTATTTCTGCAGTTAAACCTCCTACCTCCTGTTTACAGCTCGTATAATAAACACATTATGGACGTTGTGTCACTCTTCAACAGGACTTGGAGTTCCATGGCGTGATGCGGTTCTACTTCCAGGACCGGGTCGCCGGTAACTTTGCCACCAAGTGCATCAGAGTGTCCAGCACAGCGACAACGCAGGACGTCATTGAGACGTTAGCCGAGAAGTTCAGACCAGACATGAGGATGCTCTCCTCGCCAAAATACTCGCTGTACGAGGTCCACGTCAGTGGCGGTGAGTCCCATAGACTCAGAGAGAAGGAGAGAGAAAGAGGGGTCTTTAATAATGTGTCAGTGTTGGAAATGGAGATAATTTGATATAGTTGACTCTCAGATGAACTGGTGTATCTGTGTGTGTGTGTTAGAAGAGCGCCAGCTGGACCTGGACGAGAAGCCTCTCGTTGTTCAGCTGAACTGGAACAAAGACGACAGAGAAGGACGCTTCGTCCTGAAGAACGAGAACGACATCCTTCCCAAGGTCAGCCGCTCTGTCTGATGCCGTCTGTCAACCTGTTTGACTGTCAACCAGCTGGTTTAGCAGAGAGCTGACTCATCTATTCATTCATCTGTGGAAGAAAACGGTTTCAGATGAGACCATTTTGCAATACACTTATAATCCATTCTAGAAAACAGGAGACCAGTAATTCAGATATATTTTGCCCTTATTTGGGTCTGTGGTCTGTCAAAAAGCCTTCTATATAAATGTAGGACATCATGAACTGAAGTAGAAGTAAGTAAATAAGGTTTAAAACTAAACGAAAACCCTTTAGAAGTTGTGACTTGATCAGATGTTACTTCCTCAGAAAGATCTTTTCCTTGATTGTCTTCCGGTTTGTTCATCGTTTATTTATTTCTTCATTCAAAAGCGAGCATGTCATTGCAAACTTATCCGCATAGTCCCTTTAAAGGGCCACACTCACTCTTCTTCCCCTCTCTACCAGAAGAGTCAGAGTAATGGTCCAGAGAAGGAGAAGGACGGAGTGATCCAGAACTTCAAGAGGACTTTGTCAAAGAAGGAGAAGAAGAAGGAAAAGAAGAGGGAGAAGGAGTTCGCCCGGATCCCCGATGGAGACGAACAGGGGATCAGCCGCGAGGACGGGTAAACACACACACACGCTCGAAGTCATCCATCTTATTGTCCTTCCCCTTACATCCTCTCAGTCCTTGGAGAGGATCTTTAATGCCAAGAAAAGCACAGAAGGCTCCAGAAGAGGAAAGAATACTGATTTAAACTTCAACCTTTCTCTTCCTCCATCTGGCTTCTTTTTTCTCCCCCGACTTATTGTATCTTCCTTCTCATCATTCATCTCCCTCACTCTTGTGGTTTAGGGAGAACAGTCGTCTGGCAGCGGAGGTTTACAAGGACATGCCGGAGACGAGCTTCACCAGGACGATCTCCAACCCAGAGGTGGTGATGAAGAGGAGACGCCAGCAGAAACTAGAGAAACGCATGCAGGAGTTCATGAGCAGCGACGGGCGGCCAGACTCAGGTTTGTTCCAACTTCTAATGAATTCAACACATCTTGTTTACTTGTATATCCAGACCCCTTCCTGCCAAACCCAGCCTGAGCTCTGATCATCCAGTCATGCACAGTTCAGTCTCTTAGGTCTCATAGTTCACTGTGGTTGACAGAGCAAAAAGCAAGCCAGACTCCACAGTAGACCTCTGAGATAGAAGAGTGTTGAGGCATAGATAGCAACATTCCCGGGAGCTTATTGGGATTCATTATGATGAAATACAGGAAGTTTCTAACCGCCAAGACTGTTCCTACAGCTGGCTGTAGGCTGTCCAGATGCAGCTCCTGGGAGAGAAGGGTCTACATCCAGGAAGTAATGAAGAACTTCTTTAAAAGAGCTTCAGAGCTTTTATGCAGAGCGTGAAGAACTTGTTATGAGAACAACCATCCCTGCAACACTCAAACACCGATCAGAGCTTTTATAGCAGAGTAGCTAGACAGAAGCAGAAGACTTATTCTGGCCTGCCAAGATCTTGGCAAAAAGCACTTAAGCAGCTGGAGATTATTAGGACTAAGATTATTTTGATAGATGAGGCAAATATTGTACTTTTGGGACTGGCGCTCCAGCCTGTTTCCAGATCTCTGAATTGCTGTAGATCTGGTTACATTAATGTTGAGTTGTGAGAAACAGGTGACCAATAAGAGCTCAGCAGGGGGCTTAAGAATAGGGATTAGGGATGTAAGAACATATTGAAAAGTATTGTATAGAGATATTTTGTGTTTAAACCTCCAACTACTAGATAGCAGTGGATGTTTCAGGGACTGTGATAAATACAAATGCAGATCCAACTGTTCTGGTTACATACAAAGGGAACTTTTATTTAAACTCAGATTTTATGCATATGGTGGTCTGTTACTAAAACTTGATTTTAAATAAGAAATCACAGTATATCGCCTTGCTCATAGTATCGTATTGAATCGTATCTCCAGATTCTAGTCAACCCCAAATAGGGATGTCATCTTCCTACCTAACTAGCTAGCTACATGGCTACGTTAATGAAATCAGTGAAACTGCATGAGTTGTTATTAAACCTGCAGAAATAACAACTCGTACATTGACACCGCTGATACTGTAGCTTGTGTATGAACTGATAATGACATCATGAGATGGATATGTCTCTCTCCACTGATTGGTTAGAGCAACAAAACAAAATAACCCTGGCTCCCAACAAGAACTCGGCTAACATGCACACGATATCAGAGCGAATGAATGAAGTGAACTCAAATGGCAATTCAGCCTGATGGTTCAGAAACCAAAACTGGCTTCGGAACAAGTCGGAATGTCTTTGCGAGGCTTAAGACAAACCTGATATGAACCCCGGAGGAAACCTGCAGAGCGACCTGAAAATCCCAGTTCACTGCCGCTCTTTATCCAGTGTGACAGAGCTTGAGAAAATCTGCAAGGAGGGCTGGAAGAAACAGCTGGTGGAGGTGTTCTGCTTCTGTAATGACTGCCAGTAAAGCTTATACAAAGTAGTGAGTAAAGGGCCTGAATGCATATGGGAATTACATACATTTAAAACAAATAAAATAGTCAAATGTTTTCTCTGTACATCATTCTACAACATGTTTACATCAGCGGGTCCTCAGAAGGCCATATGTTGGGGGAAAGTCTCACGCCGACATGTGTACACAAACAGAAAGACGTCCATGTTTGAGTAAATGAAAGGAACACGCTGGCTGGGTTCGGTGTGTGTGTGTGACTCAGGCATTACCTAATCACGCTGCCAGACAGACAGATGGACCACTGAACCGACTCTAAAAACAGCTTTAACCACTGTCCACATACGGTAGAGACACACACACACACACACACACACACACACACACACACACACACACACACACACACAACACACACACCCACCGGTGGGACAGGGTGGCTTGTGGTCAGACAATGACGTTCTCCCAGCAGAAAGTGCTATTTTAAACAAGCTCATTTTATGTAACGCTTCTGTAAAATCCTGTTTGCTTTGCTCCAAGACTCCCTTGTGGGATTTACCAAGGTGATCATTTCTAGTCGACACATAACGGTCGCACGGCTACGTGTGCATCCGGGTGAAAGCGCGGTACATCTTATGCAGTCGGTCCCCTCCATCTAGTGGTTCTGTTGTTTTCAAGGAAAATGTAATTCAGCACTTTTCATGAACAAAACTGTCGTCTGTATACATGTTGTAAATGTTGGGATCTGTGTCCAGGCAATGACTGAACTTATCATTATCATTATTTCAACCTTATAAAAACATTTTTGTTATGATTTTTCATACTAAAGGAGATTAATAGTTGCCTCACTTTGCCCTAAACTAACTTCCTTTCTTTGGGTTTTGATGATAATGTGTGTCGTGTGGAGTTTTCAATTTAAAGATACTGACTTCAATAGGATATTTGAGTTTGTATCAGCCCTCATGAATTCTCCTAGCAAATAATATGTGTGTCGTACTTTCCTCCAGGAGGCACTTTGCGGATATACGCCGACAGTCTGAAGCCAAACATCCCGTATAAGACCATCCTGCTGTCCACGAGAGACACGGCTGACTTCGCCGTGGTGGAGGCGCTGGAGAAGTACGGGCTGGAGAAGGAGAACCCCAGAGAGTACTGCATCGCCCGGGTAACGTCTTCACCTTTACAGTTGTTTACACACACACATATCAACAACACAATGAGTAGTTAGTAATAGTAGTTCTACTTTTGAGGAACATGCAAGTTTTGTCCTCTGTTTTCTTTGCGTCTTCCAAGCCTGTCCAGCTGCAGTGGATACCATTAAACAGATATCAAGTCACACTGGGTGTACTCACTCATATTTGATTGCAACACTTTGTCATAATTTGACACACATTAAATTGAAAAATGAATTTGTTTTTTAAACAAACTGCCGGCCACTAACCCGCTGCCTTCCACCCACACCCCCCTCATTCTTCACTAAACACAACCACTGTCTTCCTATCTAATCAATAAACACCTCCATCATCCTTCTGAGAGGCTGTGCAGAGGACAGCCAAGGTCATGGTCACATGCACAAGAGCACGCAAGCAGACACACACACACACACACACACACACACACACACACACACACACACACACACACACACACACACACACACACACACACACACACACACATAAAGGCACGCACTCTTCATCGGACCGGCAGATTGAAACAGACTGCTACTTGGCACTAAAACCTTTGGGAGGAATGCAATTCAATTGCTTTCAGACTGAGTGCTATAGCAGCAGCAGATGCTCTATGTCTGTGTGTGTCTTTTATTGTGTGCGTGTGTGCGTGTGTGTTGCGGTGACGGTGAACTTGGCTGCCCTCCCCACAGCGCCTCTCACATATCCATCCTCTCAGATGGACTCTGTCTATGGCCAATCATATGAAATAACTGCTGCTCCCACAGCCAATGGAAGACCCTACACACACGCACACACACACACACACACACACACACACTGTTGATAGTCGGTAGCAATTTGCTGATGAGACTAAAGCACAGGGAAAGTCCATTAGGTTAGTGAGCATGAGAAATAAGCATTAGTATACTAGCTAGTAGCCTGTCAGCTACTGTGTTTATGGTCGACGGGGAGGGAGGGGATATTTACTGAGATGCTGAACTGACTGACTGAACGGGATGAAGATATGTAGGGCAGCTGTGATATTCTGTAAAGAAATGAAACAAAATTGCAATATTTATGAAGCCTGAGAACATCACAATGTCATTATTAATGTAAACGAATTGGCGAAAGTTCTCCTTTTAGCAGACGAATGTGAAAACCTCATTCTAGAGTCAAACTCTGCAGATAACATCATTCAAACATCACACTGTAGGAACAAGAGGAAACACAGATCTCTAAGACACATTAGTTCATGTAGACACTACAGCCTCTGAGCATTCCTGTTTAGGAATATGTAATCTTTTGCTATCTGTGACTAATTTAAAGTCTCTTAGGATCTGAAAATATTTCTGCGAATCAAGTGAATAGTAGCATCTCTGTCAACTGTGGTCCCTCCATCCATCGGCTTTGACTGAATCATTTGTTCCTATTTTTCGTGCAGCAGGATGATAAGTCCGGTAAGGAGGCAATTCTGGATGATAATGAGTGTCCTCTGCAGATCTTCAGGGACTGGCCTGCAGACCGAGGTAATACACACACAGACACACACACACACACACACACACACACTGCATACACTTACTATCCCTCCCAGTAACTTTATATGCTCCCCTCACACTCCCGTTCCTCTTTTCTTGTTCGCTACCGCCCCCTCCTGCTGCGGTACAGTCATTACAACTTCATTAGTAGCTCCTCACCTCTTGTTCTTGTTATTAACAGCATCACACAGGAGTGATATGAAGACAGCACATAAAGAAGCTTCAAGAATCAGCTGAAACGGCTCGGTAAAAAACGTTTCAGCGTTATATTCTAATTTTCTTTTATTATTTTGTTTGTCAGGAGCGCTAGTGTTCCAGCTGAAGAAGAGACCCCCGGACTACCAGGGGAGGAAGGGTAGGAAAGTGGACGACAAGGGCCTGCGAGGGAAGGATAGCAGCAGCTCCCTACCGCCTGAGAAACTGCCTTACCTGGTGGAGCTGAGCCCAGGTAGAACCACAACACACACACACACACACACACACATACACATACACATACACAATAATGTTTGCTCCGGTATCCATGGTGTCTCGGCACTAGTATCTATCAGTCGTATTTGGAGCAGTAGTGGTAGCAGGCAGCCTGTGTGTAGCTGCAGTAAATAACATTTAGGGTTACTCAAAGGTGAGGCAGTCTTTCTCTCTCTGCTGAGGTGAGTGAATCACATGTGGCGACGTTATGGATCCCAGCTGTTCTGTGGTTTCTGTTCCTACCAGCACTGGATTTCCTCAGTGTATAAAGCCACTGCAGGAGGTCAAGAATCACTGAAATCTATATTGAAGACGGATGGGTACAGTATGCTGCCACTGCCTGACTTCCATTCAACACTGCAGCTTCATTCTGAACCATTGAAGCTTTCAGAAAGGATGTTATTTTATTTATAATATAGGCCACAAAAGAAGCACTTAGTCAATGCTCTTATAACTCTACCACTACTGGTCTTAGTTATACTATTTCCCCTTCAGGCAGATATATATTGATTGATATGATGATTTAGAGAAGAAGATGTCTCAGTGATATTGAACAGCTGAGCTAATACACATACATCTTTGACTGAAACTAGAACTTTTGAGTTCTTCAAAAGGCATTGTGGGGAAAATGGAGGAAATCAATTTTTGAATTAGATCGAGCAGGTTGAGAGACTTCGAGTGCAACAAAAGGTAAGTTGCAACAACTAAACTCCTGGAATGCGGTAAAAAAAAAAAATCCCAGAATGGAGACATTGTGATATTTAAACCTGTAGGAGCATTTTGGGAAATGAACCTTACCTGAGTCTTGCTCAATGTGACATTATCCAGCCCTAACAGCTTGTTTCTTGCTACTGATCCCTCTCTCTTTAGCTTGCTCCTTGTCTGTCATATGCCTCATGCTATTAACTTATCTGGCCTGATGATAACCCAAACACCTCTCAGTGCCAAACTGGTTTGAACGGTAGTGGGCTGAAATGGTGTTTGGGAGAGCCAGTGGGGTCTGCTCCTGGAATATACTAACACATCTACTTCATCCACTGTCAGGTTGACAGGCTACCGTCTGTGGAAAACAGCCCAGATGGGAAATTGATTTGGTTGTTCCTAAATAATGGGTGCAGGGTTGTGTGTGCGTCTGTGTGTGTGTGCGTCTGTGTGTGTGTGTGCGCGTCTGTGTGTGTGTGTGTGTGTGTGTGTGTTTGTTCTTGTACTTTTATTCTTGATAACCAACTTAGATCACTGCAATGGCTAAGATTAGTGTGTATAAGGCTTAAAAATCTTACAATCTGCTCGCCATCATGTCTGTTAAAACAAGTTAGGTTTCGGTTGGCCAAGCCCTGGTTCTTTAAAATAGAAAATGCTTTATAAATGACGTTACTTGAAACATTTACAGTGTTATTAGCAGTAGTATTGACCTCGTTATAAGCTTATATTTGATTCCCACCGACAGCCACATGATCACATGCCTCGCCATTAGACCACATTTGAGTAAACCTGTAAAAAAATTTAACACACAAATGGACGTATCTCATTTTACATGATATCCAAAGTGCCAAAAGTGGCAGTAATACATTCCCAAGGTGTCGTTACACACAGAAATGTTCACTATTTTCTGATGATCTATTTCAGTGAGAGTTATTACCTGGTAGCACAGCACCAAGCAGCTGTGGTTACCTGCGTTTCAATGTACCGTTTGAGTTTAGAACTGATGAGCAGATCTTTGTTTGAGGTGTCACACCTTTTAGCCAACCGGGCACTGGTTGAAATGGGTCTGTTCTATTACCTGATTTGTGCTGTATTGACATGTAAATGTCTTTTGTGCTTAAGCCACTTAGGTGAATTATTCCTTTTAAAGTTAATTAAGGACTTAAAGGTCCCATGTGTAGGATTTAGAGGCATCTAGCAGGGTAGTAAAGGAGAAACTGGCCAAAATGCTTGAAAAACCTAAAACGCCCCTATCTGGATCCAGTGTTGGTTTATCCTTTCTGGTCTACGGTAGAAACATGGCGGACTCCACGGAAGACCACCCGCGGCGCCTGTAGATAAAAACGACAAATTAACAAAAACATGAGAATATTATATTCCACTTCTGCCAATAGATCCTCCTGAATGTTACACACTGGACCTTTAATGTCTGGTATAAACAGACAATGCAGTTGTATCGTGTGTGTGTGTGTGTGTGTGTGTGTGTGTGTGTGTGTGTGTGTGTGTGTGTGTGTGTGTGTGTGTGTGTGTGTGTGTGTGTGTGTGTGTGTGTGTGTGTGTGTGTGTGTGTGTGTGTGTGTGTGTGTGTGTGTGTGTGTGTTATGCCTCCATGCAATTTAATGGGTTAACAAGGTAATGCTGCATTTTCCTCCTTGCTGCATTTTCACCCTCTGCTATGTCTGTTTTCTTTCCCACCTTCTTATGGCATGGTGTGTTTGTGTGTGTGCGTGTGTGTGTGGGGCCTTGTGCATGTGTCCTTCTACTTCCGCACCTGCCTGCCTGTTTGCCTAGGGCGAGGGAATCACTATGCCTACTACGCCTATCGGCACCATGAAGGTAAAACATCCACCACACCTCCTCTGTGTCTGTTGCAATGGCTTATGGGATTGTTGTAGGGAAGGTGCACTGACCCCCGACTCCCGTTAATCAAACACCCCCCACCCCCCGCTAAGTGTTGTGTCTGTGTTGTACTTGTAGTCCATAGTAGGATGACTTCGATAGGTTCAAACAATGTAATGTTAATTCTGGTTGGAATTTTAGACAAAGTAAGAGAGTTATTATTATTATTATTATTATTATTATTATTATTATTATTATTATTATTATTATTATTATTATCTCTTTGAATAGCATTAAAAAAAGGACAGGTGCAGTTTCAAAACAAAACATCAGCAAGGAAAAACCCTTCATGAGTCTTAAAGACATTTAAGTAGTTTATGGAAACATTTTATAACCAAATATGTGAAATTGGTAAAATCAGTTGAAGCTTATATAAGTTGCCAGTTTCTGCTTGAACCTCATATATTCCTGTGAAAGACCGAGCTGTCCTGGTTGCCTTATTATATCAGCTTTCTGTTGAGTATTTTTAGAAAGTGGTTCTGAGGTTTTTATGATACCCATTCATTTTATTTTCCCACAGCAGCCAATGTTTGCCCCTTTTTCTTTAGTGCACTAATATGCTTTGCTTTTTTTACTAAACTCCTGTTTACTAATAATCAATAATTGCTCTGCAGACCCACCAGCCACCCACATTGTTTCACCACATTAGAAGTGTATACCCCCAGTGTCCTACAGTCTGTAGGGTATCTCCTGTTTGAAGTGGTGTATGAATTCTGTGCTGTCAGCTTTGTGTCAATACGAGTGTGTGAGGTTGTGTATATTACAGTACTTCCTGTTTTAAATTTGATGTGAGGGACCACCCTGCCCGGTGCTAAATGTGAGTCTTTGAATGTGTGTGTGTGTGTGTCTAGACGGGTCTGACTCACGGGACAAACCAAAGCTGTACCGGCTTCAGCACAGCATCACTGAGGTCGGCTCAGACTGCACAGAGGACGGAGCCATCCAGGTAGCAAAGACACTCACAGATGTTTAAAGTCAAACTGAAATCTGACGTCTCCTCGCTTTCTGTGTGAGGACATTTAAACTGTAGTTCATGCAAAGAGGAAATGGTGTCTAAGATTAATTTCTCTGAAAGATGGTCTTGCTAGGACACCCACCAGGAAACTGGAAGCTATCCAGATGTTTAACGTTCGCACTGATGTCATTTTATTTCGTTCGTGTTATTCCAACAACTGCTATGTCATCGGCAGCTCCTGCACACTATTATAAAAAGATGAGGTTCTTGCGAGCATTAGCGGTCTCCCTCTCGTAGGTCCAGTTGTGGCGATGGAAAATGACCAGACTGTCAAAAAGGGCCTGTTCGTTTTATTTCAAAACAAACTCCATACTTGCATGTGAGAGAGAATGTTTCAGTAATGTGCTTGTGACAGTCAGTTGTAATGGTAAGGTGTGTAAGCCTTCAAATTGAGAAATGTACGGCGTCTTAGATTAACCAAGAGTCAATTTACAGATGAAACAAAAACGGGCCCCCCAGCTTCTTAAATGCCTGTGTGGCTGTTCGAGTAGAAGAGAAACTAATTTTAGAGCCCGCCCTCCAATATTCCACCAATCAAACTACAGCACACAGATTGTCAGTCGGTACCAGAAATTCATGCTTGCAGGAGGCGTCGTCACTTAAAAACAAATACCAACAATATGTAAAATGATTTCTTGGCTAGACGTACTTAAATTTCAGTTTGACTTTAAACTGGACCTCCTGTTGTAGCTGCTGTAGTGTGTGTGTGTGTGTTTGTGTGTGTAGTTTCTGATGTACCTGCCATTGTTCACGTGCAGCTGCTCGGCCCGGGGATTCTGCCCCACCACTGCAACCTCATGCACAGCGAAGGTATGGTGACTGTAACGCCGCACGGCCCCGACGCCGACACCTTTGTGGACGGGCAGCGGGTTACAGAGACGACGGTGCTGCGCTCGGGCTCCACCCTCCAGTTCGGTTCTACGCACGTCTTTAAGTTCGTGGACCCGATGTTCGACCAGGGAGGGAAGAGGGAACCAGCCGCCATGATGAGGAGCCGACACAAGTCTGGGTGAGGGAAAGTCTTCACCTCTTAACTCACTGACACTCCTAGTGCTTCACAGCTGCCTCTTCATGCTCTTCATCTTTTTCCCTCTTTATCTTCCCACGATTCCTCCTACTCATCCTCCCTACACACTGTTTTCTGAAGTTTGTGAAGAGAAAAAAAAGAAGAGAGGGTGTTACTGTAGATGAAAGGAGGAGAGGATGAGGTTTGGAGTTGGCTAGGCAGAGCGAGAGATGAAGGGAAGGGAAAAAGGGGGGGAGGAGGGAAGACTAGGGTTGGTCGGATGGAGAGAATGGGGGAAATGAGAGGAGAGGAAGAGCGGAGGTCTAGGGTTATGGCAGGCGGGCTGCCCTCTAATCTGATCAACATGGTGCTGGGTGTGGCCTCCTGCTCGCTGTCGTTTCACACACTCACAGGAGGCAGAAGGAGGGAGCACACCAGATAAGAGGAGCTGCTTAGGGATGAGTGGAGGACAAGAAAAAGAGGTTTTTGAATTGAATTGAATGGCCCTTTAATGACTCGATGGATGACTAACACCGCGTGAAAGAAAGAGAGGTGTGTATGTAATCAACACTGTATCTCATCACTGTGTGTGTTTCTGCATGAATCAGTTCTTTCAAACGATTCAACAATAGAAGGTAAATGTTCTGGTTTCTCTTGTATAGCTCGTCTTGTGAAGTATTTTAACAACTTTCTAAAGAGTTTTTAAGTTGATTTAAGTATTGAACATGTTTTAAAGTTGTTTAAAGTCAGTGGTAGAGTGTAGGATTTGTCTTTGTGTAAGGAATAAACCCTTTATTTAGGTATTTTGAAGATGAAATAAGTAAGAACTGTGAGATTATAGGTAGATTTTCTCCATGGCAGTATCTTAGTTAATATTAATCCAGCAACAGTGTAGTAGTTTGGTTGTTTGTGTGTTCAGGAATGAGTTTGTTTGCCTTGGATGCTGGTGGGATGGACACAAAATGACACATCAGCGTAGCGTTTTAAAATAAGAGCTTTTTACAGTGTGTTAATCATATGTTTAGATACGGTCTGTAAGGGGGCTCACACACCACATTGCTCAGAGGGTTTGAGAGTTTTTGGTACAGTTTTGCATTCCAAAGCCTTCATCAGGTGATTTTGATTAGCACCTTCAACCACAGAGGAAGATGTAATCAGCAGAGTGAGCCTGAATGAAAACCTGCAGGGTCCCGGTCCCGGTTTTGTTACTTTTGAGACCCAGAAAAGTGTCATATAAAGTTGACTATAAGAAATCAAATGGGTTACTACCTCCATTTGATTGTGTGGCTGTAACTTTTGAATTCATTTCTTTCCTGTGGGGGCACATTGTTACCGTCCAGACCCTGATTATACAACAGAGAGAGAGGGATGAAAGAAAAGCGATGGAAAAGCACCGCTCCCTATTAGAAGTCTCTGTAACGTCTGTCGAGTTACATTAACACCAGCTGTCATTTCTGTGCAGCTCAATGTCACCTCAGTCTGGAACACAAGCCTGATGTTGTGGATGTGGATCCCTGCGGTTTTCCGGGCTGCTTTCCAACGGCTCTGCTGTACAAACTTACAAGGATACCTAGTTCATTTGAGCCGGAGACTCATCCCCGATGTTTAAAACAATTTAGAGCCACAGCTTGGCACGGCGGCTGATTTTGAACATCGGAGCTTTTTTGGCTCTGGGTTTTTGGCAGCCGAACAGATGATCTTGCAGCGTATGAGCGTTCAGGTCTTTAATCTCCTGCCTCTCACTAAGTATTTTTGCATTAGTCTGTGAGAGAAGAGCGCGAAAGACGGGGAAAACGCACCGGAAGTCTGGAAAGAAACGTAATCCGTCACCATGTTTGTTTAGAGTTTGTGTTGCTGGCTCATTCTGGAAATTATAAATGACATGCCAGCCAAACATTTTAAGTTAATAAACATGGGGGTGCCAGTTTTAAGCTGTTACAATAATCATAATTGAGATTGACAGAGGCAAACTGTAATGTTATCAGAGGCAGCTTCAGAGGAACACATGCTCAGTTATGTCACGTGTGGTATGAAGTTAAAGTCGACTGGTGACATCTGAAAGTCAAAAACAGCTCTTCTGTTTGGCATGTGCAACGGTTTCCATTGATCTGTGCTTATTTCTGGAGGTTTAAAAACTTCTAATTGTTGAGGAATCTGATTCTTTTTTGCAAGCAGCTTCATGACTGCCCAGTTCCTGAGATCCCATTGCATGTGGAATAGATGGTATTGTTGTAAATGAATACATGTAAGAGGGTTTGTTTCATGTGAAAGATTGAGAGGCATTATCGATGTGGCGTTGTCATGATAACTAGCCAACAAATCAATTGTGGAAATGTGGTGCCAGATAGAAAATCAGCCTAATTTTCTCCATCTATGTTAGCGTAGTCCTGCTGTTAATGGTTTAACCCACTTTGGCTTCTGGTGGTTATTGTGTACGACAAATGATTTGTGTCTTTCTGTTAGTGTTGTGCTGTGTTTGACACTGATGCCCTCCTGTCATGTGGGGCGTGAAAACTTTCAAACCCGACTGCTGTCACACTCAATTACTATCACTCAAAACACACACACACACACACACACACACACACACACACACACACAAAATGTACCAGCTTTGGTGCGAACTGTCAGGACTCCTGGCATGGGTTTCGCTATATCTAATTAGACTCTTATGTAAGTATGTGTGTGCACGTGTATAAAACAAACTATCTGTCTGCATGTATTAGTGAGTCATTCAGTTACTGCATCTCTGATCCAGCTCTCTCCTCCCCGACGATGGGTTAGATAAGTGTGTGTGTGTGTGTGTGTGTGTGTGTGTGTGTGTGTGTGTGTGTGTGTGTGTGTGTGTGTGTGTGTGTGTGTGTGTGTGTGTGTGTGTGTGTGTGTGTGTGTGTGTGTGTGTGTGTGTGTGTGTGTGTGTGTGTGTGTGTGTGTGTGTGTGTGTCTGGATTAAGTCTGAGCTCTTGTTGTCAGTAATGAAAAGTCAGCTGTGGAGAGCACAGTTCCTAAATCTAAACTGCTGCATGTCTGTGTCTCTGCTGCAGCAGTGTGCCAGAAACCACCTTCGACCTTCACGGAGACGTCCACAGTGGAGCTGCGCTGCCTACCAGCAAGGTAACACACACACACGACGCACACTGCATTGGAATATTCTGCTCATAGGCACAAAATAAATAAATTTTATTACTTGCCAAAGGGAGTTTTAAGGGGAATTTTTATTGCTGGGATGCGTAGATCCAATCTGCCGGATCATTATTGGCCGAGACTGACCTTACTAAGCGGATCAGGATCCACGTTAGATACAGTGTTTTTGTCAAGTTGAACCCAGAGGTTAGGATGTGGTTAAAAAAAAAAGATGTTGTATGAACTCACTTGTAGTTAAGAGGTGAAGTTAAAGTGTAGGTCAAGTTTACAGTTTTTGAAATTTGGGGAAAAAAGAGAGCACTGGCGTTGGATGGTTATTCTGAGTTATCTGAATCAGAAGAGGAGCGGTTGGACCGGTGCATCTCTACTGTAGTTGTAAAACGAATTGAGAGCTTGCATGTATCTGTGTTCCATGTATTACCCCCAAAAACTAATGCACTGTGACATAGGGGTGAAGATAAACGTAATCTATTAATTTTAAAAAATATCTTTCAAAATACTTGTTTTTTTTCCAATCAACAGGCAAAAAGCCAAAGAGATTCATTAGATTATACTTTTATAAAACAGATAAAAGCTGCATTTGTAGAGCTGGAACTAGACACCGTTTAGCATTTTTGTCCTTAAAAATTCCTTATTTTGTTGTTTGACTAATTTATTTATTGACTCATTTTAGCAGCTATAGACATACAATAAACACTGAATCTTTTAATCACACATAAAGTAAATATTCATTAGCGTCACTTCTTTGTATGTGTTCAATATGGTACAAGCTATTTTATACATGTTGCACATTGAATAGTGTGACTGTCTATATCGAACGAGTGAAGCCTCGTTATGCAGCAGTCGCTATCTACATGTCTGTACGCTCTCGTGTTGGGATCTTTTACTAAATTAAATTACAGTGAAATTACATTTTGTGTGTGTTCTGTGTGTGCAGAGCTCGGGAAAGCTGGAGATGGAGAGAGGCATGGTCAAACCCATGATCAGAGGAGAGCAGCAGGACAGCAGGTCAGACACACACTCTCCTCTTTCCTCCCTCTTCCTTTCCTCTCCCTCTTCGTCCTCCATCTTTATCCCCTCTCTCCGGTCTCTCTGTCTCGTCCTTCTCCTCAGTCGGCCCTCTCTGTGTTTAGCGTTATCTTCCTTTCTCATGGTTTTATTTTTTGTCCTATCAGGTCTCAGGACATTTCAGCAGACAGACCAGAGTTGACTCTGCCAGCCGGCATCGAGTTCAGAGACAACTGTGAGTATTAGTAGTGGGAGTAGTCTCTTTCTGCCTCACTCCATTCCCCTCACTATTAGTGAAACAGTCAATAGCTGGAAACTATTGAACCCACCTAGTTGTCTGACCTAGCTGCTCTAGCAGCATTAGTATGCAATGATTATACCTTGGTAAATGTAAGATTATGGTTATGGATATTTCCTCCCACCGTGTTGTCTGTAGACTCCCCCAGTGCAGAGTTATGGTATTGTGCCGTCTTGCGGTTCTGTACAGGAAGACCCTATGACTTCAGAAAGCCATTATCGCATTCATTTAGAAACATTAATATGACTTCCAGAAAGAGACAGAGAGAAAATGAGCATATCGTCTCAGCATTTACATTTGAAATTGTCTGCCACCCGTATTTGGCAGAAAATCAGCTGGATCAGCTTCAGGCCTAAAAGCTTCGTTTCCTGTAATTGCATCAAGATAACAGTTAATTTGACACCGTTTAATGATGATAAAGTGAGCACTCCTTTTTATTAAGGGTGTTCTCAGAAGAGCTATTCTGGGGTTAAACGGTTAAAGCTGGAGTTGGGTTACGCAGTTCATTAACATTAACTGATTATTTTTAGTGGTCCTGTAGACCCTTTTCATGGGAGACATTTAGACTTGTCAAAGCAGGAAAACCACATGTGGACTTAATAACATTAATGATGGCTGCATTCAGTTCAGTTGAGCCAGTTCCAGGGCTGCTCACTCACTGGGGCACTTAATGGTATGGAGCCATGGTCAATGTTACACCAGTGCTTCTGGTGCTTTGACAAGTCAGTGTCTGCTGTTGAAAAGAGGCTGTTGATGCAATCTTGGAAACCATCAACTATTGTCTGACAACAATTTAGCCTCTGAGGCAAAAGGCCAGTGTTTCGGTGCTTCCACTCTAGCCGGATATCCGGATAACGGACGTCCAGGCCAAGACTTCCTCTGCAGTCCAATTAGCAATTTGATATGTAAGAGTGATGAGAAAGACACATTTCGGCCAATCGCTATAAGATACATTTTTTAAAAAGCTAAATCACCAAGGATAACTATATAATGGAGCTTAGAGGAAGATGGAAAGGGGATATAAAGTAAGATTTCCCTCTTTTGTTTGGTCTTTTACTGCTATTTATCATTATAAATCAATACAACAGCCTGTATTGTCCCTGTTCGATCTAAACATGCCATTATTCAACGAGGGGAACAAATTAACCACCACCAAACAGAACACACACCCAAACAGAGAACCGGCTGTCTCACATTTGGGCCGTCATCTATCAAAATACACTAAATGGATTGATGTTCTGTCTCGGCTCGCTGCTCTGCTGACCACTGTAACGATTCTACGCTCTCTCTCCCCCGATACCACACCGTTCTAGCCTTTATTACATTCGGCACAGATCAGTCGGTTAACCCCTCGTTGTGTTTGTGCTGTAGATTCCCTTGTTGACAGTTTAATGGTCAACAAAAAGAAAGAAAATGTCATCTCCTCCTCCTTTGTGACGAGGAGAATCCTGCTTTAGGAGGGGAGACTTGGTCTGATACTCATGTGTTTCCACCGTTATATGAATTCAGGGACGAGTTAATATTCCAGGGTAACCGTTTGAACTCCTGATCTTAACCATGTAATGTTTTGATGTATTTTCCTTTTTACTACTTAAGATTAATTGAACTAGAAAAGGGTTGTTTTCCACGGTTGATAATTTAATGGACTGGTGGCCTTAAAATGTCTCCAAAAAGTTTGGTGTTCTGGCACTTGATGTTTCCCACAGTCCTCTGTTCTTCTAGCTGTTTGCTTTGTCTTTCTAACACTTGTGTTTATTGACTTTCCTCTTGCTCTGGGCCTTCAGCGTGTCTGTGTGAGCAGTGTATATTTGGCATAGTGTGAGATCATCTGTTTTACCAGCCAAAGGAGGGTTTTGATTGGTCACAGAGTGGTTGGAGAGTCCCATACCCACAATGCACTGGGAGAAACCATATGCTTTAGAGGCAGACTGGGGTTTTTGGGACAATGACGCATATGCACCATTGAAATCTGGATACTTGCTGCGCTGTCATCTTCAGGTTTTCATAGGGCGAGTTGTCGTAGCGCATCTGTAACCGATTTGACATCAAATACTTTTAGCAACTAAGCTACACTGAAAGAAACTGACACCACAGTCTGGCTCAAAGGGGTTTTATTGGTGTGTGCCACATGGCACATGTGGAGCCAAGTTCTGTGACCAAGCAACCACTAAAGGGACTTAAACAAACTCCTTGTTGCAGCTCAAAGGGGATCTATTTCAGTCAGTATCATCCATCTTTTGGTATGAAACATAAAGTGTAATGCAGTCTGATTTCATATGTTATGGAACCGCTCAATGCCACACTGGTTGTCTGTGAGATTATTAGTAGTAACAACAGTAATATTAGTAGTAAAAGTAATAAAACAGCAGTTGTGGAAGACACAAAAGGGGCTGTGATGGTTATTTTATTATTATTATTAGTAGCAGCAGCAATGATAATATAATAATTATAAAGTGATATCTCATCTCTTTTAGTCTGTTTAGTTACTAGATTGTGATCTAAATCAGGGGTTCCCAAACCTTTTCAGTTCAAGGGACCCCCACAGTAGATGTACATTAGACCATGGACCCCCAATTTGAGAGGAATGTCTTAAGGAATCCCCTCTGGTAATTTCTGATTTTTTAGTTTGAAGAAAAAGTGTTCATAGTCGGTCAGTGATCAAACTAGGATCACTATAAATTACAGTCAATCATAACGGCCAACCAAATGAGATAAAAGTTAAAATATTCTATCCCTCCTTTTGCTGGGGACCCCCTATAACACACTCAATGACCCCTTGTTTGTTCCCGAACCACAGTTTGAAAACCACTGACCTAAACAATAGCCTAATTTATAAAACATGTTTTTTTTTTGCTGCGTGAAGCTCTTGTACCCCAAAGTTTGATGTTTTATTTCATTATTGTACTAATTTATTCCCCTGTTTGGGTCAGTGGAGCCAGCACCAATAGACCTTTTTCACAGCAGCCATTTTGACATAAAATAGTAGGGTAAACACAGATGTTATCAGTGACACTAGCAGAACTGTAGCAGAACGTTTCCAGTGAGCCAACATGCACAATGCTATTGCACCCTGACTCTGTGTGACCTGACTGGAACAAGACTTTAATTAGTATCATTGGTAACACCTGTGTTTACCCTACTATTTGATGTCAAAAATGGCTGCTGTGAAAAAGGTCTATGTTGAGTTTTCAGCTGAGGCTGCCGAGAGGTTCTGCTTTGTTCCAACGTGAGACATGTTTTTCTTTGACTGAAGGAATTCAGAGGATATCAGTGTTTGGCCAGCAGGTTCATTCTTGTGCAAATGGAAAAGGTTACGAGAGAATATTTTCTTTATCGAAGACTCTAAAACTGTATTGACATTGAAGTATCAGCCCGTCTCCACATTTTCAGCCACGTAGCTATAAAACATTCTCATCGTGTGTGTGTGTGTGTGTCTAATGATCTGATTCTGTTTCCATCCAGCTGAAGACACCTTCCTGTCAGCCATCATCAACTACACCAACAGCTCCACGGTTCACTTTAAACTCTCTCCCACTTACGTCCTGTACATGGCGTGCCGCTACGTCCTGTCGCCCTCTTACCGCCCCGACATGTCGCCGTCTGAGAGAACGCACAAGGTTATCGCCATCGTCAACAAGATGGTGAGCATGATGGAGGGAGTCATCCAGGTCAGTAACACTTCAAATCTTTCTTTATTTTTTGGGGTTGTGCATCATCCCAGTGTGTTCTGCACCACGTTCCTTCATCATGTTTATGGATTTCAAACTGACACACTCACTTGTGAAAGGATTGAGTTGTGTGATGTTTTGTTTAAGTCCACCCACCACTTGCTGCGTTCTTACAAACTACTACACTCGTAGTGGTTGTAAGGTGTGTGTATGTTGGTTTTTTTTGCAGCTTTCTCTCCACAGTTACCTCTGTTGTTACCAGCTGGTGTTTTTGTCTCATGTTTGTCTACCTGTCAGTGTTAAATACTCGTGGTGTGAAGCCTGCTATGACACAACATAGTGTTTACTAAACTTCAACTAGCATGGAGCTATCACTAATCATTAGAGTAACTAAGATATCAGTGCTGATATGATAGGCAACAATACCGAAACCATATTATATACACTACAGCTCAAACGTCTGGGGTCATCCATCACTGCTTACATGCATTTCGGTTGTAGAAAGTCCTCTTTACAAATATGTTTTACGTTTACAAAGTTATATTTTGTACACCGAGTAGTTCAAGACAAAGATACCTCTGAGCAACATAAGAAATCACCATTCACTGGTCAAAGGAAGTGGAAGCTAAGCATCAAAATGTGTGCAGATTTAAACAAGAACAAGTTCGCATACTGGCATAGTGCTGGTTTAATAAAATAAAGCACAGGACTTTGGTAAAAACTTCCCACACTAAGTGTTTCTAAAGGCTTTCCTTACTGAGGCTCAATAAAACGCAACTGCCATTACTTCTTTTATTAGCGCCATTCACTGTTATTTGTTTTTGCTCGCAGCCATTCATTGCCGTTGGTATGCAGTGAAGTTATGAAAGAAAACACACACAAACACACACCCACAATGGACTGTAAGACTTAATCTATTTCAGTCTGTGTGTAGTAGGACTGGTTTTTATAGAGTTTTGGGGGAAATATCTTTAGCTTCTGAGGAATTTGGGAACGTTCAGCCCTCCTGCTTTCACATAGGCTCATAATCTGTCTCTTAGTATCATCAGAAGAGTAATAATTACAACATATTAATTAACCAGGCAGTTAACTAATCGTAGTGTTTCTGGAGCATGTCTGGGATGTCGAGAACTTGGAAAACTAAATCTTGAATCTGCATGACTGTGACCAGTTTAACTGTGTTGAGTTGTGGAGACTCATCTTTTCCCAGTGATTTGCATCCTGTTTGTTAAACTGCATTGCTTAATTTAATGTTTCCCTAAATGGATCACATGTAGCGTCTTTAAACCCTCAATATGTGATTATCAAATTAAGTGCTTATCCTCACCAAGAACGAGGTCAACATTTATCTGATAGCTTCTATTTTGCACCATTTGTGACGTTCCCAGTTGTTTTTCTATATTGAGACCACATTACCCATAAACTCTGTTGCTTGTTTCCACAAAGAGGGTGTTACCTTCCCAAAAACTGGAACGTTTAGCCAGAATATCCCCCAGAATATTCCCGGTTTCCGCTGCAAAGCAATCTGACTTGCCAACCTGATGTTGTTGTTGAACACACACACAGTGCAGAGAATTTATTCTTGTTATTGGTCACATTTAATGTAGTTGTCTAAAAATGCATACAGTTAAAATGTTAGTCTTTTAAACTTAGTTTATTCAAGGATGCATTTTCCCTTTTTTTTGGCTTATTATTATTATTATTATTATTATTATTATTAACACCCTGCTCACATTCACACTCATTCAGCTCCTGTTTACATGTAGATCATATATTACCTTTTATCTCCGTCTGGAACACAGGACTGAAAACATAAGTCTGTGTCTCTGACCTGTAATGGACCAAAACCAATATAATTCAGAATATAATGTAATGTGTAATGTTTTCTTGACCACATGTGGTTCTCAGCCGACCTCTTCAGTTATTTTCTTAAACTGATTCAAGATGGCTTTACATTGTAAAACCATGGCCACGTGTGTGTCAAAGTTTATGTGTGTGTGTGTGTGTTACATGGCTGTGTCCATACTGTAGCTGTTGACGTGTTTTCTCTCTGTCCTGTGAACGTGTCCTCCTCCTCCTCTTCCTCCTCCTCCTCCTCTTCCTCCCCCTCCTCCTTCCATCCAGGAGATTCCTGAAGGGGATCAGGTAGGATAGCACAATAGCACACCATGATACGGCTGCTACAGACTCGTCTACCTCACTCTCTCTCTCTCTCTCTCTCTCTCTCTCTCTCTCTCTCTCTCTCTCTCTCTCTCCTCTCTCTCTCTCTCTTTCTATTGGTGTGGGCGACATGGATAAAATATCACAAGTTCAATAATTATCTCAATATCTTTGATGATACTGTTTGTACAGGTGTTTCTACCCAGCTGGTAGATGTTGGGACTCAATTTTCTGCCTTTAAAGAAACTTAAACTACATAATAATAAATAGTAACACACCATTGCTTATTGTGCTCACGGTTATTAAATAATAATTGTTGAATGGGTTAAAAAGATCATCCACTTTAATCATTAAGGACCGATGGAATGAATGTGAATCCATAAAATTTGTATTTTAAAACTGACGAAAAAACAAAGTGTTGTTAGAAAATTTCATGGAATACAGCCAGAAACAAAACTGTTAATTGATCGACAGAAAAGTAATCGGTAGCATTGATCATTTTTTAAATCGCTACAGTCGTTAATTGATTAAAGTAAATGATTAATCAATAAACCGAAAAAATAATAATTAGATTAATTGATAATGAAATTGAATGTCAGTTGCAGCCCTACAAATTGAATACTTGACCACATGCTACCTAGAAATGCAAAATGTGTTAACTCTAAATGATGACATTGTATTTTTTAAAGCAGAAATGGAATTTATAAGATGACATATTGTAAAAAAATTATGTTTAAGCATTATTTAAACCACAAGTTGCTGATTTCTAATCTTTCTGTGCCTTAAACATCTGGTGACTCTGTAAGCATCCAAACCTTTTAGAGCCTTGATTTCTGATATTTGTAGCATAAATAACTTTAACCAACGTGAGGCTTTCTGCTCACAAGTTGTTGTGTTGTTGCAATTTGTCACAAGTTCAGACGTTCCTTTGAAGGCAAAACACCAAGTTTAACTGTTTGTAAATGTAAAATCATGTCGCTCAACCTCATCAACCTCTCGGCTACCTTCTTTGACTCTCTGCCTCTGGACTCACCTGTCCCTCTTCCTTTCCTGTCTTTCTACGGCTCTCTGTCTGCTTCTTTTTGACCAGCCCTTCATTGTTGCTGCTGCTTCTTTTTCTCCATTCTAACAGAAATGTAAAAATGAAGCCATAATAATGCGTCCTCCCACAGCTGGAAAACTAAGCAACAACAGCAACATCAACCCAACTAATTCCATTCAGCTTCCTGGACCTGCCTGGTACTAAAAAAAACAAAACAAAAAAACAAAGCCAAACCAAAGCAACCCACTCTTTTCCAGCATTGCTCCATCTTTAATTCTGGCATCCATCTTGTGTGACATCACGTCTCGCTTCTCCTACTCAACAGTGTGGATGAGAGACAAGTCGCGTCCCTCCGACCCTCCTCCACCTCCTCTGCTTCATTTGTCTGTTTGGAATTTAATATGTCCAACCACCCGTCTGTGTTTTCAAATGTTTCCTAAATGTTTTATCGTCACGTTTTCATTTTGGATGCACTCGGCTCCATCTCTCATTCTCTGGCTGTTCTGAATGAAGGGTTTTTTTTATTTCCCCTTTTTGTTTTGTTTTGATTTGTGTTTTTTTTTCAAGGCGGGGATAGATGAGTGCAGGAGAGCGAGCTTCGCACATTCCTCCCTCTCTGACTGGTGGGGACATTAACCAATCAGCTCCCCAGACACTGCGCTCTGTCCTCCCTGTTGATCCCAGGACCACAAAAACCGTCCTTTTAGACTGTAGACTGACATATGGAGCAGACGGCGAGCGTTATTAAAAAGTCTGATGGCGTCTGCTCAGTGTTGGCCGTTTGGGATAATTATGTCATTAATTATTCTCTGATATTATTGCTGCTTGGTTGATGGATCGCTTTACTCTGCAAGAGGCTCTGATTACATTTATGCAGTGATGTGCAGCTACAGTTACAAAAGGCACAACATGTGTTTTCAATAGCTTTCATGTTGCCCTTTGAAATGTTGTACTTTGATAGGAATGCTTCAAGACTTTGGGAAACACCCTTATTCGCTCTCTTGTCGAGAGTTGACGGAGACCACTGTCATGTCTGTTGGATAAATACAGAGCTGGAGTTAAGCCGACTAAGCTCAGCTGCTTCATTTAGCTTAGCATAAAAGCTGGAAACAGGTAGACACTGCTAGCCTGGCGATGTTCAAAGGTTGCCAATCTGCAAAGATGAAAGATTTAGTTTATTTAATATGTCCATAGAGTCACTGCTGCCTCTCCCACACCACTCTGTAACACCACCCTACAGTCACAAGTGTTTTTGTAGTTCCAACTCCAACAGTTTTAATGCTAAGCTAATCGACTGCTTCCTAAAGCCTCATATTTACTAGACAGACTTCTTATCTGACTGTTGGCAAGAGGTGTGAAGTGTTGAATAGGTAATGTGAATGAAAAAATATCCGAAATATGTTTTAAATAAAATGTCCTTAGAGCTTTAATATGGATTGTAACCATCAATACAGATATTTTAAGATCACTGTTAAGTGGCTTTCATTGGCTGACCGTTTTGCAATAGTTTCTACCATAGTGTAAGTCTACGGTCTAAACACGGTTTATTTTTGTCAAAAAGAAAAGAAGTATTTAGTGGAGGAGGCAAGTGTCTGGTGACCTGTTGAATAGAGTTGAGTCTGTGAGGGAAAAGGAGTGGTCACTAATGTCTCTCAGAGGGAAGATCTGTGAAAACCTGTTGAATTTTAGAATTGAAGACATGAAGAAATCAAGGAACGGAGACCCTTTTGAGTGACAGTGATGACCACTCTTAACTCTCTGCGCTGGGTTGGCTTAGAGGGAGGGAGGGAGGGAGGGAGGGGCGGGCCATGAGTCTATCCCTGAAGTAACAACTGCTCCTTCTGGCTGCCACTCAAACAGAAACCCCTCTCCTACCTTCTTTTTTTATAACTCTCCAGTCTCTCCTGCGTCATGCTGCTCTAACAACTTCCTCTGTATGTGTGTTTGTTTTTTTTCTTTCTTTGTGTGTGGCTGTTGGTCGGTACGTTACAGAAGCAGAAGAACATCGCAGGAGCGCTGGCTTTCTGGATGGCCAACGCCTCAGAGCTGCTCAACTTCATCAAGCAGGACCGAGATCTGAATCGCATCACGCTGGACGCCCAGGACATCCTCGCCCATCTGGTTCAGATGGCTTTCAAGTCAGTCTGTGTGTGGTTGCATTAGTGGATGGTGGGGCTGGTGTCGGAGTCTGGAATATCATGGAAGTTTTAGATTTAAGAATTAGTAGTCATACAATGAGTAATACCTCACCACTGCATTAGAAGCACATGATAAGTTGCATAACCACTCAGGGAAAATGCGACTATATTCTTAGAATACTTTGCTATATTGATAAATCAGGAGCAAAAATGACAAAAACACACAAACCACAAAAGTAAACCATGGCTGAAATGGCATCATGTCCATGTACAAAAGAAGAACAAGTATTTTGTCAACTTTTAATGCGGATTATTACCTGCAAAGAATTTGCCTCCTAAAAATTGCTGACAACAAAAAATGTTTTTAATCAAGACAGAAAGATTCTTTTTTAATTCCCTGAAAGACACAAGTTTGGATAAGAGGTTTTCTGTTGTTTGACGGTGAAGTCTGTTGTCTTTAACAAGCTGCAATGTGTGGGTGCAGGTACCTGGTCCACTGTCTCCAGGCTGATCTGAACAACTACATGCCTGCCTTCCTGGATGACCCCGAGGAACATAATCCACAGAGACCCAAAATCGGTAATATACAAGCACATGTGGTGTCCAAGTAACCTTCTAGAGTGAATTTGTCCTGCACTGCTTTTTGGTGGTCTTATTAAGTGAGATTGAGTGGCAGATTCTCTACATCAAGAAGGCCTTAGCACAGGAGTTGATGAGATGCCTCTTGCTTTCTCCTCTTTGCAGAGGACGTCCTGCACACCCTGACGGGAGCGATGTCGTTACTGCGGCGGTGTCGAGTCAACGCCGCCCTGACCATCCAGCTCTTCTCCCAACTCTTCCACTTTATCAACATGTGGCTCTTCAACAAGCTGGTGACCGACACGGATTCGGGGCTGTGCTGTCACTACTGGGGGGCCATCCTCCGCCAGCAGCTCAGCCACATCGAGGCCTGGGCGGAGAAACAGGGTCTGGAGCTTGCCGCAGACTGCCACCTCAGTCGGATTGTACAGGTGAGAAGGACGGAGGGAAAACGAGGGAAGTGTGTGCTGGGACATGAGCAGATTGAACAGTGTTTTCATTTGTTTTAAGATCTGTTATTTGGGATGTTAAGTGAATAAGTCCCACAAATGCCAGTGGGGAATTCTCTTGCTGTTTAAGACAAGTCTGTGGTACACAGACCAACAGTAGCAACAAATACTTTTTATCCAAATATACACACAGATACAGTGGAGTTTGTTTGGCAGGAGCCTTTAGAAAGCACAGTCTGAAATGGTATGCGCTGTATTTCTTCCTCTCATTCAATGTTTATGACCACATAATCCACAGTTAAAGTTACAGTTAGAAACTTACCTTATAAGGTATCACTGTATAAGAGTTTAAAGCTCAAAATCTCAGCTCATCTGCTTCTTCAGGACTTACGTGAGTGTTGTTTGATCGGATTTAACTGAAGTGGGCGTCTCCCCCGGGGCGATATAAGCAAACAACCCAACAGCTGTCGTCAGATTCTGATTATTGTATTGTTAAATTTGAAGTGATGCGTGGAAACAGCTGGCATCACAACACGGCCTCGCCTTTTCAAACCAGCGAGAACAGAAAAGGTCTCATTTGAACTTTGGCAGCTAATAATGTGATCCCATTGCTTACAGTGAGAAGCTTTAATCAAACTAAAACTTGCATGTTAAAGAACATTTAAAAGCCAGTATTCAAAATGGTATATGTGGATTGGATATGTGGTTACGTACACATTCAATATGTATAGTCAAATGCATACAGGGTAACATTAGGACAGAAAGGATAATATTAAAGATGTGTAACTCATTTTAAATGTTTTTTCGTGTGTCCTCCAGGCCACCACCCTTCTCACCATGGACAAATACTCCATGCAGGATGTGCAGAACATCCACAACACCTGCTTTAAGCTCAACTCCCTGCAGCTCCACGCCCTCATGACCAACTACCATTGTGCTCCGGACGAGCCTTACATCCCGCCTGTAAGACAAAAGCAACAAAATACAGAGCATTCAACTTCTGAAACATCATTTATAAACTTAACACAGTTTTACCACATCTGCTTTAGATGTTAACAATACCTGTTCTTGTTGTCTGACTGTGTGTGTGTGTGTGTGTGTGTGTGTGTGTGTGTGTGTGTGTGTGTGTGTGGCAGGAGCTGATAGACCATGTTGTGGCAGTGGCAGAAAACACAGCTGATGAGCTGGCGAGGAGTGATGGGAGAGAGGTTCAGCTGGAGGAGGATCCAGACCTCCAGCTGCCCTTCCTCCTTCCCGAGGACGGCTACTCCTGCGATGTGGTGCGCAGCCTCCCCAACGGCCTACAGGACTTCCTGGAGCCGCTGCTGCAGAGAGGTAAAGTGACCGGGACCACCCCACGATCAAATATATATGTTCTGCTAATTGTTGCGTAACTTGGATGTTTGACCTTCGCTGGGCAGAATGATTTATGTGCAGTTTGACTCTTGAAAGGGAGAAAGAGAAGATTACTTTTAAGTACTTTTTAATGTGGAAATTTTAATTATTAGTTAGAAAAATACATTATACACAATGTATTATTAATAGAAGTATTTCTGTGTCTTAAAATGTGTTTTGAGGGGATCTTAAACACAGATTTCATGATTGAAGCTTTGAGTAACTCCATCCATCTGCATTTAGTTTTTCTTCCAATTTGCCACTGAGTTTAAAGAGCTGTTTTATGACATAAGTGAGAGACAGAGTAGCTTAGTCTGTTCCAAAGTTTGTTTTTACACACAGAATTTAGATCTATGACACAGTGAAAATGTACTGTGAAATAACTTGTGTGTGTGTTTCTTCTCCCAGGTTTTTGTAGGTTAGTACCCCACCCCCGTTCGCCCGGTACCTGGACCGTCCACTTTGAAGGAGCTGACTGTGACAGCCACTTCTCTGCTGCTGACAGTTCTGAGATGGTAGGACATTAACACACAGACACTCTCTGAACCTGTGTGAACCTGTGTGTCTGTGTGTGTGTGTGTCTGTGTGTGTCTGTGTGTGTGTGTGTGTGTGTGTGTGTGTGTCTGTGTGTGTGTGTGTGTGTGTGTGTGTGTGTGTGTGTGTGTGTGTGTGTGTGTGTGTGTGTGTGTGTGTGTGTCAGAGCAGTGGAGCATTGCAGGCAGGGAAAGTTGGTGCCACAGCGCGCTTTGAGCAGGTTAAGTAATGCTGACTCACAGAAGCTGTGGAGACTAAAGTGTACAGTAGATCTGACAGCTTAGACAGCAAGAGAGCAAGGACAGAAAGTCTCGGAGCCACAAAAGTGGCCGCAGAGTCTTTGAACGCAGAGGAGTAACTTCAGGACACCGCTATCCTTTTTTCTTTCTCCCTGCTGCACTGAGTTGGCTTTTCTGAGCGTCCAAGTGTCTGTCAGCAACCAGTGTGTTCAGATTGCTCAAACATATTTCCAGACGAGGATTAAAAATAAACTTTTATTCACATTCCAAATCTAAATGTTTTTAATTTCTGCTGCGTTTTAAGATGCTTTGCTTGTTCGCACTGAGAGACCATAACTTTGAGTCAAGGATAAAGAGTCCCACATAGTTTTTATCCTTGTCTTTCACATATCAGCCGCACACAGTGGTTTTGCTAAAAACCTCTATATTGGTTGAGAAAACAGTCTCATAACAAGGTCCATTTAGTAGCTGTTGTGGAGCTTTCCAACGTATCACATGACCGCGGCGAGGTTGTTTTCTCAGCTGCTGTCTCAGTCTTTTAGACTTTAAACTGTCCTATTAAACAAATTACCACCGCTCGCCCCTAAATTTTACATTTTTTAAAATCTATCTTTCAAAATCAGCAGAGCACTCGAGGACAGGATAAACCTCTGAAACACCTCCCAGACGGTTATTTTGAACACATTTATGTAACAAGGTAACAAACAGCGTTAGGAATTAAAGATTAATGGAAAAGATTAATGGTACTGTAATTAAGACTTAAGACGAGGTTTGATATGTTTTAAAAGTCACCAACCCAAATTAGCCGGTATTAGCTAATAGGAATTACGTAAGATAAAGGTCTGCATCAACGTTATATAATCTCCCTTCTGTTGCTCCAGTCGACCCTTTTCTGGCTAAGCTCATCTTTCAGCATACTGGATAATTCAGTTGTAAATTATACTGGATTTACTGGGTTTAAGGGGGATTGCACAGGAGGTCCAGTAGTCAAGACGTGACAGAATTTAAACACGGATCAGTTTCCAGGTGAACTTCGGACTAAAAAAGGTAAAATTCCTGAACAGGAACGAAGCTGGAGACAAAATGACGGCACAACTGACATAGTTTGACTATTTTTAGAAAGGTTTAAACCTGGAAGTTGCTTTGATTTGAGTCCGGGGGGTGTGTGTGTGTGTGTGTGTGTGTGTGTGTGTGTGTGTGTGGTCTTTCAGTTGGAAGGCAGTGATTACAGTGACTTCAGAAAGGGGCAATTTACTTTTCATAACGTACACACACACACACACAAATGTAATCAACACCAATCACACTGCAGAAGTTAGTTAGTGAGCCTGGAGCAGTAAATGATAGACCCCTTTTCATCGCAACACACAAACACACTGGAACACACACACACACACACACACACACACACAGAGCCACTTCCTCTGTAATTGGTCTGTTTATCCCTGCTCTACTATATCATGACTGTAGCCTCGACATAATGCAGGCGTCTGTCTCTCTCTCTCTCACACACTCACACACACACACACACACACACACACACACACACACACACACACACACACACACACACTCTGATTAATGGTGTGTGTTCTCTGCAGACTGGAGGGGGTGGGGTCTCATGTTGCTCATGGAAGTCTCACAAGTACAGATCTGCTCTGTTTCCTCTTCCTCCTCCGCGGTGGATGTGATGAAGTGTTTGTTCTCCATGTGATCAATATTACACACATATTTATGATTTAAAATTAAGATACACAAGCGTCCGTTTGCAGGAATATGTTAGTGGTGTAAAAAAGTAAAGGCAAACACAGGTCAGCTGCTCTCCTGCTGGTATAAGTTTTAGGTTATGTTCATTTTCTTTGCCGGTTCTTCCTCGTCCAAACCTTTTTAGAGTTATAAGCTGTGGAAACCATTTTTTAAAAAGTATTTCTAGATTGGTAGAAAGAAAAGAGTGGAACAAAGTGTTTAAAATCTGTTTATGGAGGGCACCATAAAGACCCGTTAGTCTGTGCCAGTCCCCCACACTTTCAAGTAGTCAAGTGGCTGTTTTATGATGTTGTAATTGTGTCTATTGATTTATTTTGCGCACTGATTTATTGTAGCAATAAACACAGTTGTCAGTCGTCTCACTGTGTTGATAGAACAGCAGCTATTTGGGTTTAACTACCATCTAAGTCCTTTAATTATATTCAGTTTTGTTTTTTTTTTTTAAAACAACTCCTCAGGCTGGGTGGAACTGAGTGAGAATGTATTTTACAATTCAGGCCACTTGTTGGTAGTATTTTATTTATTTTCACACCCCTCGTATAACACATTCTCATACGGGTATAAGAGTAAAAGGTGTCACGTCGACTGTTTGAGCTTTAAAAACTCATAGTGGCTGTCTCTTCTTGTAACATTCCTCCCTGCAGAATTAAATCTGTCTTTATGTAGACCTACTTTTACTCAACAGAAAGTTAGTAGTTGCTGAATTTGTTGCTGAAGGCATAAAGATGCTTTATAGTAAAAAGCCTTATATAAGTTGAGCTGCAGAAAGATTTAAAAGAAGGTTAAGGGATAGTTTTGTGTTAAAACAGTACTGACATACAAATATATTAAAGAATAATAAAGCAATTTTATTGGTTATTATTAGTTGAACAGGTAGGCATTACATTAACAGTATTTAATTGTGAAAAAAAAGGGAAAATAAAACACATTTTCAAAGTCATTGTTAGAATTATTGAAGTACTTGTACTTGAATTTGGTCTGAAATAAAGATAAAGGTATCGGTGCATCCCTAAACTTCAATGTAAGTAAAGTGGGACAGAATCCACAGTGTGTATTCTGGTTGCTGCTGTAGTGTAGCTGTAGTGTAACTGTAGCTGTTGTATAGCTGTAGTGTAGCTGTAGTGTAGCTGTAGTGTAACTGTAGTGTAGCTGTTGTATAGCTGTTGTATAGCTGTAGTGTAGCTGTAGTGTAACTGTAGCTGTAGTGTAACTGTAGTGTAGCTGTAGTGTAACTGTAGTGTAGCTGTTGTATAGCTGTAGTGTAACTGTAGTGTAGCTGCGGTGCGGTCTTGTTGTCTTTTGGTGCCGCTCTAGCGTTGTCATTATAGTTGTATTGTTGTTGTTTTGTTTGGTTCTGGGTGTTCCTGCAGAATGATCAGCTCACTGTTGTCGTCCAGCCACACGCAGCTACACACACACTCAGCTCAGATGCCTGCACGCACACAGAAACACACACACACACACACACACTACACTACGATGCAGACATACAAGTCTGACACAAGCTCATTTATTTTGGAGTGTCCTTTGTCCGAATATTTTTTCATGATGTGGGAAAACCTCGGTAGCTCTCTCTCTTTCTTTGTTTCCGTCTCTCTCCCCACCCAGTCACCCAGCCCTGCTCAAATGAGCCCTGGTGTGTATATGTGTGTGTGTGGGTGTGTGTGGGTAGCCATGATGTGGTTTTCATTCTTGACTCGATTCCAGCCGCCACAGGTTCCTCTGTGGTCTTCCCCTTTCCCCTTTATCCCTCCTTCATTCCTTCCCTCCCTTTTCTCTCATCCCTCCCTCTTTTCTTACTCCCTCAGTCTCGGTTTTCCTCCGTAATGTTTCAGAGGCGCTCGGGAAGAAACACGCAACAGGACGTTCGCTGCGTTTTCCAGAGGCTGTTAGAGTCCCACTGAAGAGGTTTTCATCCTCACTCACAGTTTGTCCTTCCTGTCAATCTCTCGTTTCAGCCAATGAGGAAAGAGCCGGAGGTTGTCACGGTAACCCTGAAGAAGCACAACGGCATGGGCCTCAGCATCGTGGCTGCCAAGGTAGGAAAGACCACCTGGAAGCTTGTGTCTGTGTGTCTGTCTGTGTGTCTGTCTGTGTGTGTGTCTGTGTGTGTGTGTGTGTGTGTGTGTGTGTGTGTGTGTGTGTGTGTGTGTGTGTGTGTGTGTGTGTGTGTGTGTGTGTGTGTGTGTGTGTGTGTGTGTGTGTGTAAAGAGTTAAATCCAAACTTTAGCAGATCTGAGATCTGTCTTTTTCAGGAAAGTTTTTTTTTTTTTTAAGGAAAACTTCTCCTTAAGGCAGAATTCATATATTTTTTAAACATTTTCAAAAGCAGAACTGTGAAGGATTGGCAGGGAATCCAAAAATAACTTGGATGTTTTTATCTTGGCTGTCGAGACTGTGCGTGTGCGTGTGCGCGCGTGCGTGCGTGCGTGCGTGCGTGCGGCTGAGTGACAGTGCTGACAGAAATGGCTGCTGTTTTAAATAGACTGCTTTCATTGTTGAGTCTGACAGCAGTGCAGAGACTAAACAGTGACACTGCAGAGAAAGCTCTGGATGACTTCTGGACAAAAAACACGGTCGCTATAGTTTGCTGTTAGAGGTGGGAGTGGGTGTAGATGGGCGGTGGGACTATGGATCACTGTCCATGTTGCTTATTTGTTCACATACCTCTGATGTAATGTAATGTAACACTTGGGGAAATTACACATCTCACTGTGTGTTCCAATATTAAACCAAAGTGCACAGATTAACCAAAAGGGGAGTTCTTGTGTCAGGAAATAATTATTATATATTCATGCATTTCTCCCCACGTTGGTTGCGAACATACTCAACTGTATTTGCTGTTGTTTGACATGTTTTGGATTAACTGAATGGCCTAGAGGAGTAGACATGGATGGGAGATAGATGTAGATTAGGATGGATGCCTTTTCACTCAGGCTTTCTTAAATTCCTAACACTCAAAAAGATGTAGTTTGAATAAAGATTTACAACATATTGATGAAAAATAACCCCAAACTTAAGAAGAAGATCATTATTAGTGTCTAAAAAGATGACAGATGTGCACAGTGGAGGCCGCTGCTGGTTAACATTAGTACTGCAGAGTGGTGGCGATGGTAAACTACATAATGCTAGCTTTATTTTTTTTATCATGGGAGAAGACATGGGAGTCACATATAACTAATATCCTAATGTAATCAACGGGATATATAACAAATCTAGACGATTAAGTTTCTATGAAAATAACTGTTTTCCATTAAAAATCAAATCGATGTATTTTATGATCTACAGAATTATATATTATTAATTATATTATATAGTAGTTATATAGTTGCATTGCAACATTAAGACTAACATGTAGTTTATATCTAAAGCTGCTTTCAGCTTTGGTTGATGGCTGCAACTAACGATTAACCTTACTTATTGATTAATATGCAAGTTTATTGTCTCAATTAATTGTTTAATTGTTATTTAAAATGTCAGAAAAATACAACTTTTTGTGTCTTAAACAACAAAATTATCCCTGTCAGCTCTGCTTTAAACTTCATTGAAGTGGGACATTTGTAAAGCAGCATGGAGTACAAACACAGACTTAAACATTAGATACATAAAACACAACAAAATATATTAAACATATAATGAAAATATGGAAAGAAAATTATATAAAACGATGTCCATCAAGAGGGAGAATAACATTAAATCTCCATCATCACCCTCCAGTTTCATGAGCTGACTCATCCTGAGCATTTAACAGTTTAATGGCATTATGAGAGCTAAATTAATACTTACCTCGGACCTTCTATAACTTTTATAAAAGCTCCATTTGTGTTGTACTTTTTCGTATTCTGTGTGGAAACGTCCACAGCTGGAAAACAAATCCAGAGCAGGTACATAGTGTGCACCTCCAGAGCCACTGCAATGTCCCAAATTTATAATGACAAAGAAAAAAGCAGCACCGCTGGACGTCCACTTTGACTAACAAATATCCTGTGGGGGTGAAACCCGGCACTTACACGCCAGACGGTTACGTAATTCTCTAGATCAACCAATTTTCCCTCCGATGGTGTTTCTCACCTGCTTTTTTGTCAATGAATGGATAGATTTGGGTTCAGCTGATGGTTTGTTAGCAGCAGGCGTCGGTGAGGCTGATGATCCCGTTCGGCCTGATTACATAGATAGAAAGTGTGTGAGTCAGATCAAGACCAACAGTATTTGTTCTGTGTGTGAAACGTGAGGACTCTTTCTTTAGAGTAGAGAGTTTCCTGCTGCAGGCGAGAGCTTTCCTGTGCGACTGTGTGTGTGTGTGTGTGTGTGTGTGTGTGTGGAGAGGAAGAGCGTGAAGGAAGGACGTACTGAGGAAGCCTCCTTGCTCCTGTTTTTTTTCAAAGCTGCGTGGACGAATGAGGAGGAGAGCATGTCGAGAAGGGTGTGTGTGTGTGATGGGAAAGGCAGGTAGGGAGATAATTCTGTCAAACAGCTGCTTGGATTCTCGGTAAACTGGGCTGAGCTCTGTCCTGTTATATAACTGAGTGTGTGTGTGTGTGTGTGTGTGTTTGTGTGGTATTCTCCTGGTGGAGCTGCAGCAGCGCTCCACCTCAGTCTGACCAGCCGGCGTCCCAGCAGACACTTCACCTCTGGATCACCGCCTGGATTCACTGTTTCTTCACAAACACGCAGCAATTAGCAACTCGTGGAGGAATTTCTCTGCAGTCGGGAGCATTTTAAGGAATTTACTGCCGCTTTTTTTTTTTTTTTTTTTTTTAACCTGGAATTTATACAGCTTTTAAATTTTTAGACAGCTTCTTTTTTATGGGAGTTTTCTAATAATTCCACCTTTTTTAAAATGAGCTGCGCTAAATTTCCACAGTTTTCTGCCACAAACGCAGGAATTCACACTTCTTTTGTCCCACGTTTCCGTCCGTAAATAGTGATTTTAAACGTAGACGTTCAGCTGAATGGATTACTCCCTGCCGGTGTAATTAGGAGGTTTTTGGACTTGTCGGTGCACGTTAGCAGGTTGAAGCGCTCTCTGGGATAAAAGGAGGTGTGTGTGTGTGTGTGTGTGTGTGTGTGTGTGTGTGTGTGTGTGTGTGTGTGTGTGTGTGTGTGTGTGTGTGTGTGTGTGTGTGTGTGTGTGTGTGTGTGTGTGTGTGTGTGTGTGTGTGTGTGTGTGTGTGTGTGTGTGTGTGTGTGTGTGTGTGTGTGTGTGTGTGTGTGTGTCCAACTCTGGATGCCCCAGTGTGAACTGGTCTGGACAGCGCTGACGAACGGCAGCAACATGTGGTTTTCTGTGGTGGGCAGGAAAGACCAGGTAACAGCACTTTAATAGTGTGTGTGTGTGTGTGTGTGTGTGTGTGTGTTAAAGGCAGACAAAGAAAGTCTTATTATTGCACATTTTCTTGTCACAAGCTTCTTGATCATCTGCTCTCTTTGGTGTTATTTTTGAATGAGTTTAATATAAAAGTGTGTGTGTGCTTGTGCAAGCCAGATAAAGAGTGTGTTTGTTTGTTCTGTTCACTCATTTCTCGAAAGACCGGATTCCTTAGTACCTTCTTCGTATCGTGACCTCTTTGTTGGTTCATGTGCTGCGGCTCCTAACGTACCGACGGGCACTTTTTTGAGGGCGCGTAGTGAAACTGGCGGCAGCTGGTTGAATGTTGAACCCACGTGAATAATCGTGTGCCCTCCAGTGTGATGGCCTTCTGCTTTGTCACTTGTCACTGTTTGCTTTCAGGGCCGATCCGCTAATGGTTAAACTAAAAGTACACACACACGAGACACAGGTGGTCAAAACACACATGCTTTTTGGGCTCAGTAAGGTTAAGCCACATGTTACTGAGGTCATCTTTTCAATCAATATTACACTGGTTGGATATTTTAAGCCCCTAATGTGAATTAAATCTAATGAGACAGTTAAATCAAGTTCTGCAGAAAAATAATAGTATTTTATTGTTATTAGTCTCCATATTCTGGGCTTAGAGTAACAGTCATTGGAGAAAGGCTTAGCAATTAACATTTCAGGCAACATCAGATGTTTGGGAATTTCTTTGGGATGACGGTGGTTGTAATTAAGGAACAAAAAAACTAAATGAAAGTAAGTTTAAAAACAGCAGTAATGGTCCATGTTAGTAAAAGCAGTTTGTCAAGCAGCTGATTGATCTGTAGCATCATCTTAAACACTGCAAACACTTAATACGTTATATTGTTAAAGCCCTTTTTGTTTTATCTGTATCCTTAAACATCCTATATCAGTCAGTGTGTGTGTGTGTGTGTGTGTGTGGCGTGTGCGTGTGTTTCATGGTATTGTATTCTTCAGCTCCCAGCTGTGCGGAGTAAAGTTGGGAGCTGAGGAAGCTCTCGTCCCCCTCCTTCTCCTCCTCCTCCTCCTCCTCCTCCTCCTCCTCCTCCTCCTGTGTTGGTGTGTTCACTCTATCGCAGTGAAGAACAGAACATTCCCTCTGCAGATTTTGCTAAATTTGCACTATGTTGCAATCCATGTATCTCAGAGACATGAGAATATTTCATGCAGTGCTTCAAACCAAACTCCTTTTTTTTTTTTTTTTTTTAAAAGTGTAGTTTAGTAGTGTAGTGTTTGGTTAATGGCATTATCTCACCTGATAGAGTGGCACTTAGGATATAGGATGTATATAATGTCTTTAGCACACCGAGAACCACTTAAAATTGTAAAATTGTTTATTTTATTTGTGCAGTCATGGCTGAAATGGAGTTTCAGGGTCTTTATCTGAAGACATAAATGACTTGGGAACGTTCTCATCCTGTGTGAAGGAAATTAAGTCAAAAAATCGCTGTTTGTTTCCACAGTGTTAGAAGTATTGCTTGTGTGTGTGTGTTTGTGTGTGTTTGTTTGTTAGCTGACCGAATGGTACTAGAAGTGGAACAATAGTATGAGAGGGTTACCCCCTGTGAGGGCTGGAACAATGAGAGGATGTGCTGCACACACACATGCACTCACTTTCCTGTACGGCTGTGTGCGGGAGGTGTTTACAAGGTGTGTGTGCAACAGAACTTCTGAACATCTAGGGACTCATTATAAAAACAAATGTCTACCTGTGTTAGAATCACAGTGGAAACTGGGGACAAGCTTTTTGTTACTTTTGGCTTGTATATCAGCTTGATGAATTAGGATCTAGCTCTAACAGCAATGGCTGGTTAAGAGAAACTGAATGTACCGAGCAGCGTTATATACTAAGACAGTGTTTACAAGCACACAACGTCCGCATGCCACCACCATGTCACTGCCCTAAAGATTTTCATTGGTGCATTGCAGTTTCTTTTTCAACTCTGTAATTGTTTCAACCAAGTTTCAGCAACAAACGCAGGGAGAAAGCCCTCAGTTTCTATTGAGCGAATCATTTATGGACTGGCTTGTGAGTGTAGGGTCCAGTTTTCTGAGTGCCCAGATCAGTTCCAACAAACAGCGTATGTACAGTAGACCTCTTATTTTCTGCTCTTGTCCATTGTTTACATCCCAAACAGTGGAACTGAGAAGGTGGCTGAGTTGTCAACAGGCCAAGACTGTCTATCCCACATATTCTGTTCTCAACCTCCTTAAAAGGTTTATTTCTGTCAGAAAGGAATAAAAATACTAGATACTAGAAAATTGTTTTTGTTACTTTGGCTCATCAGACATCTTCTCAGGTTAAAGTTGGGTGCGGTTTTATACAGCAGATTTGCTGAAGTAATGAAATTACATTTACTAAAGAAGGTTTAAGAAAAAGGGGTCCTGTCCTAACAGGTGCAACAAAAGTAAAATAGGAGCCTCAAAAAGATGTCAATCAACTGCAGTCTGTACATGCAGAGAGAGTCCTGAGGAGACGTCTAATTTGCTGATTGACTGAAAGTACCTGCGTGGGTGTTGCAAAGCCTTTGAACACCTCTGGCTTCTAACCTGCCTCTTACGGATAAGTGGTTTATAACCTCAAAAAGCAGGTTGACATGTATTAGCATTGTAAGCTGTAATCTTGGTGTGTCGCCAGCCTGCATTAGTAGTCTTTTTTTTTTTTGTCAGCTTCATATCAGACGTACGTGACAGCCGTGCCTTCCTCGTTCCTGTGAGTCGGCCGTTGATGTTTCTCAGCGTTGAGTCTGCGGCAGAAAGGCTCAGGAGAAACGTGTCACATCACTCTGACTCTGCTGTCCAAGAGAGAAACGCTTGAAGAATTAGCTTGTTCCTTCTCCTCCACCCCTATTTTCCTTTGTTTCATATATTGCATACTGAATATCTCTGGGTTTTGTACTGAACAAGACCTTTGAGGATGACCTTGGGGGAACTGCGATGGAGATTTTTTTTTTATTTTCTGACACTTGACCAAACAACTAATCAATTAATCGAGAAAATAGTCGACAGATTAATTAACAGTGAAAAGATCTTAAGTTGCAGCCCTATATGTCACGGAGTATTTGATTACATTGTACTTTTTCCTTGATAAAACGTTTACATCTGAAATCATGTTCTATTTAAAGGAACCTTATTTCAATCCAGTTGTGCAGATCTTTTACGTTAATCTCGTCTATTGTAGCCCATTTTCATATTTTAAGATGGATTCATTTGTCTTGTTGAATTAATTGGTGAGAAAAAAGACATATTATTTATAGCCAGAGATGTTTGTTTATCTCAATGAAACCTTTTCTACTGTATCAGACACACCAGGTCTCACCTTAGTGTGAATGTAATTTTGGGCTTTCCTTTCTTGGTATTTAGCTTTTTCTGTACTGGTGGTTGGTGAGGTTTGCAGAAGAGTGAAAAACACGTTACGCAGCCGTTGAACTCCTCAGTTCTTTTACAAGCTTCTGCTCAGTGGGGGATATTGAGTGTGTAGCCAGCAAGGTTTACCTCAGGAAATTGGTAGAATTAAGCCCATGTTTCTGTCCCACTTGTATCCAAATACAACTCAAGCGAACCAAGACTTGATCAGAGAGCACAAAGCTCGGACAGTACGAGTATCCCGACATGACAGGTTGACAAAAGAGTGGTTGCGTGCAACCACCGTCGTGGAGGTGTTCTGTTTTCGTTGTTAAAAGGAGTTTCCATCGAGGCTTCGGTTGGGGAGCATGTTTAAAGACTCCTTCAGGCCGTTCCCGCTCTAATAGAGGCCTGGCAGCTTTAAGGCGCGCTTGATTTGTTGTGTCACAGCACTTAAGAGAACCAGAGCTGTCAATTAAAGTACACTAAATCAAACAGTAAAGCTCCCTGTAATGTCTCAAAGTGGCTGATTTCTCCAGAAAAGTTGTGTTTCTATGTTGATCAGTTGATAATAGCTTAGACGGGCAACACATCTGGTTTCACTTCGACCCTCTCCCTAAAATCAGCTACTAGTTTTATAGGTTTATTATCTCAACCAACCTGCTGTGTGTCTGCATGGGCACACGTTTCAACATGCTCATGTCTTTACAGTTGACCTTTACATTCTCTTCTTTGTTTCCACTGAAGAAAGACTTGCCTATTTTTGTGAAACATTGGTATAATTACTGTTGATTCTCTACATCCATTCCTAGTGAAACACGCTTTTTTGCCTTTAACATTAACATAATACACTAGCAGCATTAATGATCCACATCATTGAGTGGCTGGTAGTGTTGCTGGTAGCGTCCCCTCGCTTGACATTACATGTCTACAGATGATATCTTTCCACCTGATGAACCTGACTGTGGCATCACACCTGGGTGCAGTTTCATTACGCATTAAGAGCTGATTCAGACAAAATCAGGTGCTTTGGCGCAAGACGTTCATTTTGAATGGGGGTAGTGTGTTCAGGCCGCGGCGGAGGGGGCTGAAACTGGCGGAGAAGTTGATACAGGATCAACTTTACGAGAAACCCAACCCTGACGTCACGCTGCGGTGGCCAATCCAGCGATCAAACCGGTCAAACGGCTGAACAGTTGGCCTAAAATATCACTGAAACAGACGGACCACACCACGATACTCTCCCAGTTGTGTTTATTTTGTGTACCCAGCTTCCACGTCTCTGTCTGGCTTGCAGTTTATGCTGCAGAATAGCAATACCAAGAAGCTTCCTTTGATTTGTGACTGTTTGTTTGAGCGAAAGAGAGAGAGACAGCTGTGGTTGAGCTACATAGAGAGTGAGCACGGAGAGGGAACGCTGGTAGCAAGAAAACCAGTGAATCAAAGAAATAAAACTTTATTTTTCTTATTGTTTCAGAACAGTTACATTCAGAAGCACAAATAAACACACCCATACACTGGCCCCTGCCCCACACAGCTGCAGGACCCTGTGGTTAAACACCGCAACACCATTCATTTGCTCTGAATACGTCCTAAGATGTGTGTTGCTCATATGCTTATTTGCAGTTTTTTTTTTTTTTTTTTAAATCCTGCTTTAATGCTAGAAGTTGTGCCCCCTCTGAACCCTCCTCTGGGACCCCTTGAACTTGCTAACAGTCCCTCTGAATAGGAGGATTCAGGGAATTCCCATTAGTGTCTCTGGAGCCTGATTTGGCGCCACAGTCCCCCATTCTGGATAAGTGCATGAAGCTGTGGCTCCATCTGAAACAGAGGCTCTTTAATGTCTTCTGTAATGTACAACAGACATAAAACAGTCAGAATGATTCACTGTGCTTCTCTCATCTTAATGTCATTCACAGGAAATTCGTGCCTGCATGAATCCAGCCTCATTATAACATATACACGCACACACACACACACATACAGACAGACAGACAGACAGACAGACAGACAGAGAGTTGAAACATTGTGGGTCAGACAGTTTGAGTCTTTTTGTGCTGGAGAAACTGGGACACTGTGGATGATGGAGTGCACGGCAAATGCAGAATGTATCTCTATTCACTCTGTTCGCACAGTTAAATAGAAAATACATGAGTGAAGAACTGGAAAAGAGTGGAAAAGAAAGACTCCTTGTATGGACGCTCTACCAATAACAACGTATATAATTTCAGAAATGATACGGGTTTGAACTCCGGCTTTCAATAACGTGTTTTCACTCACATTCAGAAGACAATTTCCGAAAGATACGTGCCACAAAGTGAAAGTTCATGAACGTGTTAGTTTCATCGAGGTGACAAAGCAACACAAAGCTTATTGTTATTTTATACCAAACAGATTGGTTTGAACTCAGTCGGACCCCGATTTTTATCCCCCCGCATATTCAACAGGTATTTCCTGCTGCAGGAAGACACTGATCACCACAGAGTGAACAAAGTCCTCCTGCAACAAACCACTAACAAGCAGTGTGGATTAATATTAAAAACTGAAGCAGTTGAAGTACAAGTTAACAAGAAATTGTTAAACTAGTATTTTTAACAAAAAATGTTCACTTTAAGATAAGGTCCATGTAGTATCTGTTTTTTTACTATTCAATATATATATTTTAATTTATTATATTTAACTGTAATTGAGAGGCTCATCATCTCATCTAATTAGTTAATCGATATATCAGTTTTCTGCAGCCTATTCGGGTCTTTATCACATTACTTGATTCATTATATTACTAAGAGTTATTGTGATCTACAGCAGGGAACTACTGGCAAAAATGTGATACAATCATCAATAAATGTATGTACATGATAAATAAGTGTAGGCCTTATTGTCCCTACTGGTTGGTCTTTGACTGGTCTTCAATGTGGTCTTAAAAAGCGGCTGCAGTTTGTTCTGGTGTCTTTATCTTCTACACTACAGCTGATGAAACAGTTCGTACATGTGACCTGCAAACAGTAAGAGCTATTAACCTGAGTTAGAGACAGACACACGTTGCCAGGTCCGACGACTGGCAGCAATCAGGAGTCTTTTTAATCCACTCCACAGTTTTATGAGCGAGTTTATAGACATGCTGTGATTCTTAATGTGTGTGTGTGTGTGTGTGTGTGTGTGTGTGTGTGTGTGTGTGTGTGTGCGCTATCTGAACCCTTCCGGTGGCGTTTTCTGTTTTAGCGTTAGTCTCTGCTCTGTACCGTATAAACCAAAAACCTGCTTTAAGAGTAGAAGCAAGTCTGAAAGTAATCACGGGATGTCTTCAGTTTTCTGTCCACTGCAGCGTTTGTAGTCCCTTTGTGTTGCTGTTTTGTTGCCTTCCCGACAAAACAAGAGAGAATTTCTCAATTTATCTACACTTAATATAAACCAGATAACACGTTTATGTTGCTGGAAGTGAAGAAAATAGATTCATATTTAGCACAGTGTCTCTGTGAGGAGGGTTTTTCTAGTTCTACTGTTGCACAAACTCCGAGGATAAATATGTCAAGATGGCAAAGAAAGCGTGTGATACGTCTGATTACATGCCAGCACTTTGCAGCACTGTAAATCACCTCCCCACTTCACAAGAAAACCACACACGCACACACGGACACACGGACACAGAAGCTCTCGTTTGTGTGTGTATGTTCCCCTTTTTTATCTGTATTTCTGTGTTTGTTCTTGCTCTGTAAAGAAAGGATTTGGTTTAAAGTAAATATTATGAAATAAAATAAATCTCCATGGATTCCTGTGGGGGAGACTTGATTGTCTCAGCAGCAAATATTACTAGAATACAGCAAAGAAAAGCTAGAATATAATCAGGGAAACGGAACAGAAAACGCGCTGCCGCCGCTCTATAAATGTCTTGAAGTGTTTTCAGTTTGACATGTTGGTGAACCCGTTACCTCAGATAAAAGAGGCCTTGGCGTTCGGGACACATTTTCCAATCCAACCTTCCTCTGTTCAGTGTCAACACTCTTGAATAGCTGTAAATGTTTTAAGAAGTTCTGTCAGGATCAGACTACATAACGCAGTAAAGTCTCGAGATGTTGGATTCGCTTTAGATTCCTGTCTGAAGTTGGACTACTACGTTGAACCCCGACCAATCATAACTAGACTTTATATTGCTTTAAACCTGTGGTGTTGAAAAAGTATCAAAGAATCAATAAATACAATACAAAGTTCTTTATATTCAGTATAGTCTTCTACTGTTTGAGCAGAGGGCTTTTAGTGCTTTTATTCTTCTTATGACTTATTATATAACGGTTATGAGAACTTTTATCATCTCATAACTGTATATTAAGATTCTGAGAAAGCTTCTCCTGATGATAATGATAAAAAAAAAAACTAGGTAGTGGACTAAAAGGAAAGAGTATTACTCAGTTTCTTTCTCTAGCAGTCGGTCATGATATTTGAACTGGTTACAGACCCACTTCTCTGGCCTCTTGGCTGATTTCACATCATCTTCTTGAGTTTAAAAGCCTGTTTGTACCCGTTACAGTATGAAATGTTAAGAGAAAAAGCCACATGATAATGAGTGAAACCAGCGAATGCACCACAAATACGTCACTACACTCCAGAATATAGTGCGGGCTTTAATTTTATTTGTCTTGTGTTTTCTTACTATCAAACAAAAATGCTACTTTGTTTTCATTACTTGTTTCTTTCAAATTGAATTGTCTGCACACAAACCTCAGGCAGACTAGTTCAGGTGGAGCTGTGAGACTCAGCTACTGCCTGAATGAAAGCAATCAGATTCCCTTTGATTTCTCCAATCATATTGAAGTTGTTTGTGCAGAGGCTGACACTGGTCACAAACCAGTTCACAAGCTCTTTTGTAGAATTATTTGTTTTTATTTGATCTTACATGTTTTATTAATATCAGAATCAGAAGCAGGTTTGTTGCCAAGTAGGTTTTTTTACATACAAGACATTTATCTTGGAGATGATAAAAGACAATGTGACTGTTTGTCCAGGGAATGTACAAAAGATCACACTGTTAAGAATATTTGCAAGATGCATGTTTCTTTACTCACTTAAATTCACTTTTTAAATTGCTCTATCCTGCTGGAACAAAATGTGAAACTTTAATTTGAAATGCTTTTTGTTGGTTCACATACAGAGGGTTAATCTCTCTCTCTCTCTCTCGCTCTCTCTCTCTGTAGGGTGCTGGTCAGGAGAAGCTGGGCATCTACATCAAGTCTGTTGTGAAAGGAGGAGCAGCTGATGTGGTTAGTACACACACAGAAAGTGCAACCATGACACAAACGTATGAGGAAAAACAGGAAGTGACTCACTCTGTTTGTGTTTTTACAGGACGGGCGTTTGGCTGCAGGTGACCAGCTGCTGAGCGTGGACGGGCGCAGCCTGGTCGGCCTATCGCAAGAGAGGTACATTTTTTAAAATTGAATTAATGACTAAACTGTTAATACTTTAATGCCCAGCAGCCAGTTGAGCCAGCTGTGTGTAAGTATTAAAATAAATAATTACAGAGGTGTGATTTATGCATTACTAAAATAAAAGCAGTTGCTCCATGGAGATTACTTACGACTTAAGTAACAGCCAATTGCAGCCAATTTGCAGCACAATAATTAAGTAGAGACCTAATTTATTGATATATTTCATTATCGCTGTAGCTTACGACGACATGCTACAATGTGACAACAATGGCGATGGAACTTGTCTTAGTTATGATTTTATTTCCAAATTAGTTCGGTTATACCCGACTTTAGTAGCTGATTTAGTTACAAACTAACTAGTAGTTACTGAGCCTCTAATGTCGACTTTATACCTCAACTTAGGAGAGAACTTAACTGCAACCCAGTCTAGAATAGTCCTGTAGTGTGACGTCAGTGAACTAAATGTGTTCTTATGCTGATTTTAACCTAGTGATGGGAAATTCCCAGCTGACGTTTAAATTAGGATTCATGACCTCCAGTGATCTATCTGTATGAAACACCAGAGAGTACATGTGGGTGGACGGGGTGTTTTTCTCTCCGTGTGCTCAACCACTCACCGCGCAGTGTTGATGTTTTTATGGTGAAACGCGATGATGAAACTCAATTTGACTTCTATTTTGAGAACTGAAAACATTTGAAAAGTAAAGTATTATGTTGACGTGACATCAGATAACCACAACCTTGTTGACTCAGAGTTGAGACATCCTGAGGGTTCTTGCACTGCATCCCAATTGTCCTCGTAAAAAAAAAAAGACCAAATTTCAAAAACATGTCTGGAACACACGGCACAAGCAGAAAGTGTGTGTGTGTGTGTGTGTGTGTGTGTGTGTGTGTGTGTGTGTGTGTGTGTGTGTGTGTGCGTGTGTGCGTGTGTGTGTGTGTGTGTGTACGTGTGTGTGCGTGTGTGTACGTGTGTGTGTGTGTACGTGTGTGTGTACGTGTGTGTGTACGTGTGTGTGTACGTGTGTGTTGGAAACAGCAGTGAAGTACTCGGTGGCTAACGCCCCACTCAGATTATTCCAGTTATTCCTCTCCCTCGGCGTGCACAGGCTTGATGTTGACTGCTGTTGATTACTGTGTGTCAGCACCAGGTCAAACTGGATTTACAAATCATTGCTTTAATTGCTTTAGCGTGCAGATTGCAGATGGGAGGGGTTCATCAGATCTTTTTTTTTTTTCTCTGACTTTCCAAACTTTCTGCTGCATGCTATCATCCTGTGGTCGTCTCCTCTTCCTCCAGGTTTCTCCCAACAGGTTAACATTAAGTATGACTCGCTTGGCCTTTAGGTCTGCTACATGTTTGGGTAAAAAATAAATCCTGCGATGTTTCCAAATGTGGGTTTGTAGCTCGTTCTCTGCTCAGCATGAAGCAGTCGGTGTCGCATTCCCCGAGTTCCATCCAATCAAACACACATGGCTCATTACCTTGTGCGATCTGCCCTTCAACTATTTATAGGATTCGGTTAAAGCCCTGTGCACATGTGGCTGTTACGGAAAATAACATGGGTACTGTGTGTGTGTGACACAGCAAGTGAGTCTCTGCCAATGACAAATATAATCCCTGCCTCCTCTGCTTCATAATAAAAGTCTTCTGGTTTATTTCGTCCTGTTGGGATGCCAGTTGAGGGAAACTTTACAATGTTTTCCCATAATGACTAAAAGTAGTCGTTTTGTTAGTATGGTACTCTCACTACATATCTAGAGTAAGGCTTTTTTTAGTTTATTGACAGAAAATAATCATTAATTTATTGTTTTTCAACCAGAAACGCTTCTTACATGTGATCGTAAATGAAATATCTTTGGGTTTGGACTGTTGGTCAGACAAAGACATCCCTCTTTCTTGTCACTGTAATGGACATTTTCCAATTGTTTTGACATTTTATAGAAATCTGTGAAAATATCTGACTTACTTATATTACTTTCAGCCCTAATCTGTCATATCAGTATCAAAGTATCATAATACATTTGATTCAGAACTTTTTAGATACAATGTCATGTGTTTCAAGGCAGTAAACATCCTCTGTTGTTTGTAAAACGGTCAAGAAAGGAGATTTTCTCCAGCATCAGCTAATAAGTTCATTATCTTTCAATCGTATATTTGGGATCGTCCACTACATGAATGAAATGTTTAAAAAGCTTTGAGTCAGAATCAGATGTAATTTCAAAATCTGACAGCAGCAACGTTGCAGTAGGATGGAAGGAAAAAGCTTTTAGAAATAACAAATTTAAGTCAATTTTAATTAAATTTTCCTCAAAGGGGTTTATGATCTGTGTAGCCTAAGACACCCTCTATTCTTAGAACCTGGATTCGAATACGTACCCCAAAAAGCCCTTTAATGGCCAAACAAAGGAAGAAATAAAGTCTATTCAGGATACTTTCCAGCTGAGAAATTCATAACGTATTAACACCCAGCGTCTTCAAGTAGTAACTGTGGTTCACAACCTTGCTTTGTGATTAAGATGGGATTTACAAAACTATCCGACTGAAGCATCCAGTCAGTTTACCTATGATTTGATTCATGAGCTGGGATGTGATGCACCTTCAGCCCAGTGTAACAAAGACATTTAGATGAATTCATGTTATGTTCTGATCACTTCAAAAGATGGAGCTTAGAAAAGCCGATAAACAGGAGATTTAAATATTAGTTGTGTGTTTTATATAAATTTAATGCCCACACCACAGAGAATAGTCTAAGTGTGTCAGATCCCTTGAAGTTGTGTTGTAAGTTTCATACACATTCTCTCTCTCTCTCTCTCTCTCTCTCTCTCCCTCTCCCTCTCCCTCTCCCTCTCCCTCTCCCCGTGTTCAGGGCTGCAGAGCTGATGACGAGGACGGGCTCAGTTGTGACTCTGGAGGTTGCAAAGCAGGGAGCCATCTACCACGGACTGGCTACACTGCTCAACCAGCCCAGCCCCATGATGCCAAGAGGTGAGCACACACATGCACACACATGCAAAATCATTTTACTGTTTCACTCTTTCTTTTATGCTTCAGACTCAATACTGACATAATATTTCATATTTTCAGGGTTTCCTTTGAGCCCATTAGAGGTTTGAAAATACATTAGATCTGTTTAAGTTAGGAACCAACAGAATTATTGTAGTAAATCTGCATTTCTTTTTTATTCATTTGTCTGTTTTTCCTCATGATTTTGAAGAACCTAGTTGATCATTCTCTGGTTCCAGCTTCTCCAGTGTGAGGATTTCGCTCATTTTCGATCATTATAAATTGAATATTTTATATTAACAGTTAATTTAAATATATCAACTTGTGCTCTAAATTATTGTGATTGTGGATTTTTAATAGACCAAACAATTAACCAATTCATCGATGAAGATTAGCAGATTAAAACCTGCAGTGTGGAACATTTTGTGTCCTCTGTCAGTGAGAGTAATTACACACTGCGTCACGTGCTTGTGACGTTTCAAAACATTCATAGCGCCAGAAATTTACACAGTTCCCAGGCAATAATTAGTTATTTAGGGAAGAGTAAATGTAATAGCTACATAGCCTATTCTTACTATTTTACAAATGCACGACATCCGTGTCTGCCTTAAGTCTTCTGTTCTTTCCAACGAGGAAAAGCTACACCAACGGTTATCCGTGTTCGTCCTCGCCATCCACCACTTTCTTGTTTTGACTCCTTCCTCTGAACGCCTAGTTTCTTTTTTACCTGGAGCATCAGAAACTTTACTTGGACAATTCTGTGTTATTCAGCCATACTCCTAGTTGCTGTAGTCTACTCTATCGCTACGGTTGCTCCCTGCTTCAGCACTGGCGAACCAATCATCGCTGGTCGACATAAAATTTGACATTTGCCTGGTGTTAAAGAGATTAATTAGCATTGTGTGAACTTGTTTGGCAAAGGGCTTGAATGTAATGGAAGTTCATTTATATGTAGAAGTCCTGCACTCTAGCTTTAATCAATGATGAACCAATACAGTGGAAGTACAATATGTATTTCAGCTGTATATCACTGAGCTCTAATTTGCAATCAAGAACGTTATAAAATACTTCAATTAAAAGCCATTTCAAAAGATCACAGACATATATTTGGCTTCCTAAACCCTGCAGATTTCTGTCGTTTAATAGCCGTGATGAATGGACTATTGTTAGTTCCACCATTAGTTAATGCCAGTAATTTGGTGTTGTGGATGAAAGAAGAGAAGCAGACTTGCCCAGACAGTGTGTCCTTGTTGTCTTCTCTGTAGCGCAGTAAAAAACCAGCGAGCAGACTGAAGGATATAATGAGTGTTTGTGGCCCCAGCCAGATATATGTGTGTGTGTGTGTGTGTGTGTGTCCAGACACACACCCACACACATACATGGCGTAGAGTTTACTGGGGATGTCTGGTTGTGTGCTGGTCTTTGTCTGCAGGAATGTGACCCTAGATTCATTAAGGAAGTCTTCTGGCCGGGCCGGCCTGCGGTCCACGATGACGCTAAAGGGGTGTTTCTCCCGAATTCCCTTGACCACAGTGTTTTCCAGTGCAGACAGTGAAAGTTTAACCACCAGGCAGTGAAGGTCGCTGGTCAGTCTTCAGTAAACTTAATGTTAGGAAACTGAAGTCGGAGTGTAGATTCTCACAGACTTGAGGGCGTGACTGTGCTGAAGCAAACCCAGATACACAGAAAGGGAAAGGAGACTGTTAAATATTTAAGATACTCTGAATATGCAGCACATCACTATAATGCAACATTTACAGCGGACATTTTACTAATTTACTAGCACTGCACAAGTCTGAAGCTGTCAGATTAGTTAAATAACAACAACGAACATCACGAATGATCAAAAAATTGTTTAGGAAATTTGTTTTTCCCCATGTGGTGCAGAAAAAAAACCCTCGTACAACCTCAGGATTGGAATCGAGAACTGGTTTCAAATTTTTGTTCACGCCATGAATAACGTTTAACGTAATAACATACATTAAGTAAGCAAATAGAAATGAAACCCTCGACTTAACGTCTTCTTCCCAAACTGCAAAATGATTAGTTGCCAAGGAGGCGTCACCTAGAAAATCATGACAACATAACCAAAGACAAACTGCAACTGACGAAGTATGTGATACCTTTTCTAAAACTCTTTCATCTCTTCACCCTGCAATCCTAATTTATGTCCAGCGTCGGACCGAGGTCGCGACAAGAACGGGAAGCTGCGACCAAAGAGCGAAGGCTTCGAGTTGTACAACAACTCCGTGCAGAACGGCTCTCCGGAGAGTCCGCAGGCCGGCTGGGATTCTTACCCCGAACCAAAGAAGATGAGCGGTGAAGATCGACTCCTCAAGAACCGAGCCGACCACCGCTCCAGCCCCAACGTAGCCAGTAAGCCCCCCCCCCCCACGCTTACAGAGATTTTATCTTTTTATACACGTGATTATTTAGCTTAATTTAACAGTTAAATTCTATATTTTCCCTCATTACCTCTGTTTTTATTTTTGTTGATTTGTTGTGACCTCCATAATAAACCAATTCTTAATTCTTCATCACAAGGATGGCTTTGTGACATAAGTTTAATATCACAATGTGATCAGGTCGATAACATTTCCTTCAAATTTAGGCAGTTAATGGAGCAGAATTACACTCGTAGAATTTGATTAGGTAGAAAATGGAGAGTATCTGTGGTCAACAAGTCATGAGGTTTAAACTTGGCATGGGCAGTAATGGAAATAGGAAATAGAAAGTAAAACTACACTGATGTTATTCTTTAACTACTCCGCCCTGATATGGAAACAGTGCTGATGTTGGGCAATAACACTGTGTCTGCAAAAGTCTTCAAAAACAACCTCTGAAACCACTTTTTACTTACCAGTTTGGGTATTTTAGGATTCATCAACGACTCCTTCGCTCCCTTAATTCAATGCTACATTCTGAATACTGTATTTGTTACTGACTGCCTTCAACTGTACTAAAATGTACTCTCCTGCCCCGTCTTCAGATCAGAGCCAGAGTCCTGCAGGCAAGGCGGTGTACCCCGGAGGACCTGGCACTAAGATCACCTCCGTCTCCACCGGCAACCTGTGTGCAGACGTAGGTACCCGTGCGATTGAAGCCAGTGGCGTCTTTATGTGGAATGCTCAGGCAGACCAGATGAGATTAGAGTGACCCGAACACTCGAGGACACACAGTATCTAGAGCAGAGATGAGAAATCATTTTTCATGCGGCATCATTACTCAGAACCAACTCCTGACAAAGTGTTGCCTGTTTTAGTTTTTGGGAAGGTGTCCCGAATATTTTCTTTTCACGCTGTAATATCTGGTTTTATTCACCAGGACGAGCCCTCCCCTCCCCGTCCAGAGGCCTACCCCATCCCCACCCAGACCTACCCCAGGGAGTACTTCACCATACCGGCCTCGAAAAGCCAGGATCGGGTCATCGGTCCTGGGCCGGGACCCTCGCAGCACTGGCAGGGAATGGAGGACAGAGAACGCCTCCCCGTGGTCGACAACATCCACAACAGCATGCAGGTAGAGCAGCAATACCTAAAATGGTATCATATTAATTATTCAGTAACTTCTCTTCTGGGATTATCAGGGACATCACAAGTGGACATACACAACTTAAGTCAAATAAAATGTTTCCTGCCCTACTCCTACATCTAATTTTTCCTTTTCTTTCCTTTCATTGTCTGTTCCCCTTTCTCTCGTCTCTAACATCAACACTTTCATCTCTCTTCCCAGCGAGTTAACCACTCCCAGGAGGAGTTGTATCCCCCTCCGGGAAGTCTGAGGCCAGACGAGCGGATGCAGCAGCACTACCAGCAAGACTACCAGCACCGGGACCTGGACTACCAACACAGAGATCTCGACTACCAGAGAGGTCCACCAGGAGGTAAGAAGAAAGAGAACCCGAGACCTCAGATGATGAGGCGGAGAGAGGATGACAAAGAGAGGGCTGTAGCACCTGATAGTGTATTAACTGACAGATTATGTAACAGCTTAGTGGCTTTCAGCATCCAAATGTTCCTGTAAATGTAATTTGATGTTTATTTGTTATGTAATATATACTAATCACAATATTTCATTCAGAATGACAAAGCAAAACAAATTACACGCACAGTCACTTGTACTCAACCCAGACAAAAAGGATGAATGTGTGTTTCTGTGCGTCTGTAGGAGGTCCCGACCACTGGGCCCCACAGCCACAGGTGTCCTCCTCGTTGGAGTCGTCCACGTCCAGCCAGGAGCACCTCAACTTCTCCGCCTCCTCCTCCTCCTCCAACAAGACCCAGAACCAGAAGACCGGGCCTGGCCGATGGAAGACACCCAACGCCCCTCACTCTGCGCCACCACATTCAGCCCAGCCGCCATCCCGCTCTGACCTGCCCCCTCCGCCGCCCCCACCGCCAGCCCCCTACCCCGACGCCTACGACCCCTACGACCCCCAACCCGACCTCCCGCTCCCACCGCCTCCCTCCGCCGTCACTCCCGTAACGGCCCAGCAGGCCGCTGACCGCAAGAAACGCGAGGAACAGCAGCGTTGGTATGAGAAGGAGAAAGCTCGGCTGGAGGAAGAGAGGTGAGGTTTCTTTGTGTTGTTTAATGTTTCACACAAAGGAACATTTATTCATTTATAACTGCACTGATGTAACATTATGTCCTACGAAGTTCTCAACAGGCAAACATATGAGCAAATATCAGGATATGTGCAAAGACCAAAAGTGAAGAATAACCCTTAACAATGCACTATGCACTACACGTTTATTTAAAAATTACAATTTATACTATATTATACATGACAACATGTAACATAGCCATAGGAGATTTTGTGGCCTGCACCATCACTGCTTCTTCTTCAAAAAGAAAAAGGGAACAAGGAAATTCTGCCAGTAGTGTAAATATTTTGCTGTAAAATCATGTTTTTGACAATGAAATCAAGTATAATTCACACATTATGGATTAGTATTGTCATAAATTCCTTTGCTTATTTGTGTATCGGATCCTTAAACATCGATAGATTTGCGCATGTGTGTCTGCAGCCGATCGTTAAATATGCTAAATAAAATGACAAACAATATTGATAATGATAATTACTAACAATATTAATGATTTTCCAGGGAGAGGAAGAGGAGAGAGCAGGAGAGGAAGCTGGGTCAGATCCGGGCCAACCCCGTCATGCCCGTCCAACCTCACAACAACGGAGGATCCATGCCTCCTCACCACCAGCCCCCTCTGCCTTCTGTGGCCCCACCCCAGCCCTACCTCCCCCCGCAGCCTCAGCCCCAGCCTCCCCCATCCAGACCGGAGAAACTAGCTAGCCTGCCGCGGTCAGCTGTTCCTCCCCCTGCCAGTGCCTCCAACCCTCCTGGTAACACAAGTCAAAATTTATGTTTTATATTTTATATGAAAGCTTAAAACTATATTTAAATAATAAATGTATTGTGCTGCGCTTGTAGGAATGGACACGGTGATCAGGGAGCTGTTACCGCAGCAGCAGCCACGGACCATCGAGAGGCGAGACCTCCAGTACATTACCATCAGTAAGGAGGACCTAACGTCCAGCGACAGTCTGTCTCCAGACCCCTGGAAACGAGACGCTCGCGAGAAGGCCGAGAAACAACAGCAGCTCCACATCGTCGACCTGCTGGACAAAGAGATCCAGGAGCTGCAGGTAGGAACCGCTTAAGCTCCGTTCAGAGGGAGTCGTTTGCTCTTTGCTTCATTGAGTTCACGAAGGACGCAACACGCAAAACTTAGAGGTGGATTTAGAAATAGCTGGCGCAACCTGATCCAATCCTGAGCCCACTTTGTTTCCCAGGCGAAGCCGGAGAGAACGGCGGAGGAGAGCGACCGCCTCAGGAAGCTGATGCTGGAGTGGCAGTTCCAGAAACGACTGCAGGAGTCCAAGCAGAGCGACGAAGACGAGGAGGAGGAGGACGACGAGGACGTGGACACTATGATGATCATGCAGAGGCTGGAGGCCGAGAAGAGAGCCAGGGTGAGACGGGGGGAGGCGGTGGCGGGAAAGGATAGAGAGAACGGAAAACAGTAAGGGTGGAGGGAGAAGAGAATTAAAAGACTGTTAGGGTTACAATCATGCAGCAGCTTAAAGGACAATAAGACCCAGAAGAGATGAGAATAAAACAGTAGGAGAGAGTAAATTAAACATTTATAGGAAGGACTGAAGGAAGCAGGGAAGACATAGAAAGAGAGGGACAGGAAATTGTATCATGTGCAAAGGCTGTTTTGGCAGAAATAAAACGTTCTTACTTGTGTTTTTTTTAAAGTAATTATGCCCATCAGCTCACAGTTGAGAAACAAATCTGTAGGTCAGTGCACGAGGAAGGGCGAGCCGCAGGAAATCAAGCTGATGGAGGGTGTGTGGGTGTGTGGGGGGAACCGGCTTTCAAATGCTAGAAGGGGAAATGAATTCCTCCTCTGTGGCAGCGCTCCCACTATGAATGTCCTGCAATGTGCATCTGCAACATGCTTCTGTCATCGCTTTGCCATGCTGAGCTGCTTAAATCTGATTGGCTGGAGGGGGTTGGACGGGAGGGTTTTGGGGCAGTTCAGGTGAGGGTTACGATTTGAGGTGACGTTGTTAATGCTGCATTCGCCGCACATACGGAGCCCAACTGTGTGACTCTTAGTGCGACAGGTAAAAGCCGCGAGTGTGCTCGAACATGTGGGTGATTTACATTTCCTGTAGATTTTTGGTTTCCTGCACTCGGCACATGTGCTCGGTGAGAGATAGGCGTTCGTGATTTACTGCAAACAGCTGCGTCCTGCTGCGATAAGACACAACAACACGTGGTGCTATTAGTTTGAGGTGATATCTGTTCCTACGACTAAGATTTTCCCCCCACCGTTGATGAGGTCAGAATTTGTCCTCACTTGACATCTTCCCCCAAATATAATGCAGCCACAGTGTCACTGGTCCCATTTCAACAAGGTTCTCGACATCCTGAGTGGATATTGATTGAATTAACTCATTTTAGATGAAGAATTGGATGATAATTACGTCCCTTGTTGATTTATAACTGTGCCATAGTTATAAAAACTAATGTAACTGAGCTGTAGAGTAGCATGACGCCAGCCTTTATGCTTAACTACGCACAGTTCTCGCACTAAAATAGCTCCACAATGTTTCAGGCAGATTTCCCGGTCCTTCCCGAAACTGGTTGACATACTTTTTATTAATACTTATGCAGTGTTATTGATTAATTTCTGTGTCTTACGTGTGAGTGGCTGTAGCTGATGGATGCAGCTGTGTTTGGTAGCTGCGTGTGAGAGGATGTGCTGAATGAATGTGGTTGGTTTGGTACTTTTTTTCTGTATTGAAATACTTTAAAACTTTTTCTTGATTTCCTGTTGTTGTTATAAAAACTCTTGGCTGGAAGTTTACAGTAAACACAGCAAATAAAAAACAGATTAAAGGTCAAGTTTATTTAGTATTTAGCCCAAAATCACAACTCTGTCCCAGAAGGCTTCACCATCTGTGCAGAATACAATCTTTTTTGTGATTTGATTAATACAAGTTTGGATCTTAATCATGATTTTTTTGTTCATATTGTGCTCAGGTGGCACTTTATTTTTTTCTAAATACATTTGATTGAAGTGAGGTTAAAAGGGTCCCAAATGTTGCCCTGTGGCCCCTCAGCAGGTTATTCCAGCTGCACCATTCATTATAGGAAGAGTAAAAAGGAGCCAGAGTCACTTGACCTAATTAGAAAACAATAATTAACTAAACTAACGAATATTTCTGCTGTAATGTTTTGGTTTTTGCTATTAAAATATATTTCTTTACCAGTTTTGTGGCAGATTAAAGTTAAAACAATGAGCTTTTTGTGGTTATGAGGATTTGGTGGATTAAGGAGCCAATAATCAGCTCAGTGGAGAAAAACTTTATTTATTTATCAATGTTTTCACTTTACTGTATTGCCCCCCTTATTTTATTTCTATACTCCTCAGTTTCTCCTTTCTCCTTCCTCGCCCTCCTCCTCTTCTTTTACTAACTTAGTTTTATTGATATCTCCTTCACTCCTTCCTTTGCAGTATTTGCGTATTTTCCTTCTCCTCCCTCCCTCCTCCCTCCCCCTCTCACTCTCTATTCTGTTCTTCTTCTTCTTCTTCAGCAGCAGAATGCTGTCCCAGCTATCTCTGTTCTAGACTTGGTATGTTCTTCCTGTTGATGACGAGTATCCTCCCCCTTGCCCTTACATCACTTCCTGTTTTCTGTCTGGGCTGCCCACCTGCCCCGTGTTTCCTATCTGTCTCTCCCCCACCCATCTGGACTACTGTCGTCGTTTCATTGGGGGTGGGGTCGCGGGGTTGGAGGCAGAGCTGTGCCATGATTAGCTAAAAGGAGCAGCCGGGTCATGGAGAGGGCGTCCTGGGATGCTTGATGTTGTTTGGCTGGGGAAGCTGTCCATCTCTTTGTCCACTCAAAACAACTGCTGGGGGGGGGGAGTGAAGTTGCTGCTTGCCGGTGGGGAAATACTCATGTTTCCAAAACCATAAAAGCAACAGAAAACAAATCATTTACACGCTTATTAGAGTATCAAAGCTGAAGGCTGTGTGATTCTGGTCAGCAGTGATGTTTTGAGTGCATATTGAGGTGGCGCCTGCATGGCTGATGCATCACAAGGGGGGGGGGGGGGCGCGTCCAGGTCGAGATCCATGCATGATAGTCCTGTGAGCCCCAAGCGCCGCCTGCACAGGGCCACATCATGATGTTGTGGTGTCCATCCATCCATCCATCCATCCATCCATCCATCTGTGTGTGACCAGCTGAGCCTCTTTATGTTCTCTTTCTTAAAGTGTCCGTTCAACCAAAAGAAAAATACATATTTTCTCACTTAGTTCTTGTTGTTATCCAACTGTCAGATTTGGTTTTATGAGTCCAGGTTTTAGAAACCTGAATCTGAACCACAATACAGCAGAGAAGCCCCCTGAGGTAAAATTGTGATTCTGGGCTATATAAATAAAATCTGACTTGACTTGAGATGAATTGGAAAATTATTAAATGAAATACTAATAATAAAACAAAGGAACTAACTGGTTGCCTTTCATATTAAATCTGTTGAGATCTTTTAGGATGCTACGAGCCAGGACCAGAACACATTTTCTTTTATATTTTTCTTTTTATAAATAATTCTAATAATTGTTATAATAGTAAATGTTTTAATACAATTTATGTAATAATGATAATAAACCAAAAATGCATTAATAAAATAGAAATCAATAATAATAAATACATTATTACAAATAAAATAATTCAAATTAAATAAAATACTTTTGAAAACGTCATAATTAAATAAAGAAAATAAGTAAATAATTTAAATTAAAACGAAACATGGAAATATACACATATAATACTTTATTATATTATATTCAATTGATTTTATGATGTAAACTGTGAGAAATATTAACCTTCATGCAGTTTCTGTGTGGAAGGACACGGTCCAAGTGCCAAAATATGACGACTAGTTGGTTGAACTGACTCTTTAACCACCGTCCAGCCCAGAGAAAAAGGGTCTGTTTGTTTTGTGTGTCACTACGTCCCTCTGGGTTTGTGTCGGGGTGATTGTTATCAGAACATTTCTGCAGTTACTTCAGGTACGCTTGATTTACACACCTGCTCAGCGGGACTTCAGCGATATCAAATACACCTCAAGTAGCTGAAAGAGGGGCTGTCTTTGTTTTGTTGCCCTGTTCTGGTTGCTGCTGTTGTTGCATGTTGTTGTTGTTGTTGTTTGCATGTTCAGCAGTGTGTGTGTGTGTGTGTGTGTGTGGTTTGCAGTTTCCTCCCCTCTGGAGCAGTCCTGTGAGACAAATCCGAACTACGTCACATTACACATAACCGTGTACACTAGTGTCCAATCAGTTAAAGAGAGCCGCTGGATGAGTCTGTGTATGAATGATGTACGATTTAATGTTGTACTAATTGTTTCCTCGTCTGCCTGTCTGTGCGTGCTTTTTGGCATGCTGTTCTCTGTGTGTGTGTGTGTGTGTGTGTGTGTGTGTGCGTGCGTGCGTGATCAGTTGCAGGACGAGGAGCGACGGCGTAAGCAGCAGCTGGAGGAGATTCGTAAGCGGGAGGCGGAGGAGAGGGCAAAGCAGGAGGAGGAGAGGAGGTGGAGGGAGGAGGAGAGAGCCAAACGAGAGGCCGAGGAGAAGGTCGGTTTGTTTGCCTGTGACGTTATCGGAGTTTGTTGTGTTAGAGTTAATGAAAGTTAATGATTGTAGGATGTTTATGATGTTTTGTTATGATACTTTAGAGAGTCAGCTTAGGACAAGAAATCTATCAGGGTTGAGTTTTTACCTTTTAAGTACCTTCAGAATATTTTTTAAATGTTACCTTCTTGTCCGTCTGGAAAAGCCTCTAAATAGCTTTTAAACCATCATTTAACACTATAAGTACACGAGGTTTAGATAACTGTATAAAGCTAAAATAACCAGGAAGTTGAGTTTAAAGGAATAGTTCTACATTTTTGGAAATACGTCTGACACATAAACCCCTGTGGAAAACCACAACTTTAGTCTTTGTACAGACAAACTACATATAACGTGTGAGTGAGCCGGTGGATTTTGTGACAGTTGGACGGAGCTAGGCTAGCTGTTCCCAGTCTTTGTGCTAAGCTAAGCTAACCAGCTGCTGGCGGTAGCTTCATATTTACAGTAGAGAGTCGCAGCGATCTTCTCATCCTCTTCTGAACAAGAAAGCAGTGTATTTCCTAAAATGTCAAACTATTCCTTTAAAAGAAAAAGCCTGTTTGTTTAAATAGACTGAGGTTTGGTAAACTCTTTAAAAAGACATTCTTGGGCAGATTGCATTAATTACTTCCTTTATAGTGAGGATGAAAGCCTGGAGAAGAATTCTATTAATCAGTTCAGCTACATGTATAAAAACAGATTTATATAAATCCCAAATATCATCCTCACCTCCGTTATATCAGAGATAGCCGACATTTACTGGCTCCTATGGATTAAAAGAAAAATCAATATCAGACTAAAATATCGGTCCAAGTCTAGGATGTACAGTGACTTTGGAAAGTATTCGGGACCCCTTCACTTGGTGCACACTTTATGATGTTACACATTTCATTTAAAATGGATTACATTTATTATTCTGACAATTAATTTTACGCATGATAACCTGCACACAGAGCAAAGAGTCTGACAGTAAAGTTGTTTGTTGTAATGGTTTATTGATCGGAAGGTTATTGTGAAAGTCGGTGCCGATACGGATGTTTAAAAGAACAATTTGGTTGATACCAATGTTTTTTGTTGTTGTTTATTCCCCCTTTTGTGCCGGGCAAACAAAGAAACCTTTATTAATACATAATATAGTATATGAACTGTTAAATTAAAGTCTTCGAACGAGATGTATGAAACAACCTTTGTTAATATTAACTTCTTCCACATGAAAAATTCCACTTTAAAAGCGTTTTATTTGAAATCAAGCCCTCTCTGCATCAGTTCCTGTCATCGGTGAATGTCATCTTATTTTCCAAGAGTCAGCGAGGAGCACGCCGATAAATGGCTGCATGTTTAGTCACCGAGTATAGAATTAATTGCCAAATATCTATTTAGTAGTACAGTAAAGTGTGCAACAGGTAAAGGGGTTTTAATACTTTCTGACGCCACTGTATACACTGTATGCTGTAATGACTTGTGTTTTCTTCCTTTGTCCAGGCTACTCGGTTAATATAGAGCACTCAGCTAATTTGGAGGGGATACGTGTTTTCCTATAATATGTGTTTATTATAACGTAGAAATACATTTAAAATCTTGACATTAATTTGTACTTTGGAGGTTTTAAAATGACCAGTAGTCTGATCTGGTGTCCACCCACCCATCTCTGTCCTGTGTGTAAAATCAAACATGTTTTTTTTTTAATCATTGTGTCCATTGACTTCACCATGATGCCATTATTCTGGTGCATTTGTCCCCGTGAACTGTAGACCGCCGATCACACCACTGGTTGTTTAAAAAACTCGGACAAAGACGAACCTCGAAATACCTCACAGAAGTTTAGTTTTATTCGTTAAGTCGTAGCTAAGTATTTAGTAGAGATACGTAAGAAAGAGGTATTGTTTTTAAGATGTTATGACTGTTAATCTAATGCTGTTTGTTTATATGTAAAGATGTCCAATTGCATGTCCTCATCCTGTGCACCCCCCCCCCAACACCCTATGTGATGTGTTGCCGTGTCATGTTATGTGCTCCCAACCACCTTAAGCATGGGACTCCCATCACGTTGTTGTTGTTGTTGTTGTTGTTGTTGTTGTCGTCGGTGTGTGTCAGGAAGTTAAGTTGTTTCAGTTTTTTGGGGGAAGCAGTTATGATTTTATTTAATTTGATTTCTTTGTGACCATTTCCATCCGGCATCGCTCTAGAAAACTATGTTTAGGGAATGCTGCCCCCCACCCTCCCACTTCCCCCCCCTCAAAAGAAACCACATGCTTTATAATCAGTCCACACACACACACACACACCCACCTGCCTCATTCCCGCCCTCAGTCATCCATACCGTACATATTCAGAAACCCACCCACTCATTCAAAAACCCACACACCCACTAATCCCTCCCAGTTTCTTCAGATTCCAACTGGGCTGGTTTGACCACCAAAAGCAGCTCGGATACATCCCCCAGCAGTAGAGAGACCACTCCACAGCGGTTACCTTTTGTTTTTGAGGACTCTATGTCGACTACACTTCAACACATGAAACGGACCAAAAGATTTTAAAAAAAACATGGCGGAGATAATCTGACATCAGAAGCGTCGACATTGAGCTCATGTGACCCCCGGAGCAGCTGGTCGAGCTCCAAACCCCCCAACCAAAATCTAAACACATTCCTCCAGTGTAGATTCATGTGTAACATCACAGGCCTCTCTCTCTCCCTGCGGTGTAAGATACGAGAGCTCAGCCCACCGGAGACGGGGTGCGCTCGAATCAGAAACCCAACCACAAAAACCATATAGCGTAAAGTGAGGAGACGCAGAGAACTGACGCACATATGGACACATAGTTTGTGCACACATACACACACCCCACAGTGATGAGGGAAGGGGAGACGGTGGTAGACAGGGTGGTCCAGGAAGCAGGGCCAGTTTACTGTGGACTTTAAGTGTAGTGTGGACCAGTAGGAACAGGTTCTTCTTCCAGTATCTTGTCAGATTGGTGGAGTTGTTAGACCAGTCAGAGTAGATTTTGGGTTTGGTTGATTGACAACACTCTCATAAACATATTAGACTTTATCAGTGATGAACCATATTCCCTGTTGTTTACACAAGATCAGGACCAGTATCTGTATCAGTGGTGTCTGGTGGATGTCCAGTCCAGCTCAGGGGCAACGTTTCTAAAACTGTTCTTGCATTTATTCTGAAACATAATCACAAGATGATTTTTAAATGCCGTGCTTAAATTGTCCCCCCCCCAAAAAAAAAAGACTTGGCAGTATGAAGTTGTTTTAGGAGGCTGTGGTTACGGTGCCGGTTTTAGAGCCGCTTCCTCTTCCAAACCAGAGCAAACGAGTTAAATAAGGGATGAATGTAAAAATACGACTTGTTTCATTGTGCTTGACGATATTTTTGCAGACGAAGTTGATATTAATCATTTATCAAAGTAAGTCAAATGTGGGGATTTGCTCCTTTTGACCCTTTTTTTTTCATATTTACCAAACGACTAATTGATTGATAAAATTGTTGATTTGAATAAGTAATCAACATTTTTCACTAAAATAACGCAGCCTCAAACAACAGCTGTTCACACATTTGGTTGCATACTGGATCTCTTCCTGTTTTCACTTTAATAGAAATTGAATTTGACCATTAATTCCTCACGCCTGTGACTGAAAGGGTGTGCCAATAAATTGATTTGGTTCCATTCGGTAAAGAAGCTGTGCCCCTTTTTTGTAACACTAAACCTACTTGGCTTCAAATCTGAAGGATTTCTCTATAACATTATATATTATGACTAAAGAGGCAAAACAAATTCATAAATGAGACCCCTGATCTCGGACCGGTATTCATCAGCTGTGATATGCTTCAGTTAGACGTGGTGGACTTGGTCTTAGAACTGTACCAGCTCTTTGTAAGGGAGCCCGGTGAGAGCAGGTCCGGTTTGGCCCAGAAGAGACTGATGTTGTGGTAGTGGAGCCCGTTGAGTAGTTCCCCCAGCTGTAGCCAGCTAGTGTCCATTACTGAGGTGAGAGCCAATGAGAGTGGAGCTTACTAACCGGTTGTCCCTCCCCTAGAGGAGACAGGAGGAGGAGTACTACACTCGCCTGGAGGCTGAGCGGCGCCGGCAGCACGAGGAGGCCGAGAGAAAGCTGCTGACGCCTGACGAGCCGGCCGGTCTGTATCGGCCCCCGCTGCCCCGGGATTACCAACCCCCCGCCCCCCACAACCCTACTAACACCCCCCCGCCCCCCCCACAGAGAAACACCTCCTACCTCAAAACCCAGGTCACCTCCCCCGACACGCTCTACACCGCCAAGTTTGTCTCCTACGCGGGCGACGAGGAAGAAGACGAGGAAGCAGGAAGTGGCGGCGGCGGCAGCCAATCAGGTCAGGTGAAGCTGTCGGCGACCCGGAAGTCGTACGGCGACCTCCCGGCCTCCGCCTCACCCAATCACAACAAGCCTCAGCCGCCGCCCACTGCGCGCAAGCCCCGCCCTGTTTCTGACGGCATCTTCCTGTCTGGCTCGTTCCAGCCGCCATTCAACAACTCCAACAGTACAGGTCCCCCCCTTCCTGCCAAACCCAGCTCCATCCCCCCAGGAGGCTTTAAAGGTAGACCCAGAGAGAGGAGAGAGGAGTCAGGCTCGCCACAGCGCCCTCGACAGCTCCCATACCTCCCTCTCATTCACTCATCTCTTCATTTTACTACCTTTCATAGTTTAGTTGTGTTTATTTTTACCTTTGTTTTTCCGGTAGAGATGGTGTTCTTGCCTTTTCATTTCCACCGTCTACTTTTTCCTTCTTTTACGTGTTTGTCCAGATTTTTTTGTCGTCAATCACGTCAACCTCCGTTCACCACTTTATGTTCGTTATTTTATATGTGGAAATTTTCCTCCCTCTCCTCAAAGCAAATCAGATTGTATTGTATTTTTTATCTATTTTTTTAAATGTTGATTTGTTTGAACACCTCCTCCTGTCCCCGGTAATTTTTTTCCCCCCCTCCTCATCTTCCTCCAATCACCACTCCCCCCTTCGAACAGAAAAAGCAATCGATAATCACGCCACCACTTTTTGCTGCAGATTGAGACCCATCAGAGCCAATCATAGTACTGTTGGTGTTGTCGCTCGCCGCCTCCTTTGTGTCTGGTTTGTTGCTGCTTGGGACGCAGGGGGGGCGGGGGCGGGGGCGAGGCCAGCCGTCAGTCCGCCTGCCCTACCCCCTTCCTGCCCCGTGGCTCTGCTTAGCGGTGTTGGCTTTAAAGGGAAGGAGACACACCATTGGCTTCACACGCCCCCATCAATCACCCGATTAAAAACCAACTCTCATTTCATAAACGTACAAAAAAAATGCACACAGCAGCAGCGTGTTGGGTGAGAGGCCTCTGCTTTGTCTGTGGCTGTTTAAAAAAAAAAAAAAAAAAAAATGCTCTTATGCTCTTAATCCTTCAAGCTGGATCAAACTGAGCTCCTGTTTAACTCAAACCACAGCGCCTCCTAGTGGCGGTTATCTGTTATAACTGCCTGAATGTGAGATACTAAAGGTCGTGCTCGGGACGTAGTTCCTTCTAAAAGAAACCTATTTATCATGAGTTTAAAGTGGTCTTTCTTAAGATAGATCAAATATTAAACAGCTGTTTTTCTTTCTGTCAAATGTTATGTGAAGATATTTATCATCGCTTCGCTTCAAAAGGCCTCATTGTTTGAAAGCGATATGTTACAGTAGAGAGGTCAAACTGCAGTCAGCTGGCAGCTGTCAGACCATGATTCTTATTCGGGACTGTCTGTGTAAACCGGTGTTATTATATGTTCAACATCAGCAGAAGATTATAGTAATAATTCAGTTCATCCAATATGACTTTGTCTATACCAAAAAACCTAAAAGACTTTTATTATCAAGAAGCTTAATGTTTCAGTTCATTGGTCTAATTAATTGATTATTAAGTTGTGAGATGATTAACAAAAGAGACCAACAGTAAAAACTTACTTCTACCACACAACATCAAGCTTAATCTTTGAGACTTTCTTGAACTTTTTTCATGTTTTTTACCAGTCTTATCTCATTGGTTCGCAATTTAGGGGCCGAGACCCCCACAAGAGTTAATGAGATTAATCTGAGGGGTAATTAGATGATTAAAGTGGTAAAAAATAATTTAAATTTTAATTAAAAATATCTTTAACGTTTTACTTTCCACCAATGAAACAATTATTCTTTAAATAAACAGCTCACAACCGATAAATAGGCAGCCTGTGATAATTAGGACCAAGTATTGAACCTCAAAAGTCTTTTAGTATTTACTGAAATGTTTCCATAGCATCAAAAGTATCAAACACTTTCAAAGTCCCGAAATCTGGCTTCAAATGTCTGCTCAGATTTCTAATATTGTTCACGTATTATTTGATCTGTTGCTGATTTTAAGTCTAAATGTTGTTAGTTTTAGTCATTTTTTTAAGCAAAACTTTTGAGACCTTTTTCTTCTTTTTTAATAAAAGAAAGCATCTATTTTAATGAAAGTAAACTAATGCAATGTATCAGTACAGAAAAATGTCAATCGAGTGATATTTGGCCACAAGCAGACTCCATATTAAGGCACCAGCATCATTTAGACTTTATGCAGCTGTAGATCCAGCTGCTTGAACATCCACAGACAAACAGAGCTACAAATGCAGCACAGTCCTGAATGTCATCACGACTCGAGGTCCAGGAAACGGCTGCCTGCACCTTCAGAATAAACCTCCTCCATCCCTGCTGCTTATTAAATACTAAAAACCTTCCAGGACCTCACGGAGACCTTTTGTGTTGCATTTTTATTCATTCATTTTTTACTCCAAATCAGATTAAACATCCCACTAACGTCCCACTACCTCCCCCACCTACCCCACCCCACCTCCCCCATAAAATAAATAAAATCTGCATGTTTCACCCCCCTCACACACACTCACACACACACTTAAACACACAACACTGCACTCTGGCTGCCAGCAGCTCACCCCAGTAACCGGCTTGATGTCTATTGCTTTTTACTGCCTGTCCGTAGCTTCCACCAGGCTGCACCCTGCTGTCTTTATTTATGTCTTCTGTATGTCTTTGCTTCCCTTTTTCCCCACTTTGCCTGTCGTCTGTTGGTCCGTCTGTTAATTTGCCTTTCCTAATTCTCCTCGTACGTGCTTTGTCGTCTTGCCTGTTTCGGCTCTGTCAGCTGATCCCGGCTGTCTCTCATCTCTAAGTCTGTGTCTCCCGCTGTAGCTGTGATGCTGTCTAACTGCTGCAGCTTTTACTAAACCTTACTACAACTCCCACAGGGCATTGCGGCAGGTTCAGGTGACCACGCTGCACCTGAGTCTCTGGCTTCCCTGACATATATGAATCTCCAAAATGTATTCAATGAGTGCGATTTGATCGGCTGGCAGCTCCAAACGTCTTCTTTTGAGTCTGGCTTTAATAGAAAAAGAGAAAGTGGCCTCTTCTGGAGACGCAGATATTTTTTGTAATCAGAATAAAAAAACCACAAGAAAAACAATACTGACGCCAGTTTGCCTCAGAAGGTGCACGAACTGGAGAAAGCTACAAAGGAAGAACAAATTCATTTATCCCCAGAGACGGATGTTTGAACAAAAACTGTGTTGGTTCAGAAAAACAAAGAGGTTTTTTTTTAGCCTCCGCTGGCCTCCAAGAACCAGAGTGAAAGAAAAACATTCACAACCTACGAGAATCCACGAAAAGCCACTGGATGACTCTTTTTGTGAATCTGAAGAATTTTCAGTCGCAGTGCCAGAAGTTTAATTTTCCATCTCTTTTGGCTCCGCCGAGGAATGTTACTGGCCTTGAACGAGGGTTGTTTCTCCGTGGTTACTTTGTTCTCTGCCAGTTTGTGTTTATGTGGTTTGAGGCTGAAGTGGGACCCGACTTGGTCTCGTCCCAAACTACACTTCAGATCTCACTCCGCTTTAGCACTATAAAACCCAAAGAAAGGGCCTAGGAGCTGCCAGCTGGACGAATCCATCTGGGTTCACACCCTGTCACTGTGTCTGCATCTGAACGGTACCAACCACCCCAGCACACACACACACTGAGACTGAGACTGGATGTTTAATGTCTGTCAGACGGTCCTCAACAATCAGCACAACAACCAGAGAGAAGAACTTTACTGTTTGGATCCAGCCTGTGCTGTTAGATATTGTGTCATTAAGAGAGTCTGCAGGGTTTTATTCTCTCAGTTTAAACCTAAAACTAGTTGTGAATTAGTTTCGCTCACTGGTCACGTGCATCCCCAAAGGAATATGTTTGGATATATTGTCAACAAATCAGATGAAAAGACCAAAACTAAGAACATCAGCCTCAGTCCAATGTGTTCAAACTCAACCTGTAAATCAGAAAACTGCTCTGAACTCTATAGATTCATATAGAAATCCACATAGTTATTTCCTTAAACCTAGTAAATAAATAGTTTATTTGCACCGGAGTTGTTCAGAGCGATCACTGAAGTATTTTATCCCTTTTATGTGAGCGAGGAACAGGAAGCCAGTCGGCTCAGCCTGAGGAAGTCTCTCATGACATGGTCTAGTGCTGTGGTTCCCAACCTGGGGGACCGGACCCCCACTAGGGGTCGCAAGGCCTTCTTGATTAATTTGAAGAAGCCTATTAAGTCTTTATGATTGTTAAAGGTGAAAAATACAGACAGAGAATTGTATAAAAAGTTCCTTAAACAGGAAATAACCTGCTCAAAGTTCATCCAAATCAACTTCCTGCAGTTACTGAGTTCACTGTTTGGGTTCATTGTACAGTTTTTAATATAATATGAAATATTCATAAAATATGACCCTTATATGGGGTCGTCAGTTTGTTAATAGGATCTGTTCACTGTAAGTTTCAGTCTTCTGATTGGATTTAACTATAAGAGAAATCCAGAACATCAGCAGATGAATACTTTAAAGACGACGTCAGTCCTCGAGTCAGCAGGTGGAAGTAAAAACCTGCAGACCTCTGGGCGACACTTTGGTGAAACACTCAGATTTGGCTCCAGCTGTGTCTCGCTTTAGCCCCCGGACGTTGCTGTTTGAGTTTGGAAAGACACAGGGACACATGAGCCAACTGTTTAACGTCTCCCTTGGGATCAAAGGTCGAGGTCACCCTCCTCATGTTAGTCTAATCGAGCCCTGTATCACCCTGGATCTGATTTTGTTTTACTTTTTCAGGGCGAGCGCCAAGAATCTGAATTTTAAATATGATTTTGGCAGCTTTTGAAATTGAGTTACTGCATTTTTCAGTCTCAATCGATTTTTCCTTCACATCCTATATTTTCTTTGCCAGTATGGATGTAAAATAAGTCTCAAATTGAAGCTGCAGCTTCTGTTTTTCATACATATTTCTTCAATACTGGCTCTAAATGACGAAGATGGAGCGAACAAAGACAGTTTTGATGGTGAACTCGACCTCAGATCCCGCCGACACTTCCACAGACCATATTCGCTGCTTTGGAATGGCCCTTTAACAGCTTTTTTAACGCTCTTTCTCTTTTCTCGGCTCGCTGCTCTACTTTAATGAGATCTGATTGTTTTCTGCCTAACGCTTCTCCAGAAACTCGTTCCCTCCCTTCCTTCCTTCTGCTCAGGCTGGTCTGTGGGAAATGAAGTGATGTCGACTGGAGAAGCTGCTGGTTATTGGCGAGCAGGGTCTCCGGTTAATAATCCACACTGTAAGGGGGAAAATAGAAATATATAAGATTTCTGTGCAATTCTAAAACACACAAATGGCTGAAATTCCTTCTGAGTTATGGGAGTAGCGGGCGCCGTGCCGGAGATCCTGACAGCCGACCCCCCAGCAGCTTCTGTCTCAGGTGTTTTCGGATAACTGAAGCCGTGTATAAACGATGCTGACTCATATCTCACTGCTCTGTCTGTCTGCTGTGTGGCTCCTCGACGTCGGACAGGATTTAACTCGTACACTGGAAACTCAGCAGGAGTTGTAGGATCGGGAGAAGTCTACAAGGACCCGCGAGACAAATGGACGAAGAGGTGAGACTCTCTTTCACTTATTCGCCCCCCCAAAAAAGCCCATTTCTGTTTGAGTAACTCCGCCGGTTTCCCTTGTTTTTGTGTCAGTGACATCAAGTTTTGAATTTGGTGCAGTATTGAGAGAGCGTGAAGGGAGTCCTTAGGTCAAAATAACGTCCATAAAAGTGACCGTACAGAGAAAGGCTTGTTGTCTTCCTGCAACAACTCATCTCACCTCTCCCAAGACGACTTCTTGAGCAACACTGCGAATCAAACCAGAGGAAGAGCATAAGTTGTAGCCTGTTTTCACTCAACACTGAACCAAACACTGAACCAAATCCAGAACTTATTGTCCACATTAGTCACAAAAACCCCCCATAGGGAAATGAGGTTGAACCCTTTAAAACACATAAATATTTTTACTGTGTGGTTTTAGTACTTTTACTTATGTAAAGGATCTGAATACTTGGTCCACCACCACAGCTTCTATACTTACTTTGTGTGTTTTTTTAGATACTTGGGGTTATTTATATATTTATATATATGTATTTATTACCAATCCCACATATAGTTCAAGCTTATAGCCTGTATTGTTTGTTTCCCCCCTTCCTCTACTCATTATGTGGATTTATTGACCTGAATGACGGGTTGATGATAGACAAACCTGGGAAAAAAATAATAAAACAAATACATTTGTTGTATACTAAATATAATGTCTGTCTGTCTGTCTGTCGCAGTCAGGAGCAGGAGAACTCGATCCCCGGCGGCGCTCCTCCGGAGAGTCTGACCTTCAAGGAGCGCCAGCGTCTCTTCTCTCAGGGGAAGGAGGTTTCCAACAAGGTCAAAGCTTCACGCAAACTCATGGAGCTGGAGAACGAGCTGAACACCAAGTAGTCGACCGGAGCCTCTCTGCCTCCCAGCGCCACCTTAACGCCCACGTCGCCACGGTAACGTTAAGGTGCTCCTGGGAAAACAAACCCCCCCCGCCGGGTCGAGAGAGGCGGCGCTCGCTTCCCTACCACTGACAGTATCCTCCTGTTTGTGTTGCCCCCCCCCATCCGACCCCCTTTTTGTTTTTTATTTTAATCATTGAATAACTGGACCATTCACTTTTTTTTGACGTAGGTATATCGTTGCAATAGGAGAGACATTTATGGCTTAAAACTTTTCTTCCCCTCGTTAAGGTCTGTCAAAGATATATAATGATAAAGCACTGTAAAAAAGTTTTAATTGTATCTAGTGAGAATTTGAGAATCACACGACAAAGGGGGATATATTTTTGTTTATAAAATGGTTCTTGGGGCGAGGGGCGGAGAAAGGTTTGTTCTCATTTTAAGTTGTTTTTTTTTTTTTTTTTTAAATAGCTCACTGAAATATGAACAATTTTATGGTGTTATTTTATGCTCTTTTTCTGCATCATGTTGGTTTTCACACTTTTAATTCCTCCTCGCCAGCAGAAATGCCCCACGGTTGAGCTCCAGACCAATCTCTTATTTTTTATTTTTTAAATAAATTCTCAGTGAGTGGAAACACTGTTATTTCATTCCGTAGCGAGAAAGCATGGGATTTATTTCTTTTTTTTTTTTTTTGTGATGTTTTAGATAAAAACTCTGAAAAAGATTCTCCAGAGGAGGATCGAAACAGTCCAGAGGAGGATCTTTAAGTGCACAACATTACTGTAAATATTTGGGTCCACAACTGTCTCACTCTTTTACTACTGTAGAAACCTGCCAGGCTACTAAAAACTGCAAAAACTAATGTGATTTAACATTTTGGTGACAGATAATCCAACAGGAAGTTATTCTAAAACTGGACTGTCCCCCCCCGCTGCTCCTCACTGTCAGTGGAGTAGAATTTTTAAATGTTCCTCCCCCCAATCTGAGGGAACTTTAATTTTACCTTCTTTTAAATCTAATAGTCTTTTTTTTTTTTTTTGCAGAGTTGTGTGAGATTAACTTTGATTGATTGTACCCTAAATTCAAGCCAGAAAAAGGATTTCTTTCACTCACAATGTGATTAATGTTGGTTTTTCACAATAAAAAAAAAAAAGAAAACTACTCTTTAAGTCCTTGTTTGCTTTACAGATATTTATTTAGAAACCTTGTGGGGGGAAAAAACATACTTGCACAAAAAACAACCTTGTTTTTAATATTAAATATGTATCTGCAAACTGTTGTGAGAAGTGGATTACATTTGGGACCTCTCGTACTGTGGTAATAATCTCTGTTTTTCTGCGTTAGAGGCAGGAAAGTGTTCTGTTTTTACACCAGCTGTAGTTCGGGGAGATCCAGATGTTTGTTTGTTTTTGGGGGGTTTTAGGACTGGAGTCGAGCTGACAGAATTGTGATTGTACAAATATGTTATACACACAATTTCCATAATCCCACGTTCACCACCGCTGCTGCTCTGCTGATGTAGAAAAGGAAACCCCAAAGTTTAAAGGCAAAAAATAAGAGTAAAAAAAAAAATAGTGAAGTTTCAAATGTATCTCTCTTCCGCAGTTTGTTTGAGTGACTCCATCCTGTGTGTGGTTTTATTTTATTTTTCTCTCCAGGAGCCTCCACTAAAACCGATTCTACATGATGAGATAAAATGCTGTTATGATAACTGACCTGTTAAAAAAAAAAAAAAAAAAAAAACTTACAGACGTGTCTCCTCTCCTCCTCCCCACAAAAACTACTACTACTCCTTTTTAGGTTTCAAAAATGAACTGAATCATTTAAATGGTTTCATGTTTAGCCTTTTGTAAATCATTAATAAATACAGATTTTTCAACAGTGCAGGCTGGAGGTGTGTTCTTCTGTCATTGCAGTAATTGTGTGTGCTGATTATTTCACAGGAAAGCTACGAACGAGCTGCGATTTAAACTGATTTCATGGGTTATTTCAATGTTCTAATGCTTCTGCATTTCTGAGCAGACCTTCCTTTTAAACCACTCCATTTTCTGACAGCTACACTGGAGTTAATCAACCTTTTTAGATTAAGACTTTATCCACAAAACCGCATTAAAATGAAATGATGACACTGATGTAGTGTATAAAACGTCAAAATGACAATTTCTATTACATTACATTATTTCTATTAATTTTTTAGTTAACTCAAATGAAGCAGTTTCTTGTTGCACTGTGAACTCTCCCCAGTCTGTAGAGGAGAGGTCTGTTAGTTGAGTGAAAAACTGGGGGCTGGACTGAAATGTGTATTTTAACTAATATATTAGGAATTTCAGATGAAAGTTGGTCCCAAAAAAAAAGACAATAATACAAAAAAATACAACATTTCTGAAAGATGAAGAATCATATTTCATGGTGAAGTGTAGAGTTAGAGAGTGGGAGTGGGCTGTATGGATCTTAAAATGACAATAAGAGTGTGTTGAGCATGAGTAGTGAGTGGATGTGTCTTCCACAGTTCCCGCAGAAATCTGTCAAGTTTAGACATTTTGGAGCTCGTTGGAAACACACACTAAGTGACTTTACTACTTTATGAGTGGATGAATGCCTCCCAGAATTCATCACCAAACTACTCATCCATGTGCTTGGGGAAGACAGTTTTGAGAAGCCGCCGTCGGTGGATAGAGCCCGCAGGAGTTTGGCCCCAAAACCAGCCACTGTCGAGCTCCATCACCTTCAAACCAAAAGAGTTGATCCCACGGCTCGCCAGACAGAAGGGCCCCGCTCTCCTTCAACGGATCAAGATTTCACGTCTGTCCTGACTTACAGCCCGGATGTCCACAAACGACGCACAGCCTTCTCCGAGTCCAAACAGAAGCTCCACGTCGCAAAGATCCGGTTCGGCCTCTACTACCCAACCCACTCTGCACTACCCAACCCAAACTCACCTATCCGTTTTTTTTTTTTTTTTCATCTAAATGCGGTAGACGCAGGTATTTTTGAATTGAGTGGTTCTAATGACACAGAGATGACATGAAAATGATAAGCTGGAATGTGAGGGGTCTGAATCAGACAATCAAGAGAAAAAGGGTTCTCTCTCACTTACAATATCTTGGGGTTGGTATTGCTTTCCTACAGGAAACCCACCTTCAAAATCAAGACCAGTCTAAAATTCACAAAGAATGGGTAGGGCAAATGTTTCATTCACAATTCTGTAAGATGAATATTGTACCAAAGTTTCTATATTTATTTCAGTCGGTGCCTGTTTTTATACCACAATCGTTTTTCAAGGCGTTTAATCAAATGATTTCTTCCTTTATATGGAATAATAAATCAACTCGCATAAGAAAAGACCAAAAAGGTGTAGGTGGGCTTTCACCTCCAAATTTGCGCACGTATTATTGGGCTGTGAATTTGAATGCCATGTCTCTGTGGTTAAAAGAGTGGAATGATAGGATCCCTGCAGGGCTCCAGATTGAGGAGGTTACAAGCAGCCCACACTCACTCCCTGCTTTACTCTGCGCACCCCTACCTTCACTACTTCATAACATTAAGGATAATGTAATTGTAACTCAATCACTGCGCATCGTAAATCCGTTCAACAGATGTCTGGGTATTCAGAGTATTTCTATTCACTCACCAACAACTCATCCTTTTTTGAAGTCATCTCTAATGCCTACGCTTATAACATTAACAGAACATAACACGCTTGATTTTATTTAAATGGAAGACTGCTACTCCTCCATCACACCACCACTGGTTAGAGACGTTGGAAACCCTCAACGGTTCCATCAGCAGATTCTACAGAACCTGGGACCCTCTGATAACTTATGTGAACAATGTATCTGGTCTGGAACTGGAACTCTGAATGTTTACACCTGCCCTTGGTCAGTCCTGTAATAAGGAATGTTAGGTGCACTTGTTTGTTTGTTTGTCCGTCTGTTGATTTTGGGTTTGGTCTGTCTTTGTCTTTTTCTTGTTGGGATTGTTTTTCTATGGTTATTTGTACAACAGAGAATATGATTGTTTATTTGTAATTTTCCAATATCATAAAGTTTTTTTTTTTTTAAATTAAAAATTACAATTCGAGAAAAGTGAAAGACATTTAACAATATATAGATTTGAATGCATGTCATGTCCTATGGTCAGAGAAGGCACCGATTCGGTGGAATGCATCAATAATAATGTTTACACTGACGGGGGGGAATTCTTAAAGTGTATTTTGATACTTTAAGTCCATTTTGTTGCAAATACTTGGAACTATAGGTATGATTTCGAACGCTGGTGTTTTGTGGTAGATGGTCGCGAGTTCGACTCCCGGCTCTGGCGGGACCTTTCTGTGTAGTTTGCGTATTTTACCCCGCCATCAGAAAATGAATGTTAGGCTCATTTTACTCTCTTTGTCTCTTGACCAAAGCGCTGGGTTAGAAGTGGAGTTGGTTCCCGGGCGTTGCACAGTGGCTGCCCACTGCTCCTTCCACTTGGGATGGGTATATTCAGTGAACTGCGGGAAGTTACATTATCTGTAACGGTTCCACTGATTAGCAGTCACTACTTTTAAAGCTAATACAGAGTCTTAAGAGACTGTTCGTTTCACTCACTGTCCGATGTTTAATTGTTTTAAACGCGCGTTTAGAACAATTAACCCGGAAGTGAACAACCGGATGCGCTCGTCAAAGTTTTCGATAATAACGTTCGTATTGAATTAATTTAATAATAATAATAATAATAATAATAATAATAACATAATAATAGTAGCTGGCGGTCTAACGTTAAGTGTAACGTTAATGACGTGACGTTCTCTTCGAGTTCTAGAACGCTACGCACAGCTCATCGATTAAATCCCAAGTGCACGTTCCACGGATTCACACGTCAGGATGGCCGAGCGGTCTAAGGCGCTGCGTTCAGGTCGCAGTCTCCTCTGGAGGCGTGGGTTCGAATCCCACTTCTGACAAGAACCTTTTCTTTAATCCACAATAGATGGTTTACACAGCTGGACATTCAGCCTACATTCTTTCAGTGACTCATTTGGTGCCAATTCTCTGCATTAATTACACATTATTATTATTTTTTTTCTCTTTTTTGCAGAGTTTGTATTAATGCATGATAAAGTGTCAAACAGCAGCACCAGGAACAGGACTTACTGTGAACAAACAATCCTGGCCCAACAGCGCCCTCCACTGTTGGAACATGAGCAGTGTGCTGAAGTCACAGTTTATAACTGAGGACACTTTCTGTGTTTCAGATTTCCCCACACCCCCAATTAACCACTACTAGTTCATCTCAAAAAAGATTTAATTTTGCAACTGAAAAGGATTCATTGCATTCACCTTAATATTTATTAAACACAACCAACTGTAAAAAGGCTGAAACCAAACTACAAGAAGCACTCAACAGTCAGTAACTGCTTCAGTTTGTTTAACCTAGAAAAAATATTTCTCACAAAACTCAAAATGTACAAAGTAGATCCATTTACAAATGTCATATAAAATGTGTAATCTAAAATTAATTCAAACAAAATGTCTGATTGGCTACTTTATATTTAGTTCACCTCATCAAGGCAAACACTGCAGCTCTCATTGTCCCATTTAATATAACATACAGCATTCTAAACTATAAAATATATACACAAAATGAACTTAACATCCATCAACACATGAAACATTAATGTACGATGACAACAACTCCTTTAAACTATAAGAGACAAGTGAAAAAGATATTTGAACTGTTCACTAACAGACTTCTGGTGACTTAAAAGAAATAAACATGGTGCTGCTGACTTATATCTTCAACAGGTACTGAAAGGCAACAAAATAAATCAGTTTCGTCATAAATAAATACTAGTCAATTCACATTAATCCCTTTTTTTTTGTAGATTTCTACAGCAGTTCTCACTCAGAGTGCTCGACATTCAGGTAAAACATCCAACAAGAAGCATCTCACTTGCATTAATCGGACGCTGGTTCACAGGAATCGCTGTGTCCAGTTAACGTACAGCCGGACCCTCTCTGCTCATTTTAGCCGACCAACCAGACAGTTCACATCAGAAAACCTGGAGGAGAACAAAACAAAGTGACAGAACTGTAGAACTTACGGCTTGAGAGCCCTTAAAATGGAGCTATATCTGCATGTGACCCTGAATCATAAGCTACAAATGGTTGTTTTTCCTCATCAGACAGTTTTATTTGAAGGATTTGATTTTAATCTTTCATTTTTCATCTTGTGAACCACTGCTGTAGACTACTGTTAGGTTACTGTACATAACTGCCCACCATTTTCCAAATCATGGAGTTTGACATTGAGTAATATTTATTCTAGCTATAGAGTTTGGTGTTTAATTGAGACATTATCTGGTTCCCTAGCTTGCAGTATGGATCAAAGCTGTAGTTCAATAATAAACAGAACAAGGTCTGGAGAAGCGCTCGTAACCTATGACTATGTCACAAAGTTTTTTGTGACAAAGGAACCTTGTGATTCTGGCTTTAATAGGTAATTAGTCTAAAGTTCTTTTACAATAGACAACTAAAATTGTGCAATACATATTATCTACGGGTTTCTCTTCTCTTTTTTTATATTAAAAAGTTTGATATTTGGATATCTATTTTTTTGACTGTTCATACTGCCTCTCCTCTATTCCTGTTGTGCTATGTGCCATTGCAACGCAATTTCATTTTTGATGCAAATCTAAATGACAAATAAAGAAAGTCTAAGTCTAAGTTTTATGGCCAGTAAAAAATACTGTTGGCTGCTACATTTTCTCAGTTTACAACTTAATTTTGGATCCTGTGGTCACACTTTGTAGCAACTATGTTCTGAAGAACTATAGACAATGAAATGTTACAAGCAGGTAAGAGCTTTTTTTTTGTCGTTATTTGTTCTGTTTGTTTGCTTTCTTGCTTTTTGGAATCGTTTGATTGGTTGTCTTTATAAGATACAGGTTAGGTTACTTTATTTGCTGTTGCTTGCAGTTGTTACTTTATTTGAGACGATTTGAGAATTGCTCGACAAAAAATATAAAAACAAACAACTCAGACATTAGACAGACATGATACAACCGGATAAATGATAAACAATAAAGGATACAGATAAATTATATATATAAGATATAAGCTATTATGTAAATATCAGATTTGTGTTCATGTATGTTGAAAATAAATTTTTATGAGGGTGTGGCTCTCTGCTTTCACGTGAATGTGGATGCAACAATCGTTTACAAAAAGGAAATCTTAAACCTAAACATTCACTACAAAAAGGAAACCAGTCCTAGATTCTGGAAACAACGGAAGCCAATGGCTGGCAGATGTTGGCATCAACAAGCACTTTCACTTGATGCCAAAAAACTAAACGTGTTCAAATGTGTAAATAGTATTCTTACATTCCCTAGATCGCGGTATCTTCTCCTCTGCTTCATCGGTAGACTCAACAGAAAGGACATGACTTCCTGTCCGAGACGACTTCTTCCTCACCACACTCTTCCTCACTACCAGGGCTATGAGAAGCAGCTTTACAGGGGCTTTGTTCCTGGAACCTGAATGTATCAGAAGTAAGGTACAGAAAATGGAATAGACACATTTGTCTTTTTCCTGTCTTAGCAGTAAAATTGTGATTTTTCTTTTTTTATACGCCAGATTTTTCCTGTTTGGAAAATATTTTGTAGTAGTTTAAACTTTCCAAAGCATTAAAACATTTCCTCTTGCAAGAAGTGACTGTTAGTTTATAATTAACTGCCCTATTTTCTCTTCTTTTTTAAAACATTGAGCCCAAACAGTGTTCATTCATGAATAAAATCTGTCTATATAATATTTTTCTACTGTTTCACCGATCTCAAAATGAAAAAGTGAAAATACGAGCTTAATGGATGATAAGTTGCTTCAATGAAAGTGTATTTAAGACATAAATACAAAGCAATAAGAGCATACCTGAGTCCTAGCATGACGTCTATATAACCGGCGTGTCCAGCATCCACCAGCTCCTTGGCAACATGGACTCCGTCGGCCAGAATGTCCACCTTCCAGTGTGTGTTTGACACAAACTCTCTGAAGAAGATTTGGAGATTCTTCTGACACAAACACTGCTGGAAGAAGACTGCTGCTTCATCGGTCCACTGTCCGTCCGCTCCAACCGGCTTCACCCCTCTCATGATGCAAGGGTACGTCACCTTGGGCAGGGACGTTAGCTCCACTGGAAGCCTCTTCAGCTTGGAGAAGTTTTCATATGGCACGCATTCGTAATGGCCGTAATCCACCAGGTTTAGGATCGCTGTGGGGTCAAAGTGTACAATTTCTGCCCTGCACCACTTGTTCTTGGTGTCTGATTTCAAAAGGCAGCAGGTGCCAGGGACGAGGTTGGCTTCAGGAAGAGGAGACATCTGCTCAGGTAGGTCGTCCAACATTAAGGACACTTTGCTCATGACAAGAAGCAAGTCCTCCAGAACAACACAAAACTCGAAGGGAGTTGTCACTGCAGCAGCAAAGCCAGAGTACGCTTTGTCTGTATCAATGGGAGCGAAGACAAGTTGCTGAGGTTGGCTTGTGTCCAAGGTCGATTTTCCTTCTGCTTCGTCGTTTCTGGTTTCAGCGGGAGGTGGGATCATCTCTTCATCCTGCTGCAGTGAGGTTGTGATTTGACGAATGAGGAACAGTCCATTCATGATTATTTCAACACTCCAGAGTTTATCAGCTTCTGAATAACACACAAACACCAGCTTGACTTCTTTGCCTATCATTGGCTTGAGAGTTTCACACCACGATTTGTAAGCACCCTCTCCCTCACTGAACCCAAAGCAGTTCACCTTGCACTGAACTGCAAGGTTTGGGATGTTTGTCAGGTTACTATCCTGTCGTCTGATTGAGCAACTTGGAATTTCTTCTGTTGTTCCATGATCCATGAGGAGGACCTGGCATTTCCCCTGGCATACATGTTGAACAGTAGCCCTGTGCCACTGCTTGTCCTTGTGTACTTGAACTAAACACTTGAAGCCTTGTTGGACCTCTTCTTCAGCCACTATCTCGTACTTGTGTAGGTTGTCAGCTATGCGACTTTTCAATGCAGAGAGCGCTTCATTGGTCCTATTTAGTCTGACGTAAAAGTTGCTGTTACTCAGAACCGACAGAATTCTACAATTTTCTGTGTCTTTGGCTTGAATAGTTAGTGGTATGATTCCATCTGTACAATCACTCTTGGCTTCGACAGAGGATTCCTCGCTTTTCCTTGGATTCTTCTGAGAATAACACTTGTATCTGGTGGGTCTTCTTCTATGGCTCCTGCAGATTCTTACATTCAGTTTTGGGTGACAGGTAGGTGGTGGTGGTTTATCAACAGTAGGCATCATTCTTTCTTTAGCAGTTTCATTTTTAGCCACTTCTCTTACGTAGTTCTGTTCGCAGGATCTCACACTTTCTTTTATTTCAGATGAACTAGCAGATGGCTCCTCTTCCTTTTCAGTTTCAGTGCTACTTTCAACAGCGGCATCAAGTGGCGCTGGAAGACCAACTCCATCAAGAATCTCAACAGTGACTTCCCATTGAGTGCCACATTGACGGACAAAATCAACAACCAGAGGCTTGTCCATTACAGCATCAGTGAAAGAAGTATCACTTTTGTATGTGCTTGTGTCCAACAGGGAGCATGGTATGCTGAATCTTGGCTGAGAGAGATACTCCTTTGGTATTGAGTAGATCTTCTCCATCCCTATGACTGCTGAGTTTCCATAGTCCACAAACTCAACTTTGAAACTGGAACTTCCTTCATAGTCCTTTACAGCAGAACGATAAAGAGCGCCGTCTTCCTCATACTCAGCCAGAACAAGGTCATTAATTCTCAAAGGTGTGGTAGTCTTTCTGAAGATAACCGAGTTGAGATCTTCTCCCATTTTCAAGAGGGCAGGTTCATCTTCTGACAGTTGAAGGAAAAAACAGTTGACAGATTCGATATGGGAGACAAAACACTTTGCCCTGAAACCTTTGCTCACTTTCATGTCGGGCAAACACAAGAGCTGAGGGATCTCGGTTTCCTTTGTATATTGTGGTGGTTCTGACTTTGTGTTTTGTTGTATTAATTGAGTTTTTGATTTTTTCTGAGGTTTTACAGAGAGACAGGTTTTTGTACTGTCCTCATTTTGCTGTTTTACTGTTGCGTTCTTGCTTTGAGCAATCCCTTGAACTTTTGTGTTTTTCTTTCGGTGTGGTACACTACCAACTGCAGCTCCTCTGTTGGCATTCAATGTGGGAAAACGTGTAGAATGCCCTTCACGTTGACTTGTGTGCTTGACTGACATCTTTGTGTTTCTTGTGTGGAGAGTTTTATGTTTTGTTTTTGTGCTGCTTATGTCAACACTCCCAACCGTCTTTGGTTTAGGTAAAAGACTGAGAATGAGCTCCTTTACCTTCTCATTGATGTTAACATCTCCATCAAACAGTTCAACATCAAATGAACCATCTTCGTTCTTTCCAACTATGAGAGCTCTCACTTGCTTGTTGAGGACTACATCATGGAGCCATTTCTTGGCATCTGCATAGAGCTCTTTCTTGGACACTGAAGCAAGGCTACATCTCACAGCCTGCATGGGAGTGTACAACAGATCAGTAGAGTGTCTGGGGATATACATGACATGGGTTTTCTCAGATATGTTTGTGTTTCCATAGTCCACAAAAAACACACTGAGATGCAGAGGCGACTGAACAGGATGTGCCAAGCCCCTGTACCATTTGCCATCAAAGTATTTTGCCAGGCACAGCTTCCTCACAACAGCTCTCGTACTGGCTTGCATCATTTTCTCACTCTCCTCAGAGATTTTCTTTTCAAGCTCTTCTATGATGTCAGTGTTTCTCTCAAGGTGGCAGTAGAACTCCCACTGACTGCTAACGTAAGTTACGTAGACTTGTTCTTCATTTCCAGGACTTATATCATGTGAAGAGAAGACAAAAGACTCAGGAATCACTGCTGACAGTTGCTTTGTTGAGATTGTGGCTTCTCTTGCCAGGCCCTGTTCCATGAGCAAATTTGTTATGCTCTGTTGGGTTTGGGTGTTGTACAGGTCAACAACATTGCACAGCCCTTTGTTTTTCACATTTAACAGAGAGACAACTTTACATCTTAGACCACGGGTGCTGTCATGGACAAAACCTTTCAGCGAATTACACACCTCTGGACCCCAATTCCAACTGTTTTTGGGGTCAGCAGGTTCGATCAGGTTGTAAAGGCTGCACCTGAAGGCTTGTCCTTCCAAACAAACAAACTCTGGCATTATTGCTTCAAGATTGTGCTCCTTGATTTGTATGGTAAAGCCATAGTCAACCAACATTACCGTGGCATGACCTTTTTGTTTCTCTGTGATGAAGGCCCTGTACCATCTTCCATCCACAGGTGACTTGGCAACACAACATGAATCCCCTGATTGGAGGGTGACTGTGTGAGTTGAGTAAAATAGCTGAATTTGATCCATAAGTCCCTCCAAAGCTGGAACCTTATCTAGACGCTGGCACCAGAAATCTGCTGGTGATTTGATGTAAGAGCAACACACAGGAAACTCACACCCTGGCTTGATGCTTAATGGTTTGAAGCTAGCAGGGGCTTGGGTCTTCTGGATTTCATTTTTACATGTTTTCTCTTCCTTCTCCCAATCGTCAAATTGCTCTGTATTCCCATTCATGTCTGATGTCACACAATACCGTTGGCACCTTGTTTTTTCAGGCACCATGGGCTCGATGGGAATGTTGTTCCAGTATTCAGCTTGATTTGAAGAGATCAGGAACTCAGTGATACTTTGATTGTCACTTCCCATTGCATAGAGATCAACAACAAATTTGTTTTTTCTCATCTGGACAACACGGACAAGCAGGGCTTTGTTTGACACAGCTCTTCTGAAAAAGTCACCGGTAGTGCTTGTCCAGACGTCACCCAAAGGAATAACATTAGCAAGAGAACAACAGAAGGCAAATGCTGATTTGCTGGCAAATGTCTTTGGTATCTTCTTGATCAACATGTGTGGCACTTTCTCGATGTTCCCAAAATCGATGAAAAGGACCTCAGATCCATGCTCAAGAGTGTCTGTCACTACAGCCCTGTAGAAATGCATGTCTTCCTCATAAACTGCACAGCACAGTGTCCCAAGCACAGGATTCAACAGCACGTCTTCATCCATCTTTATTTCACTGAAGTGATCCGCCATTTCTCTCATCATTTCTTGAAAGTCATCATTGCGTTTCTGTGTTCGGATCCAGAAGTGGTGTGGATTTTGAACATATTCAACATAACCCACAAAGACAGCGTCTACTTGTACCTCTTCTGTTTCCAGTGTTTTACCCAATGCTTCACACATGATTGTCTCATAGTATAAATAGCCACCCTGAGGTGACAGTTCTTCTGTCTCAAAAACTGACTGACTCTTGATTCTAGGAAGCTCCTGAATGGGCTCAGGTCCCTTCACATGATTATCTTCAGCACCAAATACTGTGATAGAGTAAAGATGTTGCTGTTTGTCAAAACGTTTGATCTCCACATCTAACACTCTTCCAAGCAAGCCTGCCTTGAGAAAGCTCAACTGCTCAGTTTTGACGGCCTCTTCCTGATCACTAAGGCAAAAGAGCGAGCATGGGAACGCCATGATGGGTGTTGAATCGAAATCAGGTGGCAACCTGTGGACATTCTCAACTTTGACAGATTCAATGAACCCGTAGTCAATGAACAAAACTCTAACTTGAGAGTTAACTGGGAGAAACTGCACAAAGCCTCTATACCATTTCCCATCTTTGCCTTTAACTGAGCACAGTAAACCCAGGTTTTCTGGAGTCTTCTGATTGCATTCTTTGGTTCTGTACTCACAAACAGCAGCCAGCTTCTTTGACATTTCCCAAAGTTCGGTTTCCATACTGACCATCTGACAGTAAAACAGCCCAGGGTTGACAGCAGCAGTTACACGCACTTTAGCACGTGTCCCACAACTCAATCTTGGCCCACAGAATGACAGAATGTCTTCGTATCCCTGCAAACCAGATGGTTTGAAACAAAATTCTTGTCCCCTCTGCTTTTCAATGAGCAAGTCGGGAACTGGTTCAACATTTTGTTTGAGTGGCACCTCCGTGAGCATCTCAACCAAGAGGAGGAAAGTAGCTGTGTCCACATGCCTCCCAAACCCATGTTTAACAAAGTCGATGTTGATGTCAGGGGCTTCCAACAGGAGCACTTTGTGGGGCAGGAGTGCTTGGATGTAGCCTGTGACATCTCTTCCAATCAGGCTTGAGAAGTACTCCTCCACTACAGAATGAGAACAACCTTGAAGCAGCAGGACATTCGCAAGAAAGCCACAAACTATCTTGGGAGGCAGGATGAACAGGTCGTTTGAACAGGAAGATATGTTGGCAATGTCAACGCTCAAGACGTTGCCGCGATCTATGAGGAAAACATCAAACAAGTCCTCTTTTCGGTTCTGAACTCTTCCTCTGTACCAGCGAGCTGAAGTCAAATCCTCCACGAGGCAAAACTCTCCAATGTCCACTGCAGCTTTAGTCTTTGGTACGTTCTGTATTTCCCCTTGCAAGATGTTATAGTCAAGGTCACATATGGTCAGGTACTGTCCCTGGAAGTGTATCAGGGTTGCTTCAGGGTTCCAGTCCAAGTGAGTTAACTTGAGGTCCACTGGCCAAAGGGCGCATGGTACAGAAGAACCAGAATTCTGCGACCTGCAAATTTAAAGGACGTACATTATTGACCTTTAAAAAGTGTTTATTATTTGTTGAGTTTACTTCATTTAAGCACCAGGAGCTGCCAACAGTAAGACCTACGTCACAGCACTGTGTCTGAAATTACTCCCTTATTCACTATTCCCTATATAATCAACAATCAAAAGTTTACTCTATAGTGAGCAGTCAACTGAGACATTAAACTACATTAAATATAGTGCACTGTACTTTATGGTAAATAGGATCTCCATGCCTGTTCCTTGTATATGGTATTTACTTTCAGATTGTTTTCATTTGCCTTATTTTGAAATAACATTTATTGTTGTAGCTCACTGATTTTATGGAGATCGTTATCTTCAAGATATAACAAAACATGAAATGATAATTTCACATTTAATTGGGAGGCCAAAAAACAAAATTATATGGTCAGATTTGGTGCTCAACTAAAGCATATACCTTTAAACGAATAGGAAATTATGAATTTAACCTGTAACCTGTCAACTTCACAACCAGTCATTAGAACACTTAGGAAATAACACAAAATTACATATATTACTGTTTAAGTAAGAACATACACTATTTTACTTACTTTCGATGTTCAGAGCCCAGCACTGACTGCATGGCAGCAGCATCAGTAACCGTCTTATCCTACATAGAACCTGAGAGGGAAATAATGGAGAGAAATCGATTTACTCACCCCTCATAAAAAAAAACACAAGAACCAAACACTGATATTAACCCTTAAAGAATAACTAAGCCTGTATAACCTTAACTTTGACACCTTCATTTCATTTATGTATTTATTTTTCCTATTGAAGGTGTTTTTTCCCCATTCAAGTTTAACTGATTTTAAAACACTTTCAGGCAAATTTCTGATTTGTTATTTTAGTCCATAAACACAAAAAACTATTTAAGACAATGTTAACATCTAACTGATCTTGGAAAAAAATATTTGTGGTCTAGAATAGATTAAATTTTCAGATGACTTTAAGATGGTGCATAGAGAACACTTCTATTAAAAACATGGTGGCGACTAGACGTAAAACATAACTCAGAATTAAATGTTAAAGAGCATATCTGGTCATGGATTACATTTGTTCTTTGTTTTTGTAATTTTGCTATTAAAAGAGTTATGCAGTTCTTAAATTAATATGTTGCTCACTTTGGTTTTATTTCATTTATTGGCACTGATATTAATAAATTAGTGCACTTTGCCTGATCTAAACCATATGGTAAAAACATCTTAGGGCGATTATTTTGACAGATGTTGCGATATAATTCACGATTAATGTGTAAATAATCATTTTCTGCATCACAAATTAAACTTTCACTGAAAAAAAATATTGAATTAACAATTGTGTGGAATTTTTCTTTAATCTGGACAAGATTTGTAGACCAGGGTATCTCTACAGTACTACAGTACTTTTAATACAATGGTATTTTAATCACACATTTAACCTTTATTTAAAAATGTAAACACTTTGCATCTTGCACTTTGCACAAATTGTGATTTAAATTAACTGTGCAGCTTTATTTCTCATACAATGCAAAGCCAAGTTATCAACAATAAATCTGCAGAAGCATTAAAAGAAACCCAACTGAATTCACCTTGGTAGATTTGCTTTATTTAAATGCTATTTAAACAATAAAACACAAACATAGAAGCGCGGCTACCTTAAACCTGTGAGGAGACGAAGCTAGCACAACTAGCTTAAACTTTAGTCATATTACTGAACCAAAAAAAAAAAAAAACATTTCTAAATGTAGAAAGTTTCCCTAAACCCTCAGAGTACAAGAAGACGTCGACGTGACTCACCAGACTTTTTCACGGCGGTTTAACCCGACATTCAGAGGGAGTTAGCGACAGTAAAAACTAGCATCGAGCTAACGGTGTTAAGCTACGTTAATATGCTAACAGCGGACGAGCTGGCTTCGTAATTCGTCCCAACGGTCAGCGAACACCCCGCAACGCTCGGCGAACACCCCCCAACGCTCAGCGAACACCCCGGTCGGCGTTACCTCCGGTTGTCATCGTTACTGGAAGATTCTTTCTGACTGTTTCTTACTTTTTGTGTCGCCTCATGTGAACCTCTCACGAGCTCCCGCTGCACGTGCGTGACCTCGCTTCCTACTTCTCAGACACCCCCCCCCCTAAGGTCAAAGGTCATGACTGTTGACATAGTTTGAAATTCAGTAAAAAAAAATGTTTATTGTACTTTTTCTCCCATTTAAAATGTATTCATGTTAAGGTTCTTATGCTGGATTATTATTATTTTTTTAATTAACTTGAAAACCCTAATTAATGAATTATCTAATTTCCATAAGGATTTATGGTTAGGTTTTGGTTAAAATAAAACTCATGTTACACCATTTTAAATTAAATTGTATTTTCAATGAAATATTTTAACAGAAAACTCCCCCGAAGTCTTATTAGACTTGATTATTAAATGATTAATAAGTAGATTGACAGAAGATTAATTGGCAGCATTAATTGTGATTATTTAAATCATTCATCAAGCAAAACTGCTAAACATCATCTAATGCCAGCAGCTTAATTGTGATATTTGCGGCTTTGGACAAAATAAATAATTTTATATTTTGATTTCTTAATAATGTTAATAAAAAACAGATTAATTGATAACAAAACAACCATTATGTGTTGGATGCAGCTGAAACAACAACTTTATTTTCTTTTATTTATTTAAACATAAAAAACTTATGAAGCTCAAAACTAACCCATAAACACAACACAACTTAAAATAAAGCAAACTGAACAATCCCTGCTGGTTTTTTATGCACATATAAGTTTGTGCACGGAGGGCCGGCTGACTGTGGCAGGCAGGATGGATGGATGGACAGATGGATGAGGGTTTTTCTGTTAATCATTAATAACCTGGATTAGCCCCAGTCTTCTGTAAATATGATGAATGCGTCCACGGCTTCATTAGCTCTGCCTTCCCACAGCACAGCTTTATTAGTCTGAGGCTGCTCTGTCAGGTTCATCAGCAGTGCACACCACCTTTTCCTCTTTAGCTTCAGATCAGTGGATCAGTGTTTGGACATAAAATGCTGGACGTGATCTTTTGTGTCTTCTCCAGGACTTGTGTGAAGGTGGGATTGACAAATGTTTAAAGACTGTGTGCAGAGCTGATTCACAGTCTTAAGGACAAATGAGCTTCAGTGGACGTTTTTTTCACAGCAGGCCTTCTCTTCTTCTTCCTCTTCGTCTTTGGTTGATTTGTTCATCGACGTTTGTTGTTTTTTTATGTGACTATGCCGATGAAACGCAGCAGTGAGAGCTCAACCAGGGATGGAGTGTTTCTTATTCACTCTCTAACCAAGACTTTGTGCAGCTCACCGGAAGAGACAGACTTTAACAAACAGACACATTTTCATCAGGAGGATGATTCTGGGATTAAATCAGGTAAGGAAAGCCAACATACTTAATCAATTAAGTATTATTGGAGGTCAGATTAATATGGATGAAACATTAATGTTCTATATTAATATCCTTCTTATCTCTTCACCATCATCTTCTCCTGTTTTCTTGAAATAATCTTAAAAGACTTTAAATCTGAAGCTTTTTAGGTGGTTAGATTTAAAATCTGCTCAGGTAAAAAAACAGTGACACAAGTTGACCACATGGTGGTGCTACAGCGACAGACTTGACTGAGCTGACAGGATAAGACCCCATTCATTTTTATTAAGAAACATTTTCCTTACCAACGCGTATGAAGAAAGATGTTGATGAAGAGACTTAAACACGAAGGGAGACGTAATTTGTACATGACTGAAGTAGAGGAATCAGTACGGAAAGAAGAGTGGAATAAATAAATTCAGTTATATAGTGGTGGTTTGTATTTAGATGCTTGAAAATGTAAAAGTAAAAACTATTTTTCCACAGATTTAGTGACTCAACATGAATCCTAATTTGTACAATTTTTAGTTTCATGCCAAACTTCTTCATTTATTGTTCGAATTATGAACTTTTCTCCTGGTTTTCACAATCCTCAACAACAAATTATGACGGTTGCACAAAAAAGAAGTTTTCATATTCTTAATATTAGAGCTATTAAATATCAAATTCATTGTATTTAACCAAAAAGAGAATCACCATCATCACAAAAGGCTCTTTTACAAATGGTAATATCAGGAAATGCGACTCTGACACTACGATGGATTTAATGTTTCATCAGCTCCTCCTTTGCTCCAGAAGCCTTATGGCCCCTTTGTAGCCGTGTTAATTATTTACTATATAAGGTTTAAATTGTTTAATTATACTCTGTCCTTTTTCTTTAATTATTTATTTCAGTTCTACAGTTTTTTTACCGTTACACTTTCCTGCAGTGCTCATTAAAAACTCCTCTGATAAGTTTGGAAATTGTCCCACAGAGTTTGTAAAAAATATGTTGAGTTGCTATAATTCACATTCAAATTAGGAATTGTTTTGTAGTTTTAAATAATAAACGTACAAACTCACGTCTTCTGTCAGCTCAGGTATTGTAATATTAGTCACAGTCGGATATATTGGGGGTGTATAAGACCTTGAAATATCTCTAAACACAAAATGTTACTATATAAATACATTTATTCTAACTGTTAGATTGTTCATTATTGCTTCAATTATTAATCTTACTTTTTATCATTGTGACATGATATTAATTGTGTTTAGGTTTGTCTATTTTCTGATCGTGAAGTGACTTTTGTTCTAGTTTGCAGGGAGAAAATTTAGACCAAAAAGCAAATAAAACATTCCCTTTAAACATAATAACATTAAAAATGCAGTTATAACTTTCTGAACAGCTTCAGAAAATAATAATCTCAACATAAGCTCATACAACGTATTGTTTACCGTGCAGGAACACACCAGGGAGCAGCTTAAGTTCAGTAATAAATGAAAGCTCAAATCACTTTCTCAAGGACACAGAAACAGGAAGAAAACAGGACTTCAAACTAATTTCTTGACATTCTCCTCAAAGCAGATGTTTGGATTAAGAAATAAAAGCTGCACATCTATTGAGGAAATGCCTGAGGTTGTTGGAGGTTGAGAAGAAAACACTGAAAATAAAAAGAAATATAAAGAAATAAAATGTAAAAATGTTCCATTAAGGAAAGATCAGTGCAGTGCAGCATCTGACCTCAGATAAGAGCATTAAACCAATTCAAGGTTTTTACATGATATTAGAAGGTTTTGGGTGAAATTAACACTAAAGAAGAAGAAGAAAGTGTGATGAAGCTATTTCACTCTGTCCTCGACAGTGATATGGAAAAACCAGCGTCTGTGTAACAATAATGAAACTCAGCTCATGTGAAGAAATGACGGTCTGGATTCTGATCTGTGTGTTTAAATATTAGTTTTTTTTTATAGCAGCAAGGCAGCACTCAAACTTATATTGTTGTATTCTTTAAGATTCTGGCAGTTTCATGGTGAATCACGGTATTTTTTAATTTTTATTTTATTTTATATATTATCTATATCGGTTTATAGTGGCTACTGTCGGGAGTTAGTACATCGAATATAAAAACATTTTAAAGTCGTCATGTATATATACTAAAGGATTTGGTTTCTATAAGGGGGTTTCTTGGCCCCATAAAATGAAACTATATAAAAATAAAGGAATCAGCAAATCCCAACGCAGTAAAACAGAACTTTAAAATTTAAAAAGTTATGCCAACAACTTTATCATGGCTTCCTTTTCAAAACAAAACATTTAAAAATTGACATATTTTGATATTCAATGAGATATTTCTTAAATGTTGTATTGCACAAGAAACAAATGAGATACAGCAGTTGTTTCTGCTATGCAACAATATGGCAGTATATGAATTAAAACCAGCACTAACCTGACGTTCAGTGCCCAACACAAAGCACACCTGTCTCCTCTTACGACATTTGTACTGTATTTGTCTGTATGTTTTCTCAGAGGCGGAGGACAGTAATGAGACGCCATCCTCTGAAGAGGACCAGGACCTGGCGGACTTTAACCCGGAGCTGAACATCAAACAGAGCATCTCGTCTTCCAGAAAGACCATCAGTCAGATCATCAAGGACAAGAAGAAACAGACACAGCTCACTCTGCAGTGGTGAGAGCATCAGTAACTGCTTACACTGCATCAGTAAAGAGACACCGGCACTGTATCTGCCTGTAGTGGAAGAAGTATTCAGATCCTTTAAGTAAAAGTAATATTATCACACTGTGAAAATCCCCATTGTAAGTAAATGGGTTGCATTCAAAACCTTATCAGCAAAATGTACTTAAATGATCAAAAGTACTCATTATGCAGTAAAATGTTCCCTGTCAGTGTTTTATTATTATAACTGATGTTTTTGGATTAATATCACCGCTGCATTAATGTGCATGTTGCTTTTTTCTGCTGTAGATGTTTAAGGTTGAGCTCATTTTAACTACTTTATGTACTGTTGGGTAGTTTAATCTACAGCAATGTATCATAGTCTATAAGATCATCATGTGAGAAATAAGATCATCATGTTTGCTGTGTCAATGTCCTGTGAGAACCACGTTTCACAGGCCTCTTTTTAGCTTTGAGACAATGTATTATCCAGCTAATCTCATCGAGGAACACTTAATCTTTCAGGTTGTTGAAGTAAAATTCACAAGATCTAGAGATACGTGGTTTTCCCTGGACAGAAAGGGTATGAAAAATTATAGTCTGAGAAGTCACTAAAGCTGTCAGACAAATGTAGGAGAGTAAAAGTATAAAGTTGCAGAAAATGCTCAAGTAAAGTACAAGTACCTCAAATTTGTACTTAAGTACAGCACTTGAGTAAACCTACTTAAGCCAACACTCTTAAAGAACCTGCTGTTCATGTTGTTAACACGTACAAACATTTACAGACTCAACAAAGACTCGTCTAGTCATAATAACAATTATTCTGTGGGATTTTTGTGGGAAAAATTACAACCATGAATGACTTCTTCCTCCTCTTTCTGCCATTTAACTATTGTTGGCAACCAAAAGCTGTATTTCTGTCTGTTAATCTGAGTCCAATTCGCTCTTTTCCTATTACTGTTTTTTGTGTTTGTTTTTTCACCTCTAAAATATAAAAGAGAGTCTTTTGCTGTCCACCATTTATCTTTGTTGTGAAGCTAGAATTTACATTTACTATATTCAGTTACTGCATTCACTGAGCATTTCATATATTGTTATAATTACATGTGTGATCTCCTCTCTGACGGGTCACAACAGGCTGGAGGAGAACTATATAGTGTGTGAAGGAGTGTGTCTGCCTCGATGTATCCTCTATGCTCACTACCTGGACTTCTGCAGGAAAGAGAAACTAGAGCCGGCTTGTGCTGCTACCTTTGGAAAGGTGTGTGTGTGTGTGTTTGTGTTTGTGTGTGTGTGTGTGTGTGTGTGTGTTGTGTGTGTGTGTGTGTGTGTGTGTGCGTGTGTGTCAGTTTTTGCAGTGGTTGCAAGCCAGTTAACGTCCTCATTGTCCAAGATGTCTTATTTTCTATTATATTATTCTTAAATAACCCAGATGATAGCTACAAAAGCCCTCTTGGATGCCTCTATAGTAGATAAAACATGATAAAGTGCCCTATATGGTGGCTCAATGTGCAAGTAAACAATAAAGTGCCCTTGAGGATGCCCTTCTAGTGGAGAAAATATGTTAAAGTGCCCTCAATGATGCCCTTCCAGTGGAGAAAAAGTGTTAAAGTGCCCTCAATGATGCCCTTCTAGTGGAGAAAATGTGTTAAATTGCCCTCAATGATGCCCTTCTAGTGGAGAAAATGTGTTAATAGCCCTCAATGATGCCCTTTTAGTGGAGAAAATAATATCTGCACTTTATTACAGAGATATTGTACATATACTTTAAATCTGAGTCACATAATAAAAATATTTCATTTTCAATTTTGAAAAAATGTCTCTATGAAATTGTTAAAATGTGGAGGACGGAGCTCGTATTGATCGAACCAGAACTTCTTTTCCTCTTCAGACAATTCGACAGAAGTTTCCTCTGCTAACAACAAGAAGACTGGGCACCAGAGGACACTCCAAGTACATACAAAACACTCACTCACTCGTCTTTATTTCACATTTTTAATAACTTAGAGCACCAAACATTTTATTTCTAATCATTGCACTTTATAATTATTATTTAATATCATTACCTTGACATTATACAGATATCACTACTATGGAATTGGCATCAAAGAGAGCAGCGCTTACTATCACTCTGTGTATTCTGGAAAAGGTTTGACCAGGTAACAAAACATTTAACATTTAATCTGGTCTTCTTGTTCTTTCTTGCATTATGCATATTATATTGTGTCTGCATGTTTTTTGCTTGTTGATTGTTATCTTACTGTTTGTGTGTCCAGCATCAAAGTCGCGTTCTGATACTCTTTTAAACACATGGCATACAGCTCTGTTGTGTTTTCTTTTACTTTTAATGGTCTCAGTGTCAAAACATGATGTATTTATATTTTAAAAGATTTAAATCTGTTTCTCTTTGATTGCAGATTTTCAGGGAGCAAGCTCAAGAACGAAGTAAGTTAAAATGGTAAATCTTACTTAAAGAGAAAACTTAACATCAGGCTGAAAAGCAGAATTTTGCTTCAATCTCTGGTTTAAAGTTTGTCACCTCAACTCTCTTAAAAAAGGGAACGCAGGAGAAGTTGCAGATCCAGTGATGGACAAAATTTATTGTGGGGGCCTTTGTGCAAAAACATATTTAGAAAAGAAGTAGTCAAAAGTCTGTAAATGTTATGTATAGCAGTTATTTATTTATTTTTTATTTTCTAACAGAGACTCTTGAAGAGATCCTTTAAATATCTGAAACTCCTCCCATCAGGGTAATTGATAAGATAGATAATCCTAAAACAAATGCAGCTGCCTCATCATCAGTGTATTTCATTAACATTAATTAACATTAATTAACTGCTGTAAAATATTGATTTGTATAGAAATATTTTGCTTTTAATCACATGATCGTAATGTCATCTGAATGCTCCCTGGTTACAATGCATGTGTTAAGAGTAAGTATTACTGATGGGTGCGGTCAGGTATATTCTCTGTGGCACACCTGTAACCAGCCAACAGTGATGTCACAGAGTCCTAGAGTACACTTCTACATCACTGTAGTAAGATAAGAAGTAAAACCACTGGAGGTTTTCAGAGGGTGTTAAGTTGCTCTTTAAGTAAAATCAATAGCGTTGAGATCCCAAAAAATAAAGTTAAAAAGGGGGCTGACATTGTTTTATTTTTCAGGGAGGTTTCACCAGGAAATATTCTCTGAGCTCTAAAACTGGAACTTTGCTCCCAGACTTTCCCAACGCTCAGCATCTTCTGCTGCAGGGAAATATTTCCAGAGAAAAGGTTGGTGATGAATATTAATTCAATCTGTTAACCAGGATAATCCTAACTAAGCTCTTTTTTCATCCCTGCCCCTCAAAGAGTCCGCCAGTGCATAAAATGCTAAATATAGCAAATATTTTTACATTGGCAGTAGTTGTTTAATGGGCTGGCTGGCTGTCACTGGTTTCATTGTAATCAGTCTTCATTGTCTCTTTGCAGGTGGACACACTGATCATGATGTATAAAACCCACTGCCAGTGCATCCTGGACAATGCCATTAATGTCAACTTTGAGGAGGTGACGATTACTGTCACATGAGAGCATTTTATTGTTCCAATAGAGCACCAAATAGAGTAAAACCAGCAACACAGTTTACCATCCACTCAAACTGATATAACTCTTCAAATATTTTGTTTCAGATCCAGAATTTTCTGCTCCATTTCTGGCAGGGAATGCCCGACCACCTGCTGCCGCTTCTGGAAAACCCTGTTATAGTCGACATCTTCTGTGTCTGTGACTCTATTCTCTATAAGGTTGTTCTTTCTGAGTATTATACAGAATATAGAATCACTGGGACAAAACAATAAAATCTATTGATGCATTGCTGCCTTAAAACAAATACTCTGTTTCACTAACGTGTCTTTTTGCAGGTTTTAACAGACATTCTGATTCCCGCCACGATGCAGGAGATGCCTGAAAGGTTTGTGAGTTCAACTTCACTTCGCGTATTATTGTCGTATCAGTTGTGATATTCATGTGATACACAGACGAAACCTTTGCTGAGACAATCTGAGGCTCTAAAAAGTTGAAAGTACATTTCCTGTGAAGCCTCCATATAACCCTTCAACGTAATATTCTTAGCACGGCACTTTTAAGGACATTTTTCATGTCTACTCATTTTAAGCTTTTTATGTGACATTTAACGCTGTTACAAAGGGTGCCCCATGTGAAGTCAGATGACATTGTTGTCATGGTAACAACAGTCACATTAGTCAGAGTTTGGTTTGGTCTTAGGGATCAAAAGTACTTGTTTAGGTTTAGGAAAAGATCATGGTTTGGGTTGAAATAAGTAGTTACTTAAAGGACCAGTGTGTGGGATTTAGTGGCATCTAGCGGCGTAGTTGACAATTACAACGCCCTCGCCTCACCCTCCTATTCCAAACGTGAAGGAGAAACTAAGGTGACCTTATCTAGAGCCAGTGTTTGGATTGTCTGTTCTGGGCTTCTGTAGAAACATGGCGGTTCAACATGGCAGACTCTGTAGAAAAGGACCCGCTCCAGAAATGACACGTGAAAAGACAAAATAAAGGCGTTGAGAAATGACTTAAGACATTGGCGTATTATTCATTATTTGGTGATACCAGGCTGAACCGTATGCTGTATGCTGGAAGATCAATACGTTGGAGGGAATTTTCCTGATTGACGGAAATCTTTAGACCAATTTGTGATCCCTGGATCCTAATTCTGGATATCATTCCCATCAATTATGATACAAATTCACCTTCTTTACTGTAGATTTTACAAATCCAGTCAGACCAAAACGCTTAAAAGTGTTATTTGGAACAACATAACAGATAAAAGCAGCAAATATTTACTTTGAATGATTAATTAATTGGGAATTGAGAGGAGATCTGAGTAAATGTTGTTCATCAGTCTGTTGGCAGATATCCGCAACTTTGCCAAACACTGGGAGCACTGGCTGGCCTCCTCCCTGGAGAACCTCCCAGAATGCCTTGCAGCCAAGAAACTCCCCATAGCTCGCCACTTTGTTTCCTCCCTGAAGAGACAGACCTCGTTCTTACACCTGGCACAGGTACAACACTTCAACAAAGAACAGATTAGATTACGTAGATTACAGTAGACTCTAATGTCATTATTTAATCTCTCTGTGTTTTCCAGATAGCCCGACCGGCGCTGTTTGACCAGGCTGTGGTGACCAGCATGGTGTTAGATATTGACAACGTGGATCTCAGCAGCATCAGCTCGCAGCCTCTGCTCAGTGTAAATGCAACCGGAGACCAGGACCCCGACATCTACTCTGAGTGTGAGACAGCTACTGAAACATCTCGCTCATATTTAAACCTGATGAGTTAGTGTAACTCAAACTGGAAACTGTTTCAAGTTTATTAACTCAAACAATTCTAGCATCAGAGATATTTAATTTGAGTAGAAAAACTGTCGAAAACAGGTAATCCATGATTATCAAAATGGTAGCCAATTCATTTTGTTGGGGTATTTTTTATGTGATAAACTAAACTCTTTACACTTTCCCCTAGGAGATTAATAAAGTACATCTTCTTCTTTTTCGATCTTTAAGAATTATTCTGATGCATAATGAGGATTAATAAACTGAAATAAAAACAAAAGTTTCAGTCAACTTTAAAAAAATTAGTCAGTGGAAATAACTTGAATAATATCACCAATACTTGAAATAATGCACAAATTTAAGTGAGTTACTTTAACATTTATTTTTTGAGTTTGGATTAATTTATGTTAATGAGTAATCCCAATTCATTCGGAGGATAAATTTACGTTAACTTCTTTCATTAAGATGTGCTGTCAGGTTTTACAGTGTATATTAGCTTTTTAATAAAAGTCCAATATTAGATAACCCATTAACTGATGTGACTTTTAAAGAAAACAGCTTTTAACAGTAAAGAAACAACCAGCAACTGTATGAGAATCTCTTGTACTGATGATGAAGCAACTCCCTTTCACTTCCTGTGGTCTTTTTCTTTGCAGATGACTCCATCACCGTCTTTCAGGAGCTGAAGGAGCTGCTGAGAAAGAACGCCACAGTGGAGTCCTTCATTGAGTGGTTGGACTCCGTCGTGGAGCATAAAGTCATCAAGGTAACAGCTGTTTACCTGGTGCTTTGTGTATACTTGCATTAATGTTGACGCACTATGTGGTCCTTCAAATGTCCTGTGATGCAACCAAACAGTTTTTCTCCTCCGCCTTTGTCTCTTATCAGCCCGGAAAGCAGAGCGGTCGATCGGTGAAGAAGCGAGCTCAGGATTTTCTCCTTAGGTGGAGTTTCTTCGGTGCCAGAGTGATGCACAACCTCACTCTCAACAATGCCTCCAGCTTTGGTGAGAACATTTCAGAAGTTACATATTCTTGGCATCTAATGGTTACAAGACACAGAGTGAAAGGGTATTTTAACAACTTTTCATTGAAAGAGTCTCCTGTGCAGGAATTCATTGATTACACAGTTACACACATTCACACCTGGAAGTTGTCCAGTACAATCCCAGTCTGACTTGTTAGCCACTGGAGCAGATGGGGTTCAGTGCCTTCCTCAAGGGAATCACAGTAGTGGTAATGAGGGACATGCTGCTCCCATTGCCCCAAGAAATGTTTTGTAGGAGTGGGCATACGGCGCCACTGAAGATCTTGGGGTGGCACACCAAAACCAAACATTTGTTCGCCTGTCTTGTTGTTCACATAAACAATTATGAAAAGTATACATTATTGATTTAAATGAATAGTACCTAATGTAAAACATCAGATAGATGTGAGGGGGGCCACTGAGTCCCGATGTCCAGCAGCTCTGGGATGTAACTGGTAAACACAGTTGATCCGACACCGATATCAGTAAATTCTCAGATACTGGGGTGATCCAAAACTACGTTATTTATTAGCCCCAAAATGGGACCCTGCTACTTCCCAGCAGCATCCAGATGCCGAAGTCATTACTCTGACTCTGATTGGCTGGGCACTGGCAACTACTGGTTTAGAACAGCAAAGTTGATTTCTGGTAGTGTAATGTTAGCCAGAGCTTAATGTCAGCAGTTTGACTGACTAGATAATTCATCGGATTGGTACTTGGTATCGGCTGATGGACAAAGTTCAGGTATCAGAATCTGTATCAGGAAGGAAAAATGGTATAAATGTGATAATATAATAATTGTCTGAAAATATTTCCATTACTAACTTTATATCATCATTCGTCACCAAACAAAAACCTGAAATCTGCTCTTTTCTTATCAACCGCTTGCACGCATTTGCCATGATATTGCGCCAAACAAAGTATATTTTTTAATTGTATATGAAGGGGTACTTTAAATGTATATGAAACAACTAGAAAAAATGAATTTAAAAAGTAATAATCTTGCGGGTCGGATTGTATAATATCGGCGGGAGGCAGGGCGATGGACATTGGGAAATGGTCCCTGGGCCGACAGTTTGAGGTCCCTTGTCTAACTGGTCCTACAGTATCACAGTTAATCAGGTTATATTAAAACTGAATTTATAAAAGCGACATATTGAACATAATGACAACATGGGGAATATTATTTATGAAATTAATAACTGTCACTCAGCTTATTAATTCTGGACTCTTTTATTCTAAATTATTCAGTCTACAGGATGTGTCAAACACACACACACACACACACACACACACACACACACACACACACACACACACACACACTAAGGCTAATACAAGCCAGCTCGGAGCAGATTGCTACAACAGCGCCATAAATTGTAATGGCCAGGCTCGCCTTGATTAAACAAAGTCTTATCTGCGGGTCGCGTGCTCTCTGTTCAAACACACGCACACAGAGTGCGTGTATGTGAATAAACACAAACCATTTGGAGGCTCAAACACACACAGAAGGTTTTCAACCTACGACCCTGCAGGTCAAACAAAGAGCAGCTTGATCCTAAAGGTCAAACAGTAGATAAACAAGAAGCTCAGCTGTGATCAGATAGTCAGATGTTTTTGAAAGAATGTTTATAGTTTGAAATGTGGATGCACAAAGAGATCATTCTGTGCTCTATCTATCAATAGGTTCCTTCCACTTGATCAGGATGCTGTTGGACGAATACATCCTCTTGGCTCTGGAGACTCAGTTCAACAACGACAAGGAGCAGGACCTGCAGAACCTGCTGGACAAATACATGAAAAATGCAGGTATCAAACAACAGAACCCACACTGATGCAGAGAAGTTCAGCAGCTGACAAAGACGAACTCGAATCAGATCTACAGCAGGTCTACAGTCTGTCAAGATTTCTCTTTTAGGATCAGGGACATGATAAAGGGAAAGTCCTGTTTACAGATGTTACAAACATTGTGGGATGATAAAGGAGATCATTATTGTTATATAACACATTTGCAATCGCAATAAGTAATGCAAATTCAACCTGTTAATTCTGTGCAATGTAACAATTTTATCTAATCGCAAGATGCAATGCAACTCTTAAGAAAAGCTGCTGTAAAATCAGGCAATTTAGGCCAAAACAATCCCCCCCTAAAAAGCCTGTAAAATGCTGGAGGGACTATATAGTATGACTTACAAAGAGACATAAAACCAAGAGAATACATAGATTGTAGTTAAATGGAATATAAATGAATGAGGATAATAAAGATATTTTTTTTAGGATTATAAATTCTTCTTCTGCATCATAGTTAAATGATCCAAATTAGTATTTTTTGTTATACAATAAATATAATATCTTCCCTTTAACAAAAAATAATCTGTGGGTCTTTTCCTTAACATACTAAATATAGTTGTTAATTTATATTTAAAGTGACTGAAGTTGAGGCTGAGTTTAATTGAATTAAATTATCCAACATATATAAAGTGAATGAATAATAAGTTTTAGTTTAATTATTATCACATTACATCCCAACATGCAACATAATAATAAAAAATAACTGTTCCAGTATGTCTCAAACAGCCCTGGATGTTGTTGTCAATGACTTAATGTCACTTTCAGATGCCAGTAAAGCAGCGTTCATGGCCTCTCCCAGTTCCTGCTTCCTGGCTAACCGCAACAAGGCCAGTGCTGCCATCGACCAATCAGTGAAGAATGAGTCTCTGGGAGAACACACCTACATGTCTTTATCCACCAATCAGCAGCAAAGTCTGGAGACAAGCACCATCATCTACCAGGGGACAGAGCCTGCTGGGTTCTCAGTTTCAGGTAAAAGAAACACAAAAATAAGCCTTGTAAAGAAGAAAAAAAGTACCAAATAGTTGATCGTTAAGTTAACAGCTAATAGAAGAATGGCCAAGTGTTAGGGAGAAGAAAACACTGAATGTGTCAAAAAACAAGCCTATTAGGTTTGTTTGATTGTCAAAATCCAAAAATTCATAGTAAAGACAAAGGATGGTATAAAAGGTCGCTGAAAATATCCAGAAAACTCATCTCTGATGTAAAATTTTACAGGAAATAATCTACTGAGAATTTATCAAAATAGGTCATTTTGGATTAGATGCTAAATTTAACAGTTGTTCTATAATGTTATTGTTATGCATCGAATATAATGAAAATGGAATTTATGGAAATATCCATAAAATATGTGACTATATGTAAGTTTACTGATAGAAAAGGGGTCCCTTAAGGAAAACGTTGGGAACCACCGATGTACAGGGAAGTTTTTAGAGGTTTTTTTTTGCTGAAAACGAGGCGGATGAGACTGAATCAAAATAGTTACGTTTCAGGCCACAAAACTAAAACCCTAAAATACTTGTGATTCTCTGCGGGGTTTCTCTAGGGTATCTTTCCCATTACTAATACTAATTTAACCAACCATGTTATAATAACACAGTCACATCCGTTTCAGTTGCTTTTCCCTCTGCACACACACACACAGGTGCTCAGATGGACTTCAGCGGCCCCCTCATGACGCCGCCCATCTCTCCAGCAGCATTCGTGCACCGAGGCTCCGTCATCAACCAGGGGCCCATGACGGGGAGACCCCTGACATCCTCTTCCTCTTCCTCTACCTGCACCTCCTCCACTTCCTCCTGCCTGCCTTCTCTCAGCGCCCTGACCCAGCCAACCCCCTGCTCTTCATACCCGGAGACCCTGTACCACTGCTTACCTCAGACCAGCTCTGGTTACTTCCCTCCAGCCAGCGGATCCTCAGCCTCAAACTACCAACCTGGACTGAGGTTAGCTTCATTTAGTGTTGTGTCTTTACTGGTGCCCACATTCTATTTCACGATTTTATAAGATACAATCCAGTGTCATCTGCGTCTAATATGATTTATGATTAAAAACATTATCTTTTCTTTTTCCTGCTTTGTCACATTGTTACTTGTTTTTTTTTGTTACAAATTCAATGATTATATGATTATACAATATAATACACACACAGAACATATATAAACAGATATTTAAATATTTAAATTACAATAGAATATAAACAATGAAATAGGCAATAAAGTATGTAAAAGTAGCACTAAAGGAAGAAATAAAAAGGAAAATGAAATGATATCTACAAGAAATACTTGTCTATTTATTTGTCTATATACAAAAACTATATACAATATTTTTTTCACATTAAAACATAAAAACATTTTACTTTCATGAGCTACAGGGAGCTTTTATTGTCAATTCTATTCAAAAATATATTTTTTTTAAAAACATGCAGCAATCAAACTGTAAAGGTTGAGTCCTTAAGTTTCTGTCTACCATTGAATCAACAAACAGTACAATAAAAGATGTTTTGTTGTCTTTATGAAGTCTGAAGGTGTGTTTGATCTGCGTTTCAGGCCTCAGACTCAGAACCAGTGTCTGTCTCAGGCTTCATCACTGGCCTACCATCTCTCTCGGTACCCCTCCTTCAACGACCAACCCCTGAATAAAGATGTCTTCTACAGTCATCATCAGCCGTCGGCCCATCACTCCTCTAACAGCACCAACTGCTCCCTGACACCTTATGGCTCTGCAGTCCGACCCACATCCACCTACAGCTCAGGCTCAGATCCGGTTCAGACTGAACAGGGACTGGACGCTCAGACAACGGCACAGATTCTGGACTCAGCAGAGGGGTTCGGCTTTGTGGGGGCTGGACTGAACCCCGCGGGCGGTGGGTGTCAGGGGCAGGCGTATTCTGCTGCAGGACACAACGGTAAGGACGACTCAGACTGTGGCTTTAATGTGGAAATATCATCTGGTGGGTCCTACAGGACTTCATTAATTCTAGTCAGGATCCTAAATATGTCACTGCAGAGAAATAAATGTCAAATGATGCACAAGACAGCTTTACTATTTCTGTCAGATATAATGGTGCTACCATGTTGTTTTAGCTTTAAGTATTTTACTCATTGGAAGTCTTATGTGGCTTCAATGAAGTATCAGGAGAGGCAGATATAGAATATGTACTCTGTGGTTTTGTTTTACTGATTGGAAACATATTTATTATCATTATAAAAACATTATGTGAGAGGTTAGGGTGTTCTGTGTTGTGTTGCTGCAATACATTTAGCCACTTATTTCAGTTTTTTGTGCTTTTTAGCTGCAAATATCTGCATATAGTCGATGTCTTCTGACACATTTCACTTAAAAGACATAAACAAAACACAAAAAACATCAATCAGAATCACTCACTCTGACTGTTTTACCTGGAAAAGACCTGAGCAGGAAATTGGAAATTTCAATATGTTGCCAGACTAAACTCTGGGTTAGTGGTTCCCAACCTTGACTTTTGTTCTGTATAAAGAAAAAGTTGAAGAAAAAACTTTTGCTGTTTGGCTTGTGACCCCTTAAAATGAAGGTAATTGTTTTCGGTTTCATTTGAAGACTTTTTAGAGACATTCAGAGATCAAAGAAAAAAGCAAATAAACTTAATTTTGTTGGTTCCCAAACTCCCCATGCTGGGAACAACTCTTCTTCTATGTACACAAAACAAATAGCACCAAATTATAATCACAGAAACTCAATGCCAAACGTTTCCCCCTTGTTGCAGGTTACTATGGCAACAGCAGTTACCTGGATAGCCAGCGCATGACATCACTGGTTGACCAGCACGTGTCAGTCATCAGCACTGTCGGAAGCCTGCGCCCATTCCCTTCAGGGTACTCTGAGGTCCACGATCCGCTCAACATCCTGGACGAGCCGGGAAGGAAAGCGACGGGGGCGTATTTCACTGAGGCCGAAGCTGCAGCAGGTGAGCGGTTAAACATACTGGGGGGGTGAGGGGGGGTGAGTCAGGGTGGGTGAGGGGTGGTATATGCACAAAGGTTTTCTTCTATTAAAACATTTTGTTAAGTTAAAGGGACTCTTTAATTTTCTTACTGTAAGTTAGCAACACAAAATGAGCACTGGCACCTGAATTATGGTCTTTATTAATAGAAAGATAAATCATATTTTCATTTTTCAGTCAATTTAATTTAATTATGAAAACATCCACAAAATAATCAATTTCAACTCAGTTTGATTCATTCCAACCAATCAGTGTAAAAAATATGTTACGTAAATACTTTAATAATGACAGTGTTTTGGTATTCGTAGTTTCTTGAAAACAGCGAAGACCAGATAAAATGAAGAATTCTGAGATAGAAAGACATTTTGGTTTGTTGGAGTCTCCCTGCGTCTGTATCTGATGAGCTGGGATCAAATCTTTCTCAGCTCTGGTTGGTTGTTTTCATTCAGGCTTGGTGGATTCTTGCAAATACCATTAGGAGCACTAGGAGGAATCAGAGGAACCAGATCTTTTAACAGATGATCTGTCTCATGAACTGCTGTCAGGATATAGTGAATGTTTCAGCAAATATGGTAAAAAAAAAAGTTATAAAAGTTAAGTTAATATGTTAAATTTGACCAAGCATTTTTTTACTGCCCCTCTAGATCTGCTCCTGCATTTCAATTTAAGATAAGATGTTCCTTTATTGTTCCCCTTTATTGAGAAATTCAAGTCTGACACAGCAGCACAGTGAAAATGAAGTGCAAAAAGAATAAGATGAAGAATAAAATAACTTAAAGATATCATAGAAAATATAAACATTATATTGAAAATATAAACACTATATGCAGTGTGCAATAAAGGAATATGGTGTGCAACAAAATTATAAACTGAAAGGTGATAAAAGATAACAATGTGTTCACAGCTTCATTATACTGCCCCCAAGTGGCCAAAAAATCAGTCATTGCAGGTTTGAATTTCCCAGCACATAAATAAGGTCAAATTCAGAGTAAAAAAATAAAAAATCTATTAAAAGGCAGGAATGCTGAAAGTCAGTCAGAGTTAAGGGTGCTGAGAGAAAATCTGTCCATATGTTTTGCAGTAATTTGAGATCATTTATATCTTATATCATAGTTATTAACAACACTTTACATACATTTTATAACTTTTTAGTGGATAAAACTAAGAAAAACAAGGCAAAACTTATTTTCCATCCATAAATAAAAGTGTGTAAAAAAAAGGATAAACTAATGGTTTTCATTATGGCAGATTTTAGGTGTTGCTGCAGCCCCCTCTGCACCCGTAGTCCCAGCACCCATAATAAGAGGACCAGAAATGTAAATTACATCATGCATTGCCCTTAAAAAGATTAAATCTACATCTCTGTTGTTTCCTCCTCAGATCATTCCCTCCCCTCCTCAGGATCAGCTCCCTGTATGTTTGGCGTCCCCTCTCCGTTCACCTCGCAGGACACGTTGCTCTCTCAGCAGCGTGTGCCGTCATCCTCAGATGTGCAGGACCTGGTGTCTTCGCTGCCTCCCATCAACACTGTCTTCATGGGAGCAGGAGGAGTGCAGTGACGCACAGGACTCAAAGCGTCTACTGGAGCTAGGTTTGGAGTCCGGGTTCATTCAGAGCTACCCAGAATGTACGTATGAACTAACGCTAGGAGGTGGTCTGGATAAAATGGAGCGAATGAGGTGACGAGTGACGAGTACACCCTGCCAAATTCAAACCCAGATCTGTAAGGTACAGTATGAACCTCAGCTAAGGAAGCATACATATATACATATATATATATATATGTAAAGATCTGGCAATTGTTTTATTAAAAGACTGAAGGAGGAGCAAAAGAAATATATTTATTTGTATTAAAATGTGGATTATTACTTAAAAACATACAAACTATGACTCTGATGCAGATATTTATCATATATCCACAACTGTATTTTTCAGTCATTCACACAGAAAGACTTTGACTTGATTTAGTTCCTAAATTATGCCTGAGGACTTCCATTTCTCTTGTGTGCAAATTGTAAATAAAATCTTTGTTAGTCACAACACTGTTCTCAATTCATTGACGGGACAACAAGTGGAAAGCAGCCATAAACAGCACTATTATTAACTGACATATACTCATTAGTGTGGTGATGTAATGGCTAGGTGTAGTTCATTAAGTGAGGTTGTTATTGTTGCTGCGAGGTGCAGACTTTATCTGCAGTGTCAGATCAGAGAATAATCGAGGCTGAATCAGCTTAAACAGCTTGTGTTTGGTTTTATGTTTCCATTTCTTTTTGAGGGCTTTTAGAAACCCCATCGTCAATGTGTAGTTAAAATACAAAGTTGTTGATTCCCAGAGTGCAAATTTCACCAAATGTGTACAGTAGTATTGAGTCAAGAGACTGTGGAGGCTGTTTAAGACACTCTTTTTCTGCTTTAAGTCAGTTAGTGAAACAATCAGTTAATTAATCATTTTGTCAATCAAAGGTATTTTGATATCAAGCTGCTGGTTCCACCTTCTCTGATGTGAGGATTTACTGGTTTTCTCCGTCTGTAAACTGAATATCAGTAGGTTCTGGACTGTTGGTTGGACGAGTCAAGTGATTTAAAACTCACTGTGGGACTCTGGGAATTTAAGAAAGCCATAAACTAAACAATTAACTTAAAAACTAACCCAGGTATTAATTAATAATTAAAGTCCCCCCTCCAGTCAAAAATCAGTTTCTTCTTGTTCCTACAGTGTGATGTTTGAATGATGTCTGTGCAGAGTTTGACCCTAGAATGATGTTTTCACATTCATCTGCTGATCACAAATAGTTTGGAAGTCAATCCTGGTCCAGTATGCAACTTCTACAAATGTGTTGAAGAAATTTTAACCCACCAGTGCACAAACACTGTGACATGGACTTCAGGTAGAAGGACTAAATGCCCTTTTAAGGATTTTAAACACTTCTTTTTAAATGAAAAATTATTGTTCCAAACTATTTGTACATATCTTAGTACATGTCTGGAGGAGATCTTTAAAATAATCCTTTCTGTCAATCCACACGTTTTGTGGTGCGTTGAGCTAAATGCTAACATCAGGATACCAACATGCTCACAGCAGGTATAGCCTAATTAACCATAGTCACCATCTTAGCTTACAACTGAGTCTGATAGGAATCTTATTAGTGTAGGTTTGTAGGTTTTTTTTGGTCTGTGTAATAGATTTCATAGCAATCCATCCAATAGTTGTTAAGATATTTTAGTCTGAAACGCCTTGCTGACACTGCCATCCACAGAGCCACGGCACTAGTGCGGCTAAAAATCTAAATTAAGTGTCTCCAGTAGCTGCAGCAGCTCTACTGACTACATGAATTATTACCACGTTGCTTCTGGTTGCCTGTTTTATCTATTTGCTGTAATAATGGAGACACTGAACAGGACAGAACAGGGAACAGATCCTGCTTTTGTCCGCCTCTGCAGCAGATTGACTTCCAGTCAATAATAGACCCCAATAGGATCCTTATCTCCCCTGATTCAAAGACCTTGTGTCAAAGCGTTAAACACACGACTCTTTAATGGCTGAAATCTGAGATTACAGGACGGAATCACAATAGAAGACAAGCGGATCAAAGTTGGGAGCTTTCGTAATTATTTGCTTTGTCTGCGGCACATTGGGAGGGAGATATGACTCAGATAAAAGTGTTTGCGAAAATGTTACGAGAACCAACAGAGGGAGAGAGGCAGAGAGGGAGGGCCGGGAGGGGAGGATGTCTGAGAGTGAGCTGTTAATATCACACTACAGTGACCTCAGTAAAACATCTGAAACATGTCTCCTCTTGAGTTTGTCGGTACTGGAGCAGATGGGACGTCATAAAAGCAGAAGATGAAAGTTGTGTGGTCGGTTTCCTCTGAGAAAACACTAAAAAACCTTTTATCTGTCACAGACTGATTTATCTTTTGAATTCACTAAATAGAGAAGAAAATACGTTTGTGGGGGGATTAAAATGTCCTGAACTCACCTGTTTTATGGCACTGAAATATTTAATTGTACTGCTTGTATGTATCCACTGTCTAACCATTGCGTTTATTATTGTACTATAAGAACGGAAAAGCACATAAGGCATAAATTTGACCTGAAACTATCACTTTCACATTTTAAAAACCAATTTTTCCAGTTTGCAGTTTCCTAATTATTACAGTCACACTTTATTTGGACAGTCTGCCTACAGAGAGTTTATAGATTAACACTTCAAGAGCTCATTAGTTTATATTCAATAACTGTTCATAGATATTACGCCACTGTTGTTAAGGTTTGGTTATAGTTGTTATAGTCTTGGTTAGGGTATGAATAATCACACATTAGAGTTAGAGATACTCTGTAAACTATCTGTAGGCTGACTATCCAGATAAAGTAAAGTTTCCTAGAAAAAGCAATGTAATTTAACTATTAGTTACGCAGAAAATCAAACAAAATAACAACAAAATATCTATAAATTATTAATTTATGATTGTAAACTTTATCCTCATTATACAGTACATTAAATTGTCTGGTTGTCTGTAGACAAATTTCACATTTTGGTAACTCAACTGACCAATTGGACCCATGAAATGTAGTTTCACTTCAGATGTTATGTTGTTACACCAGTTATGTTAAAGCTAAAAGAAATGGCAAGTTAAAGGCACTTTCTTTTATATTTCTCTTTATATCATGACCTGAAGAAAAAGGTTATTTATTCAAATTAATAAAGATTGTTTTTTTTTTTTTGTTAGGACATTTTTCTGCATTATTACACAGTTTTATACAACAGGTTGCTTTAATGGACTATTTTTTACTTTGTTTATGTGTAAAACGTGTTTTCCAATAGTTTATCTCTCTATTATTATATTGTGTCATGTGAGGTAGACTATTTTTACAGCAAAATGTGTTTATTTATTTACCAAAAATTTCCAATTCAGTACAATTTAATTCAGAGATTTTGATATAATGGAAATATGACCATAAGATTTAAGAATATGCAAAATACTATATATACTAACATTACTAGTAGGCTAATTATGAAGTGTTTTCATAAATAAATAATCACAAACTAATTTAAAAATGATATTATTGCAGGTTTCTTTTGCTCTTTTAATGCATTAAAGAGAAAACCTCATCAAATCAGAAGCCAAATATTTAATAAAACCACAATAAATAACAAACATATTGGCACGAGTCAGACTTTTGTAGATGAATGGTGGTGACGTGGCTGCGCTCCCCTCCTCCCTTCTTGATTGGTTTTTATACGTTATCTACTCAGGAGGAAAAATCCATTTCAGGTGCTCATGCAGCGGCGCAGGGACAGATGGTGGCATATGTAATGATTACAGAATCCCCACGTTAAAATACTTTAATTACTAAGTCAATAATGGCTGCAACAATTGCCGGACCTTTAGTGTAAAAACAACAGAAGGCGGAAGGCAAACTTTGGGCCAATGTTTAACCAGAACTTTGCATTAGAGCTGATTGAGACAGCCTCCATATGTGAGTCTCTCTCTCTCTCTCTCTCTCTCTCTCTCTCTCTCTCTCTCTGTATGTGTGTGTGTGGTGCAGGTAAGAGGTAACTGCTGTATGAGAAATAACATTATTTCCACTTTTATGGCAGTTACAACCCTCCTGCACATGATATCAGAACAAGCACATACGTGTTCTTAAACAGGAAAGTGTTTCAAAAATAAACCTTCAGGTGGATGTTACAGTGGTTTAATTCTTCCCACTATGACTTAGACTTTTCCCATTTTTATTTCTATTATTAACAACAAATATTGTCTGTTTTGCAAATGAGATATTAGAAACAAAATGCTCTGACATTTAAATAAGGAGACAAATTCACTGTGTGATGGGATATATAACTGCTACTGTAATCCACAATCAGATAATTTAATAACAGAAAGTAATCATTTAAAGCATTTTATAATTAATTTTGAGTTTTGAGTTTACATTTAATTTAATTTATCAATATTAACATTTAAAAACAATATGAAAGATGAACTGACACATTTAACACAACTTTTAATGTTTCATTGTTTTTCTTACATTCAAACTAATGATGAATCCTTTTTAAAATGTACTGTTTGTAATGTCTACACAGGAAATACTTTTTATTTGTTTGTTTTCTAATTGATAATAATAATAATAATAATAATAATAATAATAATAATAATAATAATAATAATATACAGATTATTTTTTTATAAATGCCAGCATTATACTTTAACAGCCTCACAACACCAACTGGCCCACATGTATCTGTAACCACAGACTGCATGTGTCAGTGAGCTTTGGGCCATTTTTCTTGTTTGTTTGTATTTATTGTCGTCTTTTTGCAACCTTCTTGGACAGGTCTCCCTTGAAAAAGGAGACTCGTATCTCTATGTGAGTTTTATTTGGTTAAATATGGGGTAAAAATAATCAGTAAAGGCAGAAAAGTGAAGAAATTCAGGTAGAAAAGAGGTCCCAGTGAACGGATATGGACCTCTCTTTAGTGTCTTATGTGTCTTTCATATGAGAGAGGTTCTCCAAATGTCCATCAGAGGGCAGCAAACTCTCATATTAGGTGCTCAGGAGAGTGAGGATTCAAACAAAAAGTTTCTGAAAATGTCTTTCAGTGCAGCAAAGCCAAGGTCTCCATTCACAAAATTAACTGTGTCTGAAAAACTATTTGTTGCTTTATTGATTTTCAGTGCACCTGGTTGGTTGAGGTTAACGCTGCAAAGGCTCCCTGCAAGGACGTGTCACATGAGTCTGACACTTGCTAATTACATCAAAAAACAATTTAATATTAATTAAAATTCTGCTATGCTACGCACCAAAAGCCTCAATAACTGTTTTGAGTTAAGGGAAAAGACAGACACTAGTCTCTTGATGGGCATTGATAGTTCAGGCAACCATTCAAATTACATGTTACAGTTTCAAATCTGAGTGCAAATAATAATCAGAGAGAACAACCTTCAATGGCAGCACACAAACAAAACAAACAAATGTAACTAGTAAAACTAAAATCAGTGTCATGATTACTGGTAAAGTTTTAAAATACTGAATCTGCAAGTAAAGAATTCCTGTATATAAAAATGGTAAAAAGGTAGAAACTCTGCTGAAATCAGACCATGAGCTGAAAACTAGAAAGTAAAGGCTCTGAAATGTACTCAAAAGTATAAAAGTACTCTGTTTTTCTGAAGGACATTTCTACCAACTGCAAATAGGGTCGAGTTTCCCTCTCTTGTCTGTTTCATCTTCTTACGTCTGTCATCATGAGTGACATTGGTTCTGGTCCTGATGTTGGAAAACAAATAATAATTATCGTTAATTCCCCTCAAACACATTCAAACTAAAGTAACAGGCCTGTTGTGAAAATGTAAAGAGTAGAAAATACAGATAGATTGTCAGAGAAATAAATACGTAAGTAAACCTGAAAAAACTGCAGTAATGTAGTATTTGTACTTTGTTACTTCACACCATTGAGATAACTCTATACAGACTAAATCTAAATCGGGTTGTTTCTGTCTCTGTTTTTTCTGATAAAGTAAGAAAGTGTGGTTCTTGGTTCATACTTTCCACAATCTATACATGAACAGACTCTTTTACATTAACGTTGTAGAAACAAAGTTCAAATTAAGTCTCCTGAGCTTCACCTGAGTAACACATGGGAGGTTTAGACCACCTTCCCAACTGAGGAGGTTCTCCGATCAACCAGTGGGAGTCACTAGTCACTAGAAGAGATGCTCTGACCTACAAATCTTGTTCTCCAGATGTAAGAAAACATATTTGTTTGGTACAAACCCCCCAAAATATAATGATTTTAATTGTTTTATTCCAGTGAGAATGAAAATTCTGATGCAGAAATTATCATTCCCTCTAATCGTGACTCAAAATAATTGCAATATGATTTTTTTTATACCAAATCGTGCAGCCCTACTTCCCAGCAGCAACGAATAGTCTACATCCAACCACACGAGTAAGCCAGAGGTACTGTGAATTAAACAACAGGTGGATGTGGTGGCGGACCCCACCGCCTACCGAGGACACTCACAAGTTTTCAGATATTTGTAAACTTGAATTAAGGCAAGCCGTCTTTGTCTTTTAACCTCCTGTCTGCAGCAGAAATGTGATGAAATATATGACCAGCTTTATGATCAAAACTACAGCGTGAAGCAATTATTATTGTTTTCATTCCGTTATCTTAAGATCACAAGTTCATCTATCTCATTATGGAGAAAACAAGCTTTGCTATCTCAAGATAATCAACCCGTTATCACAACAAAACAATAGTTTGTTTCCTCTTGTTCCTTACAATGATTACAACCAGAGATCAGGAGTGTCAGTTCAGTCTTTAACGTCTACAAGTGTGTTGTATTTTATAAGATGAGGATGTGGTTTGTGTGCAATATATTAAGCTACACATTAAGCATTTAGTAAAGCTGTCAGATAAGTGCATGGAAACAAATCATAATTTCTTACTTCAGTCAGCTCTCTCTAACTGAATGTTGCTGTCATCTTTGTTGCTGCTGCTCTGTTCACGGCAACCACCAATATTAAGGCTCCATTTATATATTTTTACCGCCGAAAGATTCCTGCAAAACCGGGGAGCTTCCATTATTTTGGGCTCATTCATTAGGCTGCTGTCTTCACAAGCTGCCAGAAGCTTCAACTGGAATTTTAAGCCAAAGATCAATGTTTTATTCAATAAAGCTTTTTGAATTCCTAAAGCGAGCGTTCCCTCATTGAAATACAGTCTGAAGTACAGTTTGGTTTAATAAAATAATCTCCTAGAACTGAGCATTGATTGAGGATTGTTAGACAAACTGCCGCTCATATTTTGATCAAGTGCAGCACTTCTTGTAATTGTTTTACAATAGGTCAGTGCTAGGAAACATGAATGAATGGTGATTGAGAGGCACTCAGAAGATAGTAGTTAGTAGTTATATTGGCCATTCTACTTAATAAAGTGTTCAGTTATTAAACATGACCCGAGTGAACTTCTGCTGAAATCCATGTTTGATATCACAGCAGAGCGAAGGATTAGAAACACTGGGCGAGATTCAAATACCTCCCGTGTATGGAAGATTTATAATGACCCGTTCAAGAGAAATATATTCATACCTGGCAACACCCTCCCGTTCTGTTGTTTCTCCTATTAAAACTCTCATAATTTATATGGTCGTCAAACTTCATTACAAATATTCTTCATGCAGTTTGTCAGAAGTTACCAGATTGTCTATCAAACACAATCACACACTGCAAAAAAAAAGGACTCTCATGAAAGTAAAAAAGCTTTGTTTCTGGTAAATGAGTCACATTTTTTGTCTAAAAAGAAAAATAATCTTATCAAGCATGTTTGCAAGTTTGTCTTAATAAGATATTACAGTTAATATTGAGCTAGATTTAACCAGTAACAAGTCACAACAATGGTTAATTTTTCCTTATTTTAAGAGTAAGACCACTTGCACAACTTCTCAATTTAAGAGAAGGTCATCTCTGAATGTTCCCAAATGAAGCAGCTGTTTAGTTTTTCATTATTTTAATTTAAAAAATGCTAAAATTAAGAATGCTTCTGGAGCAAAAGTCTGTTTTGATGATTTTTAATCTTAGATCAAAGCACATATTCTTAAATTCAGCCCTATAAAGTGATCAAAATACTTGTTCTAGTCTATGTTAAATAATAATTTTAAAATGATTACAATAATTTTTTTTATTTTGCTTGCAATCAACACAACTTGCTTAAAGTTTTGGCTTTTTTTCTCGTTTTAGGGCCCATTGCAGCACTCACCAGCTTCCCAGTAACTGTACAGTCCAACTGAAATATTAGTGAAACTGCAACATGGCAACAAGTGTCGTATCCAAATAGTAACTCACCTCCAGTGGCAGATTTTTGCTCAAACAAACAAGAAATTATATTATATTTCAGAATATTTGGATTGTTTCTAGAAGGGCTCTTTGCAGTGAACCTGGCAGCCCACTGTCTCATTCAAGAGGCTAGTGAGTTGAAACCTTTTCTAACACAGCCAAACATCAAGTGCAACAACACAAGACATAGCGAGCCAGCTAATATTACTGACTAGTCCAACAGCAAGAAGGCCAGCTCGCTGTCTGTCTGCAGCCTTTTATTACCTAAAAGCTCTCGCCAACGACTAAAAGCCAGTCTCACATTTACTCTTGTTCGGCAGCTTTTATCTTCTTAGCTTCCTCTCCGGTCTCTTCGCCTCCGCCATTAGCCAAGTCCATAGAAGCTGCTGAGCTCCACCCTTGTGCTCTGAGCTCCCAGCGTCCTGGGCAGTACGGGCTAAGCTAACAAGCCAACAACAGGAGGACATCAGACGTTTTCTCCATAAAATATGATCCAGTTTCACCAAAATCAGTTTCAGTTTGTGGTCTGTGACTGCTGTCGTAAAGCTAGCTCTCGTAAAAGTTACATAGTGCAACAACAGGTGTATAGGCCCCCGCAGAGTGGGAATGACAGAGGCACCATTCACGCTATTACAACTCAGTGTGCCATCAAAATAATTTGGATTTTTTGTTAGTTTAAGATGGAAAAGTTACATAATGTTGCTTTAATCAACCATTCTATTAACTATTAAAGACACATCGATGAGCTGCACTGTTCCTTCATTACCATTAAAACACACACATTGTTCCATGGCTTAAAATATGCTCCCACAAATACAGTTTACAATTTCCTCCTGTTTGAATAAAAAACTACATTTTCCAGTCATTTTAAGAAATTACTGAAGCTACTGAGCTGTTTTTTCTTTTTTTTAGATTTACATTTTCAGTAGGAACCAATGGGTTTGGAGCTGAGAGCCACATACTGAGGGAGTAACGGACTAACACACAGTTGTTTTTGGTCTTTTCATTAGATTTATTGACAATGACAAAGATAAATAGAATCCTTTACTGATGAATTTAACACAGTTGATTTTTGAAATTCTCTCCAAGTGCTTCGACTGAGTCCAAAGAGAGGACCCTTGTCTTCTTACAGTCCTCGTTCTGAAGGGAAGAGGAGCTGCAATCGACACACATACACCTGCGTCTGTGTTTGGGATTGTGCTCGTGTGTCAGCGAGCTTTTTCAGGGTCATGTCTGATCCATTGAACTGTTGATTAGATAGAGTTGTCTTTCTGTCAAAAGAAGAGAAACTTTTCGCTCCTCTTTTGATGCACATGGACTTAAAATTTTAAGGTGTTTTAGTTTACTTATGGAAATAAAGTAGTGATAATGTGGCTCACTGATGTGTTTTTCATGGTTTTTGGACGATGATGGAGCTCTGCGGCACTCAGACAATACTTATAGGATCAATGTATTGTTGTTTTTGGTTTGTTCATGGAGTTTGTTGACAATAAAGAAATTAAAAAATACTGCCAGACTTACATATAATTTTAATAAATGACAAATTGAACCTTCAGGTTGACAACTTTACAGATTTGTGCTTTTGTCCATATTTATTTTATTTATAATTTAGATATATATATATAAAAAAAAAGGTATAATTTAATGTGGTTCATTTTTTTATTTCCATGAATTGAGATGTTTGTCAGACAAACATTTTTCTCACAGTTTAAGTTAAAGAAATTAACACTTGAGTGTTGCTTGAGCTCGGGTTAACATTTTCATCTCACTCACACAGAAATAAACTTTTTACTGTATAAAAGAAAACAAACTATTCACCACAGTCAAGCCCGTCCCTTATAGAAAAGACTACATAAAAGACTTTAAAGGTTTCTGCTCTTATGAGACACTTCCCTGACTTGGCTCACCTTGGCGAGACCAACAGACATTAATAAGACTCCTAATTATGTCCTTAGCAGCACCTCAATAGCTGCTTCATCACATTTCAAAGTTGAGTTGAATTCAAATTGTGGGAGTTCTCCTGCTCTTCAGCGGCCTTCTCTGATTTCTCGCTTGTTTTGCCTTTTGTGGCCTTGCAATGAATTTTTTTTACTTTTCACAAGTGACTTTCACAATCTCAAGTGCGTATTTAATGTTTGAACGCTTTCTTTAAGACATAAAGCGTAGCTGCTATTGATAAAAACGTGTATTATGACTGTGACAGTCCCTGTCTAACGTGTCGATGTGCTGATGTGGTGGACCAGTCATTGTTTTTCCTGTGTGTCCTTGAAGGTACCATCAGCAGCGTATAGATTTGGATATCCTAAAGGATAAAAACCTGGTCCCAGCTTTGCTCTGGTCTCTCTGCATCCCCGCCAGCAGCAACACGTTCTCAGCTTTTGTTTGATTTCTGCTTTGTTTTCACTACATTTACACTTCATATTGCTCACGCATCCACATTTACATTACTGATGTTACTGACTGACACACATCAGATGTAATAATGCACCAGGTTGTCCATAATAGTTTCTGACACATAGATATGTTATTGCTTAATTTTCTTATATGGAACAAAACAGGAAGGACATGAATACCAGCTAGAGATAAACAAGCCTGTCTGAGACAGTGAAAAAATTTAATATACAGAAAGAGAGAAAAGGAACTATTCTTTGGTCACAATGTGCCATCTACACCTTCTGTATTCATCCTGTAAAAACAGCCAAGGTAAAAGCTCCAGCTTTTCTTTGTGGACTTAATTGCATCTTTTCTTTGCTCGTCTGAATGAAACTGGAAAGTCTTTGCTATATGTGTCATAACTTTGTTATTTCAGTGTAGTTATTGGTCAGACAGTATCTGTGCTGCAAACCTATTCACCACAAAAACTACAGGCTGAAACTTCTTCCAGAAACTCTGATGTGGTACAGATAGATTAAATGAAATGTCCTTTATTCTCATGTTTGGCTTTCCATTGTGTCTGCATGGGACCAATAGCGGCTTGTTAGGCAGCAAAAAAGTAGATAAATGACAGTCATGCTGTAGATACCAACAGCGTAGAGGTTTTTTTCCCCGTATACCACCATTATGACCAATGTTAAAATACCGTAGCACAGGCTGACTCTATTCAGCTACAGACAGTTCATGCAGGAGGCAGGTTTATTCCTAATAAGATTATTTACAGGGTGTCCTGGTAGCTCACCTGGTAGAGCTGGTGGCCCGTTTACCAGGGCTGAGTCCTGGCTGCAGCCTGTGGCTCTTTGCTGTGTGTTACCCTCCCTCTCTCACCCCTTTCCTGTCATTTCTTCAGCTGTCAATATTAATTTATGGTTGACTGTTGAATCATGAATGAAACCGGTTCAAGAACCAGAGCTACTTTGGTAGAAAAGGGGAATTCCTGGTCAACTGATCCCAAAAATCCCCGCTTGGAGCCACAATTGCAGTGTTTTTGAACCATTCATTTCACTTCTGCTTACTATCTAACCATCACATTTTAGCATCGTGGACGTCTTCAAGCTCTCTGTAATTACACTTGGTCGGGTGGAGGCAGCATTCATTGTTCTAGCGTAGTAGCGTACCACAAAAGAAGAAGATGTGTGAGCACCAAGAGACGTTGTATTACTCAAAATATAACTACTAACAATATTGTTTGCAGCATGTTCCGTGTTGTATTTAAGTTCTTACTGTCAGTGTTTGTCTTGGGTGAGACAACTTGTTGAACTTGGTTAGCAGCCAACCTCCATAGCTGTTGTCACACACACACACACACTCTCTCTCTCTCTCTCTCTCTCTCACACACACACACACACACACACACACCCCACTTGGTCCCCCTTAGAGTCTGACTGAGGATTTCGCCCTTGACTACATGAGCTCTCTAATTGAACACAGGTGTGAACAATTGAGCTCCGTCTGATCCCAATTAACTTAGAACTGAAAATACAAAAGATGAAGACAACATTCAATAAAATACAAAAAGTAACTGAGAAAAAAACATGAAATAAATCAAATTAAGATGCAAATCAAAGAAAAGAAAATATACAATTAATATGTTATAAGGTTATAAGGTTTAAATGCATTTTCTAACATTCAAACCACCTGAACACACAAACAACTTATTATTATTACAATTAAAAACATCTTAGTTGATAAATATAGTGAGATCAAATTTTTTTTGCATTCTCAGCCAAAGCTGTTTGCAGACATTTTATTCAAGGTGGAATAAATGTTTTGGTTTAGTAATGTAATGTATTTATGTATTGTTCTTGTTGAAGCACTGCACTGATGATGTTGGGCACTAATTTGTTATAACCTGCCCAGAAACCACAGAGGAAAATTTGTTTATCAGCTAACTCCGGCCCATTTACACTGAAGTGTAAACTGTTCATCAATGTGCTTTATCCCTGGTTGGTAAATAACTAAATAAATAAATAAATAATTGCAACACATGATGATCTGCAGTCAAACTATAATCCCCTTTATCTTTTTCTCTCATGCTCATAGTTTATTTTTATTTACAGTGCTCCACCACTCACTCAATATGGGATTAAGTGAGTGGAATTTCTGTCAAATCAAAATATGAACCATTCACATTCTGTGCATCACAACCTTGATGTAGCAACAATGTGTGCATGAAGCATACGCTCTCCTAACCTCTTAACATGTGTTCTACCTCTTTCACTCAGACACCAGAGAAACTTTCAAGTTCACGCATTCTTTTCACTTTTTTTCTCCTATATTTTCCACCTCCTCCACCAAGAAGTAGTCTGTGCTTTTAATGAGCTTTAATAACCTGATAGCATTCATGCAGCTGGAGTCAGAGTGCTTTGGCCTCTCCTTGAATGGGAGGAGAGAAGATGGGATGAGCGAGGCATCTCACTTCATGCAAAACTTTAATCTGCTTGCATACTTTTAAAATGATGACCTTAGTGTGTGAAAGTGTTGCTTCTGTTTTTGATAATGAACAGTGAAAAGTTGAACGTGGCAGAAACTTGAACTCAGTGCAAACTATACAAAGGTCAAAATATAGAGGCCATAAATGTACATTCTGTCTTTAAGAATGAAAGAAATGTAAGTTCTATTGATTCCCTGCAGAGGTTAAGAAAGATTATCTTAAGTGGAAATTCTAATTATTTACTTTCAGTAAAAGTACTGAATGTAAAATATGTAATTTTTGCCACATCAAAAACCGATAACAAAGGAGGAAGTATGATAACGTTGTGAAGTAGCGTAGGACGGTGCTGTAGTACTTGAGTCCGGTCTCAGAGCCGAGGAGGGCTGAATGAAGCCTGTTATTCAAAGACGCCAATGAATTTTTTACTTCCATCTGCACTCTACTCCATTTTGCACACTTTACTGTTTTCACTGTTTACTGTAGCAACTGTTCATTTTATATATTATATATATATATATAATATTTTATTTTTAATTCTATTCTTAAGGTTAGGGTTTTTAATTTTAGTTTAATGTATGTTTAATGTATGTTTTGTATTTTATATGCTACTGGGATAAATAAAGTATCTATCTATCTATCTATCTATCTATCTATCTATCTATCTATCTATCTATCTATCTATCTATCTATAACTTTAAACCTTGATATAATTTACAGTTGCAATAGCCAGTAGGTAACTTTTATAAAAAAAAAAAAAAGGCTGAAAACTTTCACTATATCCTGACAGCAGTGCATGAGACAGATAATCTGTGACTTGATCAGGTTCCTCAGGCTTCTCCTGGTGCTCCTCATGGCATTTGGCTTGAATGAAAACAACCAATCAGAGTCTTGAAACATAGTTAATTGTTGAGTCTCATTCTATCTTGAAGCCACCAATCTAATATCATTCTTGCCTCTCATTGGTTGTTTTCCTTCAGGCCCGGTGGATTCTTGCCAATGCCATTAGGAGTACTTAGAGGAGTTGTTGTTTTTTTTGCAGATGATGGTCTCATGTTCTACTGTCAGGATATATTGAAAGTTTCAGCAAATATGACAAAAAGTTATTATTATAAAAGTCACCTACTGTACCAGGCTGTTTATTTCTGCTGCAAATGTGTGCATTTTAATGTAGAGCCTTCTGTTGTGTAGCCAGCCTCAAGTGGCCATTTAAGGAACTGCAGTTTCTGTTACTTCCGGGTTGGCTTAAGGTGCCAGCCACAGATTTTGTTGCTTGGTTGTAAATAAGCTACTTGCGCAGATGACCAATACTGCCAGTTTTCTGGTGAGGGTTGGCTGTTATTTTTTGGGGCTTGTTTCACAAAAGCAGGTCAAAATTATAGAGAGGAAAATGTCTCAACATTTTGGAGTCGCAACCACCCCTCCTGCTACGTGTAACACATGAAAGTGACCAAACTCAATACCATTGCTTCACCCACAAACAGAACAACAACTAATTTGTGTTTTTAGATTTATTTAAACGATGGCACCTTCACAGTCAACATGTCTGCTTAAGGACAGTAAGCACAATAATACATAGAAACACATTTACACATTACTGTGTCCCCTGTGTTGAATGTCATTAAATACTTTGCTGAGAGCTGCTTTCTGTCTCTCACACTCTGCTTGCCAATGTTATTTGATTTTATTCTCCACAACCATTTGGCAACTCCCTGATATTATCTTGCGACCCCCTACGGCAGTCTTGACCCCCAGGTTGGGAGCCACTGGCCTCAGAGGACACACGCTCAGTCTCCTGATGAGATTATTTGGTGTTTAAGCCTAATACAGCAGAGATGTTTTCATATTCTTGCGATTCAAATTAAATGGAATACATTTGAGACCCCTTTATAATCCACTTGAAATTTTCTTCCTGCTCCTCAAAACAGAAATCAAAATTGTGACAAAAGGTCTCTGATTGCTGGATCACGCAGGCAGAAGATTTAACACATAAAGCTGCAGTCTTTTTTGTTCATCACCTAACAGGTAGGTTGACTAGGCCAGACTCTGAAAATTCACAGTATTTCTTTAAAGAAAACACCCACCACAAAAGCAACAAGTAACGGAGGGATTGACACTTGTACTATACAGCGTTATGATCATATCAATGCAAGAATGAAAAATGAAAGAGAATTCACTTAAGTGAATATGCAGCCCAAGGGCACAGAGAGTACTGTTGTTTGCCGGGCTTTCACATGAATGGCAGACAATCCTTTTTGTGAAACCTTCTTCCTTGAACCTTGCACAAATTGTTTCCATTTGTTAATGCTGCTTAATACATCAGAAATACATTTCAGCCTGCTATGCTAATGGATATTGAACTGGCAGACTTGTGATAGGAAAATTGTAAAATGCAACTTTTTCAAAAACCTGTACTCCATAGAAAGGATTACCTTTTACACAACTCACTCAGCAGAGGGAAAAGGTATGTTTTTTCATTATTTGTCCTTGGGCAAACAACAGCCATGTTTTCTTCGAGTCTCTGCAGAGAGGAGAGGGCACTTGTTGCAAAGAATAAAAAAGAAGCCTTGTCTTCAAGTTGTAGTGAAGAAACATCTTAAAACCACCAGTTTGCCCACAACAGAGGATTTTCTGAGGCTTTCTACAGTGGGATTAAATGTGGCAAAAAAGTTATTTATTCATCTGGTAAAAAAAAAAAAAACTGAAATAGTCCAGTTAGTGACGTACATCTCTGATTTGGTCACAAATATAATTTCTTTTTTAACTACTCTGTTAGGAGGTTCTTGAAGAATAGTTATAATCAAAATAATATATTTACATATATTATTATTAAGTATACAGTACATGAAGTGCTTCCATGTTGCCATAAAAATACATTACATTATATTTTTTAATACATATATACACTCATTCCAAAAATAGACTTCTACAAATGACTTCTAACATGATTCAGCCTTCTTCCAAACAAGCTAAAGTTTCCTTAATCTCAATAATTACAGACCTTTCTAAATTGCCCTTTTTGTCTATGGTCCTTGAGAAGATTTCTTTTCTTTTAATGAAAGTCAATTATGACTTTAACCTTCTTTTGGAAAAAAAAAAATTCAAGGCTCACCACAGTACTTCACTCAAGCTGACTAAAGACCTCCTGATTGCTGCTAAAAGATGAGACAGCTTGATCTTAATTTATTAAGGAGCGTAAAAACTTTCCTGACCAGTTGGAGATTTATGTTGGGCTGACTGACGCTGGTCTCAAATGTACAATGTGTAATTTTGGCTGCGTTAAAAAACAATAATAACATAGGAAGTTTGGTGACATTGTGAAGCTGCATGGCATCCTGGGAGTTGGCGTCATTGCAGGCAGGAAGTTTCGACCAGGAGCCAAATCATCCACAAAGATCTCATCCTCTCCGAAACAAACTCAGCGATTAAAACCGGTAAAAACACTGAATAAAGTAGTTTAATCTTAAAAGTCACTCTTGAACTCTTGCTGCTGCTAACGTTAGCTCAGCTTGTTTCTCTGATAACTTAAGATCCAGACGTCCGATGATTGAAATCCTTCATCCGGTTCAAATCTAGAGTTGAAAACCACCAAGATCTAAACAGTGGATGGTAAAAATGGGGCTTACAAAAGTCAGTTTATGACTTTATGGCTTCTGGCAGACCGTTACCTGAATAAAATGACTGATTTCTCTGGGTCTGAAAACTGTTTGGGATAATGTCAGCACACAATGTAACAAAGTATATAACATAGCTATAGTGTTTTTCTATATTTGAATGCGGAAATACTGCATACAGTGTTATATCATTGATTAAACCATAATTTTTTGATAGAAAATAGATAGTTTTTGATCGATTTTGGTGTTCCCCAAGGAACAGTCCCAGGCCCTTGGGTGTTTCAATTTTTTTAATATAGAGTTTCATAAGTAGTTTTTTCTAAAGAAAGAGAGTAATAAAAAGAGGATTTTTATATGGTTATGTGCATGAATGAACATAATAACTAAACCTAAAAGTCTTGTATGATCCTGAACGTATCATGTAATTGTCATGCCTCATAAAAGAGGCATGAGGCAGGTGTTGATGGTACAGAAACATCTTTTGAATAAACTGTGATCTTATTGTCCTGTTAGCAACGAGAGTGACTAGTGTTAGCAAAGGGATCTCATGTTTGCTCACCAGCTACAGTAGTTGGCCCTGTTAGTAGTCCCTGTATCATCAAGCCTGAGTTTACTTATTAACTTTTCCATGAAACGGCCCCCAAATAACATTAGCTTACAACCCTGGGGCTCTCCTTTTGCAAGTGGTCTTTAAAAACCCATTGATAATATTGAAAATATAATCAACTTCTCAATAGCAGCAGCTTTGTGGCCGACACACGCCGTTAACAGATGTTTACAGACAATTACAGAGATTTTGGTATTTTATATATATTATTATAAATTCTATTTCATAATAATAATTCAATAAATCTTTCTTACAATTAATTCTTTAGCATTTTCTCCTCATTTTTAAAAAAAATAATTTGAATGAATTCTTAGCAGGCTAAAATAAAATGTACTGGGGATTTGTTGATGAAAAACTAAAAGATAAATGACACTTGTGGCATTATTATAAGTAGAAAAATCCATTCAGTAAATTAATAAATTATTTGAAATCAGTGTTGGAACACAACAATGTAGTTTGGTGCATTTAATTATGTGACTGACGGGAATGTAAAGTACTGAAGTTAAATATTTAACCACATTCTTAAGTCATTCAGCATCAATCATGTGAAATGTTCATGGGTTAGAGTTTGAAAAAAAAGCCCAATTATTGAACTTTCTGTTTAAAACAGGCCGCACAGACATAGCCTACAGTGTTTGCTGTGCATGCCTGTGTCTGCCTGCTACCTGTCTGTGGTTGAATAAAGGAGTATTCTGTACTTCCGTATTGTCGTCTCCCTCTTTTCCTTCTTCTCTGACCTTCTATTGTGAGTTGCTTAGAGACTGACAGAAAAGAAGCGCTGTCCAACCCTTTATATACTTCCCTCTCTCCCCTCCTCTCCATGCATCCATCCATCCCTCCCTCCCTCCTCCATCCCTCCTGTTTACCTCCATCTCTCAAACCCTTTACCCCCTCATGTCTGCCCTGTCTTTGTGTTTTTTCCCTTCAGATATCAAACATGCTCTCACTGTCTTCTAGTATTCACAGCAGCGATTCATCCTCCCATACAATGTCGGTGGTGTCTGGGTAATAGGATGTGCACAACAGACACACACACAGACACACATGCTTCCTTTATTCACTGCTTTTCATTGTCCCACTCTCTCATTCACATGGTACGAGACATTGGCCTTGGGATAGATGCGTGTTAGACCCTCTTTGCCCTGTTAAACATTTGATTTTCACCGTCTGCCTCTGTGTGTGACTTGTTTATGAACATGCAACAATAACTTAAATTGAGTCTATACAACTAAAAATTTAATTGATAAACCACCCAGCTGAGTGGCCATCAATGTTTGTATACCAATACAAGCACCAGCTATGGCGCAAATTGATTGATTTCCATTTGTCTGTTGTCTGTTTTGCACCTGTGTTTCTGGGGATGAATGGGAGGAATATGACACATAGTGATCTTTCTCTTCTTAACAAGTCAATTTATCAGGTGGCTCCTAGGTCCTTGGTGAACGTGGGTCTTTTCATTACCCAGCCTCTCCTTATTTTCCTCTCCCTCTTTATCTGCCAATTCAAAGAAAACCTTCAACAGAAAAACCCCCCAAAAAAGGAGGGAAAAGAAAGCCTTTCCTTATTATAAAGACAGGAGGAGTAAATGGCAAAGAAGCAACGCTCCTTTTCTTCAAAGCTGGACAATGAAAAGAGGGTGAAGATGATTCTTCTTAATTAAGGAGCGGGAAGATATAGCTAACAAGACGGTTCTAATTAAGAGCATCCTGCAAGGTGACGAGGTGATGCTGAGAAGCGAGACTTGGGAGGGATACAAAACAAAAACGTTTTCAGTTCAGCATTTGAGACTGCGGAAAGGAGCAAAGCTGAAATGTGAGAAATGTTCATCAAATGCTTTGGTTTTGCCTTGCATAATTACCAGTTTTGTTCCATTTGAATGGGCTGGATGACTTCTTAGCGGACTCCTGGGTGATGGAATATATTTCCCCAACAAGTGTTGAGCCTGTTTCTTCTTTCTCCTGCCGAGCCCCAGAGTCTGACACCTGGTAACAAGAATGTAGCTGCTGCCCCTTCTGCCTTTATCCTTGGGACCCATTCAGCTAATCAACGACACGTTAGATAGAGAGGTATGAAAGCAAGAAAAGACAGGGGGCGGGATGTAGAGCACAGTGGATAATTAAAATTATATGTGTTGTAATCAGACATCTACAGAAAAAGAAAAAAAAAAGAGCATCCTAATTAGCCTCTTTGGTTAATGTATTCACAGTGGATTTGTCTTATCTGGTTTCCTTCTTGCTGTAACAGGTTATAGTTATACACGTATAGATGTCACTTAATGGTGATAAACTTATGTTATCAACTGGACAAAAACAAAGCATATAGAATAATAATATTTTTATATATATATATAATACCATTGTTTTGTTATCACTTTGTGACAATACATTTTCCAGCTCCTCAAAGAGGAGGTTTAAAGTCCCCCCTCCAGTTAAAAATCTGTTTCTTCTAGTTCCTACAGTGTGATGTTTGAATGATGTATGCGCAGAGTTTGACACTAGAATGATGTTTTCACATGTCTATAAATTCTAACCACATGCTGACATGCCAACTTCGCAGACTGCATTTCAGAAACATACACTCCAGAAAGTAATTTAGTGAACCTATTATCACCACTTAACAATATTTAAATATGTTGTTTTGACATAAATAATGTGAGAAAAGTAGTTAGTGATAATTAAAAATACCCTAACTCATTTTAGTACATTTTATGAACATAATTTAATTAGAAGTTGTCATATATCAAAAAGATTGTTGCCAACTGTTGAGTGAATCTTTTTTGTTGAGCCAAAACCTTTTGTTTTTAGTGTATATATGGTGTGTTTTTAAATAAAAGCAATCTAATTTTGCACAACAGTGGGTGATACCAGCCTGTTCTATGCAGAATTCCAAATCCTTTAATTTACTAGCCATTAATAGGAGGGCTCCAGACTAACTTTTTGCATTGGTTGCACTGGTGCGCCTAACTTTTTTTTTAGGTGCACCTGCACAAAATTTAGGTGAGCCCGAATATTTCATTGCGTCGCCTTTAACGCCATAAGGTCACCTTTTTCTCGCTCTCCATAACTTTCATATAATGTGAATGATTTTTAAACAAGAATAAGGTGTAGAGACATACTTGTCTTTATTTGAAGCACATTTATATATAAAAAGAAAAATAAAGTGTTTAAAGTGCTTCACTGAGCTGAAGTTGAACATTTCAAACTAAAACACTAAGAAAAATAAAACATTTCCAAATAAAAGAGGACCTGATTACTTCTACCTGCTGCTGAAATGCAGCTCGGAGAGGGGCCCCTTTCTCTACACACTTGTCACGGCATATCGTGTGTTTTTTAGACATGTTATGTTTTTTTAAAGTTTGTTGACCTGCTCACAAATGCACTGTTTCTGGCCATATTCTGACCGCACACCTGACAATACACGCAGTGCATTGCGTTACGTCCTTTGTTGAACCTCAGCCAGGGAAATTGTTTCAGCCAGTCCTGTCTGAAGGAATATATTTTGGCCTTTTTAATTTGGCTCTCGGAGCCGGGCTCTATTCCAGACTCGGTTGTCTCCAATTTTGGTTGCATGTGCGACCAAATTGGTCCCACTCTGGAGCCCTGAATAGTAGTCATTGTAGTTATTAATTCAATTACTAATGATATTTTCAAATAGTTTAGTGCATTTTTTGAGACTAAATCAATAATTATTTGAAACATTTTTATTTAACGTTTTATTTAAATTCCTCCGAAGAGAAAAGACACTTCCAAATCCCTTAAAAGCTCTTCTGGATCTTCTAGCTTCCAAAAGAGCAGCCTCTCTGAAGCTGACATCCGCGGGTTTCTTGGTGACACCATCTTACTGGCCTTCGCCGAGGCAACCGGGGTCGCAGACATCAGTTGCCAAAGCGTGGAGAAAGTAACAGATGCTGTGGTCACAGAGGTCACAGATAGGGTTAATGAGCTCTCCAAAAGCTCTGGTAGTAGTGACGGCAGCGAGGAGGGCAGCAAACCTCAAGTGTCAAGTTCATTCAGAGACTGAAGAGGATGGTCCGACATGTGGCAAGAATATTGAAAAACTGCGCAGGTAAGATCAATGGGACATCCAAAGGTCAGCAGAGCCTGACAAAGGAAGCTTTTGCAAGTCAGGAAACACTGGAAGACCTGCCAGAGGAGGACATTGCACCGATTGGAACTGGGGAGTCACTGCAGACCCCCATACTTCCTTTTGCTGAGGAAACAGACATTTCGTCACAGAAAATGCTCCTGATCCTGCAACATCAGGCAAGAAGGATCACTCCTATCAATTACAACATCCTGATTTCAGATGACGAGAGTGAAATGTTTGAATCCGGATCATCCCAGGACACAGACGAGATGGCTTCTTCGATTATCAAAGAGATAATCGAGGAGTTTAAACTTTAATCAGATGGTTCACTGCCTGAATCAGTGGCCAAATCTGAACAAATGTCCCACTGGAAAACGGTGGGAGCTAGACTTTTTTGGCTTCTTTTGGCCAAAGATTTGCCATGGGGTCACTACTCGCCCTGGTGGCAAAGCTGAGACATAAACATAAACATAAATGCATCCCAAAAGAGAAGTCGTCTCTAAGCCAGTTCATCCGATGTGGTGGTGAGGACCATCTTCTCCTCAGACGAAGAGGATGTAAGCAAGGGCACGGACAACGAGAGAATCGCTGAGGTCATTACCAGTGTCCATCAAGACATGTCTGCCATAGAGCTTGGTGATATTGTCTCCCACCATCTACAGCAGGACCCCACAGTAGACTTTCGCAGTGAGGTTCAGGGAGAAGTTGACGCCTTCATGAGCCAGATACGGAACTGGCTCAACAGGCAGCTTAAGCTCCACAGAAGGAAGAGGGACCACGCAAGTCTCGTGGTGAAGCAGATTAGGAGTGGTCACCCAGCGATCGCTTATGGAGACCCCTGCAGTTGTAAAAGGTGGCTGTGACACCTATGTCAGAATCAGCTTCCATCATGGAGGCTGCTGGGGAGTCACTGCAGACCCCCACACTTGCTTTTGTTGAGGAAACAGACATTTCGTCACGGATGAGCTTTGTTGAAAGAACAGAAGCCATTAAGAGGATCCTGCAAGAACAGGCAAGAAGGATCACTCCTATCAATTACAATATCCTGATTTCAGATGATGAGAGTTGTCCCAGGACACAGACGAGATGGCTTCTGCGATTGTCAAAGAGATAATCGAGGAGCTTAAACTTGAATCAGATGGTTCAATGCCTGAATCAGTGGCCAAATCTGAACAAATGTCCTACTGGACCATGTTGGGAGCTAGACTTGAGGCTTTTTTTGGCCAAAGATTTGCCACGGGGTCACTACTCGGCATGGTGGCAAAGCTGAGGCGTAAACATAAAGAAAAAAGTCATCTCTGAGCCAGTTCATGGAGAAGGCCGATGTGGTGGTGAGGACCATCTTCTCACCAGATGAAAAGGAGGTAAGCGAGTGCAAGGACGACGAGAGAAACACTAAGGTCATTCCCAGCGTTCACCACGGCATGTTAGTAACTTCACTTCTTCCCCGGAGTTCTTGTGCTGTCTCGTCTTGCAGGTTCTTATCGATCCTGGTGGAGCCTCCTGCCATGGTCCTGGTAGATTGCCATTACCAATACTGTTGTTGCTGTGCACCTGTCTGTCTGTCTGTCTGTCTCTCTCTCTCTCTCTGTCTCTGTCTGTCTCTCTCTCTCTCTTTCACCCCAACTGGTCGAGACAGACGACCACCCACCTAGAGCCAAAGGGTCTGTCCTAGTTTTCTGCCTTTTAACAGGCAGTTTTTCCTTGCCCTTGTCGCCAAGTGCTTGCTCATGGTGGTACTGTTGGGTCTCTGTAAATAATGTTATAAAGAGTTCGGTCTAGACCTGCTCTATTTGAAAAGTGTCCTGAGATAACCTCTGTTATGAATTGGCGCTATACAAATAAAATTGAATTGAATTGAATTGAATGGCTGCTATAGAGCTCAGTGATATTGTCTCCCACCATTTACAGCAGGACCCCACAGTAGACTTTTGCAGTGAGGTTCAGGGTTAAGTTGACACTTTCATGAGCCAGCTCCGTAGCTGGCTCAACTGACTGCTTAAGCTCCACAGAAAGAGTAGGGACCATGCAAATCTTGCGGTGAAGCAGATTAGGGGAGTGGTCACTCAGCGATCGCCGACAGAGACCTTTCAGACTATCAGTCATAGAAAGTGGCTGCGTGACACCTGTGTCAGAATCAGCTTCCATCATGGAGGCTCCTGTCAGCAGAATCGTCTTCCATGATCGTTCAGTCCCGAGTCATTGATCAGTGTTCAAGCTGGTGACACCTTGACATGTGTGGTTGAAGCAGAACCACCTTCCACCCCCGTTCAGTCTGTTGAGTCACCATTATTTAGTGGTGAAGCAGGTGAAGCAGGCGAAGCTGCGGTTAACACCGCAGCACAACCGCAGCGCAGCTGCAGTGGGACAAGACAAGCTGCAGGCTAATGGTCACGGTACTGTTCAGCAAAATTATGAACAGTCACATTAATCCGGATGTTCATCTGACTTGTCTCTTCAAGACAGTTGCCAAGCCGTTTACTGCCTGGTTCAGACCCGAAGACTAATCTTTGGCGGTCTCGAGGCGGGTGGATAGGACAGACTTTTTGTAACATACATAGAAATACACGTATACTAACTGAGATGAGTTTTTCTCCGAGAGGCTTCGGTTAAGCCTAAATCGGGGGAGAAGGGCCTTCAGGGAGGTGACCAAGAACCTGATGGTTACTCTGACAGAGCTCCAGCGTTGCTCTGTGGAGAGAGGAGAACCTTCGCGAAGGACAACCATCTTTGCAGCACTCCACCAATCAGGCCTGTATGGTAGAGTGGACAGACAGAAATGCACAGGACAGCCCACCTGGAGTTTGCCAAAAGGCTCCTGAAGGACTCTCAGACTATGAGAAACTAAATTCTCTGGTCAGAGTGACCATCAGGTTCTTGGTCACCTCCCTGACTAAAGCCCTTCTCCCCCGATCGCAGTTTGGCCGGGCAGCCAGCTCTAGGAAGAGTCCTTGTGGTTCCAAACTTCATCCATTTATGGATGATGGAGGCCACTCTGCTCATTGGGACCTTCAAAACTGCAGAAATTGCAGCAATGTACAGAGACATCATGGTGAAAACCTGCTCCAGAGTGCTCCGGAACCTCAGACTGGGGCGAAGGGTTATCTTCCAACAGAACAAGGACCCTAAGCACACAGCCAAGATAACAAAGAAGTGGCTTTGGGACAACTCTGTGAATGTCCTTGAGTGGCCCAGCCAGAGACTTGAACCCGATTGAACATCTCTGGAAATATCTAAAAATGGCTGTGCACTGATGCTCCCCATCCAACCTGAAAGAGTTTGAGAGGTCCTGCAAAGAAGACTAGGCGAAACTGCCCAAAAATAGGTGTGCCAAGTTTGTAGCATCATACTCAGAAAGATTTGAGGCTGTAATTGCTGCCAAAGGTGCTTGAGCAAAGGCTGTGAATACTTAAGTTCATGTTATATTTTCATTCTTTATTTTCAATAAATTTGCAAAAATGTTAAAAAAAACTTTATTCACGTTGTCATTATGGGTTATTATGTGTAGAAGTTTGAGGGAAAAATGTATTTAATCGCTGTGAATACTTTCCGGATACACTGTAGTTGTGTACTTCATTATCTCAAGTGTTTCAAACTCAGGAAAATCTGTAATTTTTTGTCACTGTTAATCCTTTCTACCCCCTTTACTTAAGTTATCAGAGTAACAAGCTGAGCTGACGTTAGCAGCAGCGGGCATCCTTTTCAGCCCAGCAGTGTGGGAAATGCCCTGATTTTTAAGGTGGAACTGTTTTATTCAGTGTTTTTAGCGGTTTTAATCAGTGGGTCTGCTTCTTTTGGAGAGGAGGAGACCTCTGGAAACCTCCTGAAGCATGAACACTGAAGGAATAGTAACCGAGAGAAGCTGACTACAATGACGGCAGTGGTGGTGAAAACAACAACTCCCATAATCCCACGTTACTTCACAACATCATCAAACTTTTGTAATGGTTTTGATGTGAGAGACCCCCTAGTGGCAGAACTTACACAATGTGTGTTTAAGAAGTAGGACATTTTTCTCAACACAGCAAAGGAATACTTAATCCAGTTTACAGGAACCATTTGGACAGGAAGCCTGGAAAATTATCTGAACTAGTAACTACAGCTATAAGACAAATGTAGTGGAGTAAAGAGTACAATATTTGCCTCTGAGATGTAGTGGAATAGACGTATAAAGTTGAATCAAATGTAAATACTAAAATAAAGTACCTCGAATTTGTACTTAAGTTTGTTGCAGTAAAATTCACTTTGTTACATTCCATCACTGCCAATGTGATAAACTACAGGGTCAGAATAATGAAAAAATATATCCCTGATCTGGGAAATCTGCCCTTGCACTGTATGTGAAAAGGAACTGTGCGATACACTGCACAGGGGAGGAATATATGTGAACATCTCATACAACCTAATAACCTTAAGCTGGGAACAAAGTGCAATACCTCTGAAGGTTTTGTCCCTTGAGATGCCAGCTGCCATCTGAATACAATGAGATAAACTGTAATTTCACTTGTGCAGCTCAAAATAGTGAAAAAGACGACATTGAACAGTTTTTTCCTTTTGAGCCACTTTCTACAAAGAAAATGTGATTAATGTGTTAAATGGATTAATGACTTTGGACTTAATGTAGAATGTATTTGTCATTTTTCTACTAAATGTCAGAAGAAAATTGAAGCACTGACGGCCCCTAATTGTACACAAGCTGCACTGTATTATGTCAGAAAACAACTGAATGTATTGATCACCGTTTTCTCAGTTGATTGTCCCCCAATAACCTTCACATGACCCCCCTCTCCTCTCTCTCTCTCTCTCTCTCTCTCTCTCCACACACACACACACACACACACACACAAATGCACACAACAACTCTTCTCCATCCTCCACTTCCTTGTTCCTCCCATGTTCCTTTGCTGCCCTACTAAGGTTTCAGTCCTGCTTCTAACTTAGTGCCTCTCTCTCTCTCTCAGACACACACAGACACACACACACACACACATGCAGTGGGACAGATTTCAGGGCCATTTCTAACTTGGGTACACAAGATGAGCCACATGACTCGTGATTCATGAGGACGCTCATAGAGCTGTCACACTGGAGGCAGGTGTCTCTCTCTCTTTCTCTCTCTCTCTCTCTCTCTCTCTCTCTCTCTCTCTCTCTCACACACACACACACACACACACACAAATATAGAAAAAGGGAGTCTGACTTCATCACTAAACACTGCAAGATGGTGGTCAGATGGCTGGCAGAAGAGTCTTGTTGCCAGTCACAGGACCTCGGGGCTCACACACACACACACACACACACACACACACACACACACACACACACAACCACACACACACTGACATAGAAGGTCTTCTCTACATAGTGAGCTGAAACCTGATCGAGCTGGCGAAGCTACCATATCATATTAAAAGTTATGACTTTTCCTGCTGATAGATGGCTGCTCGGTGGTGTCAGCCAGTTCTCTCTGTCGCCACATTTGCTTCTGATTCCAGGACAATTTACTCACCAGTGCCCATCAGCGCCCCATAGGTGCTGCGTGTTACCGTTACAGATTTCACCGCTACAGACACGTGGAGGTCAAAAAAATTCTGTTTGGCAATCAATCAACCCAGGTTATAGACAGAAAAACTGCAGTGATTTGACTTAAATTTGTTCTTTTTGCACACAGGAAATGATGCATTTCATATTTTGAATGAACGGAAGAAAGCTTTTAACATGAGTAAGTTTAATTTTGCAGCAAAGAGCATCGGAGGGATCTTGTCTCCGTGTTTAGTTTAAAGGGATTATGTGGTTGAGCAGATTATTTATAAGCTGTTGGTCTTGATGAGCTGGAGGTGGGGTTACATAAACGAACGAGGCTGTTGGTAATAATAGAAGGAGCAGCGAAGATCCTGCAGCCCTCAGTTTACAGACGAGTGACCCCCTGAATGTCATGTAATGTTTGTAGATGATGTTATTTTCTTCAGCTCTAAATGATGAACCTCATGTGAAGCTCTTTGAATCAATTTAACTCATAATTCAACAAACTTAAATCAACCTAAGTCACTTCAGAACAGCTCGGTTTACTTTCATTTGCTTTTAACTAAACAGAATTTACTAAAAATAACTCAATTAAAATACTTCAAACTAATCAAAGATAATTGTTTGGACTTTTATTGCCTTTATTAAATAGGAGAACAGGAAAGTGACATGCAGCAATTAATAAATTACATAAAAATGATTTTATTTAGTATATTTTAAATTAATTTTTATTTGAGTTGTTTATTTTTGTAAGGACAGCACACCATTAAAAGTAAATAGTTAGCTAACAGTTAATTTGTTGTTGCTGTTTTCCCTCAGCAGGTCAACAACAAACAAGTACTGCATTTAAGTACAAATTCAAGATACTTGTACCAGAGTACTTCCATTTTATGCAACTGTCCACTTTTTACAGGACAATGACACTACAAACATTTGATGATCTTATAAAAATAAGAAGCAGAAATATGAAATAGTCTTAGCTTTCAGACTTCATGCATGTTAAGTATCGGTATGTGTGAGAACTTCTGGACATGAATGAATGTTTGAGGGGGAATATTTCTGCAGAATTGTTACTTCTCTCCACACAATCAAACTGATCTGGAGCGTAGAGGATTCAGTGTCTCATATTCTCATGCAGAAATGAACTGTGACAAGCCGTGAATTCCTCCCCTCGCTACAGGACTAGAATTCCTCGTTTACAGACTGCGCTGCTCACTTTTTATGGAGACACCAACAGAGGACTTGAGACAGGAATCCGTGTCACGCAGGGCACAATCCGACGAATGTGGCACAGTTTTAACACTGCTGCTAAGGTTTCTAAGCTCGACGTCCAGCCGTCTCTCCACATTATGTTACATACAGTTTGCACCAACTGCTGTTAAGTCAATGTTAAGCTGTTATCATGTCAGTGATATGGAGTGTGTGCAGTGAAAGAGACCGGGGGAGAGATAGCACTCGCCAGCAAGCTTGAAGATTACAACTAATGACTGAACATTGACTGAAAATTGCTTAATATGTGGCCTTGATGCACATTTTCCTTCACATTCAGTTCCTTCATCTGGAGTTTTAGATAAGATAAGATAAGAAGTAAATACAGCAATTACTTTTGCTTTTCTATATATGTTTAAATATAATTCTACACTTGTGCAAATTTAAACACTAAGATTTGATTTCTGCATATTTGTATTTTACATTTAGATATTCTACCACACCCTCACACATACTTTTAGATTTCCTTGATGTGTTTTGTATTTATTTAGGGGGAAAGAAAGCAGATAAAAATAAAAATATGTATAAACAGATTTTCAAAAGTATACAAAATGCTAAAAAATATAAACAAGGTTAACTGTGAGGATCATAAATCATCAAGAATCATGCTACAAAGAACATTTATTTAGATTAACAGTATATTATAGCTGGTGGTTACTTGATTCATGTATCTTAATTAGGTTTAAGTATAAAGTTTTGGGGTTGTTTCTTTTCTTTTATTATTTTTACTTTTCCTTCCTCAAACCCACACCAATCCAACAATTATCACAATAAAGTTCATTTAACACCAATGAAAGAAAAACAAACATTTGTTAGGTTTCTACGTCCTTATATAAAGAAATGTGTGCACACACACACATACAGTACATTTTTACACAGTTTAAAATCCACCTACGGTCTACGGTTGCATGATATGGATATTTTTTCAGCCGATAAGATCATTTTTCTATTTAAAAAAAAATTGTTCATAACCTGTAATTTATGCACACTGGATGGCAAGAAAAGGCTGAGATGTAGTGAGCAAAGATGGATAATTTAACACTCCACAGCTGACATTATTGTTAACAACAGCAACAAAGAACAAATGTTCATTTCTTTTTAGGTAAAGTTCATCAAAAAAAACTTTAGACACACACAAAAATGAAATAAATGACTATTAATATCAACTGATAATGTATTGGCTATAATTTAATTATTGGAATAATATAAATTAATATAAATTTCTCTTTATCGGACTAGAGTTTATCTGCCCCACTAATTATGGTGCATCTCTAGTCAAGCGTCAAAACCTGAATATGCAGCATTTAATAGTCTGACTCACATTTATGTGAAGTATTGGCTCATTTATTTTCTCATAGAAACAGCTTACATTTATTTTGTTTCAGTGCCTGTTTTTTCTTTATTTAATTCCCTTTGAAACTAAAACTAAACCTTGTTCTGTTCTTACGTATAAGTGCTGCTATATTGATCAATAATCATTCACTGTGTCTCTGTCGTGGAGGTTTGATTCTCTCACCTTCTACTCTTCTCACTTACTGTTAAACCTTCCTGAATCCTTCCTGTGTTTCCATCAACTTTGTACTTTAGTTGGATTTAATTTTAGGCAGGAATCAAAATGAATGGAATACTGTCTGCAAAAAGCCTCTCAGCCTCAAACCGGAAAAGCTTTCTGGGTCAAAGAAAGTAGCATTTGTATTGGAAAAAAAATGTATGGGGGGAAGCTTGATATGATGGTGAAGGCTGTAACCAAGCAACATTTCATACATACTTTTAACAGTTTTAAATATTGTCTCGAGTTGTCTGACAAAACTAGAAATGTCTCATAAATCATGAAGTACAACCAACATTATCTGAAGCAATCATTGTAATATTCTTTTTCTTTTCTAGTTTACAAGTGTCTTTTGATGTTCATGAAGCTGATTGAAAAGGAAATGTACTTCATATTTTTCCTGATTTTCTGACATTTAACTTAACTCGCTGCCGGATAGAAAACACAGCTCTCTAACCCACCCGTGATCAGTGCGATAACAGTGAAAGCTGGGAGAGAAGAGCTCCCCAGTCTAAGCATGAAGATTCTCAAGATTCCCTGCGGCATAGCAGCCATGCTTCGCAGTGTTTCTGCAGCTTGTTAAGAGGGGATGCCTGGCATGGTTGTGCCTGTGTATATTTTCATTTAGTCTGAATGCTTGGCACACTGGGGTGGTAAACGGAGAGGCAAGGTGGGCATAGATGGCATAGTTACTTTGCACTTGTATGTGATGAGAGAAAACATTCATTAACAGATCTAATTTACATTGCTCGGACAGGCAGTGCGGGGCGCGTGGCTGGGCCGAGGGTATGTGATTAGCGCCAACACACACACACACACAGACAGACAGAGAGAGAAAGAGACACAGACAGTAGTTTGAAACAATAAATTGTTAAGATTCAATACTCTCGCTTTCTGTTACTGACCTTATTGTGGAAGCTTGTAACTGCGAGCACATAATACTAATTATATTTGGAATTTACAGCAAACCTTGACCTGTGCATTGACAACCTCTCGTACTGTAATATGTTAAAGTAGATACAGTGTACAGTCGACAGAAATATGTTATATATATATATAAATGTCTTATTACAGCAACAGAAAATGACTTTTATTTGCAGATAATTGTTTACAAGAGAGATAAAGGCACAAAAAGTTATATTTATTTTAACTCCACCAGTGTGTACTAAAGACCAGCCCCTTGTCATGCACATGTTGTGTATCCATTCTTGCCTATGACTAATGTGTGTTTGTGTGTGTACACTTGTGTGTGTGCGTTTATCCGCTGAGCACCTCTTTTCCAAGTATGGTCACTATGAAGCAGAGCTGTCGCTTAGGGGCCTTTGGTGGAAATTAATGAGCGACAGCCAAGGGCAAAAAAGAGGAGACAGCTGGGCCTGTCAGCACCCAGAACAGGAGCAGCGGCACCCAGGGGCCCGACAAGGAGGCGAGGGAGCAGAGTGAGAGGAGAGGGGAGACCTTCAGCATGAGGAGGCATGTTGCCGAGGTGGTAAGTGGTGGCGAAGAACATTTTTCACACAAGATGAGCTGAATTGACCTCTTGAATTGAAAATTGAAACCAAAATCCCCCCTAAGGGGATTAATACAGTTCTCCTTCCTCCACTTCCTCCTCTATGGGGAATCAATAAAATGTACAATTTATAACAACACAACATAACATAAAGGCAGAATAAGGCAACTTTGTGGTATTTATGTAAATGGTTTATTATAAAAGCATCCATACATGGAAATGGGAGGTAAAAAGAACATTATCTTAACAGAAAACTCTTAACAGCCTTTTCTGTAATGAGGAAAATGCTTCTGAACAGAGATGTGGAATTGTTTTAAAAGTCATCATTAAATTTTTAAAGCACCAAAAAAAAAACATTTACCACCATTTTATTGAGTTAGAGGCAGAGATGTTAGAACACATATTTAGGGATTTTGAGTGAACTGCCCCTTTAGAACTGAAACATGAGTCATATTTATGGAGAGGACATGATACTTTCAAGGATATATAGTAATACACTGCACATATAAATCCACTATAGCACTCCACATGTAGACGTAGAGTGAAGGTTGTGTCAGTTTATTTTGATATTATGTGCCTGTTATTTAGTTCATATATAAAAACTTCAATGCCACATGCACAATTGTATGGACTGTAAGAATGAGTGTTGAATGTATTAATCAGAATCAGAAATACTTACATACTTATATATAATGTGATGTATATTAAAAGTACTCACATCAATAAATTATGAACAGAAATGCACAAAGAAGCAGAGAAAATAGATTTATTAAACCGTAATTACCCTCTTTATAAATGGTGACTGTAGCAAAATATGTTGTCAGTGAATGTTTTATTGACGCGTTCAGTATCAAAGCTTTAATGTTTAAAGACAGGATGAGCTGGTGATCGAACCACCAACCTTGGGATGAACGGCTGGCTTCCTTTAACTGCTTTCTTCTTATATGGCACAACTTACACAAGGCAAGATTTTCTTTTAAATCTTTGGTCAATATAATACTTAAAACAAGAATTCATCCTAGAAATTTGAATACATCTAATGATATTTATCTTTATTATTTGTTCGATTAATTGTTTTTTTGTTTTTTTTTTTGTTACTGTCTTTGTTTGATGCATTAGGATTATAGTTTGAAGAAGATCTCTTTATTCCTGCTCACTGGGATGTTAAAATAGCATTCGCTGCTCGTGCCTTAAACGTGTATTCAGCCAGTGGATTTTTATCCTCATGACAAACTCGCACAAAAGTCTGATCCCACCATCAAGCAGTCCCTGAACCTTCAAGGTCTTCTGTTGGAAGGACACCGTAGAAGTTATTCTTTCAAAAATAAAACACCACATAATGAATAAAAAAATTAAAATAAATGGATATTCAGACCCACTTTTCAAAACACTGCCCTTGCTATACCTGGTGTAATAATGAATTTAAATAAATTCTAAATTAAACGCTTATAAATTGTGAAAAGATGAAAATAATGTTACCCACTGATTTTGGCAAATCTTTTATGAAGTCCTAAAATGAAAAAAATAGACTCTTTTGTACGATTTTTGTAAATGTTTTTATTTTTGTGGACAGATGAAGTAAATCAGCCATTTTCAATCCGTATAATATTTCATTTTATCTCCATCATTTAAATATGAATATCTGGTGTGTTGATTAAAATAAAAAAAGGAAAGAAAAGGTTTTGGATCCTTGTGTTAAATGACATTTTCAAAAAAGTGAGAAAGGAGAAAAGAGGAGGAGAAGGACTGCAGTGAACTTTGAAACTCATGATTTGATTCATGTTTTTATACTTTCTTGCTCTTGTTTATCTCATAACTATAATTCTTGTACTGAATATTGTTCTTCTGGTCCTTGTTTTAGTTCTTCCTCTTCTGCTTTATTCTTGTTTATTTTACTGCTTCTGCTCCTCCTTTAGTTTGTGTTCTTCTTTCCTTTGTTCTTGTTCTGTTCTTTATTGTTTTTGCTCAGGTTCTTGTTTGTGTCCTTCTGATGTTGGTTTATAAAGCACTGAACTGCTGTGTTTCTACAGTAGCCCAGGATTGACAAACCAAACTGGTTGTATAAAGAGGATTTTTTTTTGTGGCCGCCACAGCTTCTCTTACACATTTCACAGCTCATTCTCATACCCAGGTTGTCAAATACAGATGCGAGTGGTGTTCAGTTAGTTGCAGTCTGCAACTTCACAGCTAGATACCACTAAATCCGACACACTGGACCTTTAAAACAAATTAAAAGATTTTGATGACTCACACTGCTCTGTAACTTTTACTCCCTGTTTTATTTTATTTCTATTTTCTTTATTTTAACACAGAGAAGTGTTTTCAGCATGTATGTATGTATTTATTTATTTATTTATCTATCAATCTATTCACACATTCCGGCCCTCTGTCTTTCTTTCTTTTGACAAAATTTTACTTTATAAAAAAAAAAAAAGCACAAAGTCTTTTTGGATACTTTTTGGAGTTAATCCAGTGAGACTGAATGAATGAAAGGAAACATCAGTAATGAATATGTCTCACTGAATAAGGATAATTCTTAATTACCATGTAAAGATATTGGGAGAATGTTATAAATACAGTTTTAGATCATTAAAACTTTTTTAGAGGTGAAAAAACATTTAGAACTGCTAAGACTCAGTTGTGAACTTCAACCAATAAATAGAAAGTGGTACTTTATTGATTCCATGTTGTGAAATTGCTTTTTTTCCAGCAGCGAGTTGTCAGGCATTTCACAGGAAATGCCAAAAGGTTGAGCCACACATCACCAAACTATCAGCAATTTTATTCTAGCTGCACGAGTTGCCTTCGATTTTTAATTAATTATAAAAAAGGGTTGAAATTTTCACTTCCTCCTGCAAAAAACTGCCAAGAAACAACATCGCAACATGCAATTTTTTAGGAAAGCTGCAGTGAAATCAGTCATTTTAGGCTCCAACTATCCCCCAAAAAATCCTGCCAAATCCTGTAGGGACTGTTAAACGTATTAATGGTCTTACGGGGGAACAATTATAACATTTGTGTTACATGTGCATGTTTTGTCCCTGCTCTCTTGTGTCCTGATCCAGGTACCGCCCTCCCCATCTGACAGGTCAGGCACACCTGCAGCACCTCAGCAATCAGGTGGGTTGATATAAAGCTGCAGGGATGGGAGCAGACGGGGGCCAGTGGGCCAGATAGCCGAGCAGAGTCGTGTCGCTGTCGGCCGTGAATCAGAGCTGTGTGGTGCTCTTCGTCTTGTCATTACTCCCTCAGTGGAGGGATAGTGTTATTGGTTGGATTAGTGGTTTGTTTAGTTGAAATGTGTTTTCCATTCCTTACTTTTAAGGAAGTGGTTTAGTGTTTGCATTAGAATAAATAGTTTAATAGTACAAATCTTTCTGTTTCCTTTCTTTCTTTAAACGCCTGGTTTATTATTAATTGTTGCTCCCCCCTTTTCCCCTGGACATCACGAATGAGGACATAACAATTTGGGCGCTCGTCTGGGATACATTTTGTTTAAAGAAATTAGTAAACATATTTGTAGTTGTTTAGACGGTTTTATTTTGAAAGCGTAAAATCACTTCCGGTGGTTCGCGGTAAGTATTGGTGTCTGGGTGTGCGCGGGCTAGCCTTTTCTAATTATTAACAACTCCCTCAGTTAGACAGAAGTGTCCAGCTGGGTCGCACAGCGGCTCTTCCGTCAGACATTTGTTTATTGTTATGCCTTTATTATTTTAGGAGTAAATCCTGGGCGGGGATCAAGTTCCCCGACGGAGGTAGGCGTTTCGGGGCTCCAGCCTTCTGCCTTTCAAGTTGCCTCGAGCCCGGCACACTCAGAAGATAGGTAGGTTAGTTTTCTGTTAGGTAGGATCTGGGGGATGTTTGTTTATTGTGAGGCTGGGTTTGTTTGAGTGTGTGTAGCATCCGGCATTAATATTTATGAAGTTTACCACGGAGTGAGTGGATAGCACGCTAATTTGTTTGTAGCCGCTATTACCGGCGTGATGGCGAGTGTGGCAGCGGTTAGTGGGGAGGAGTTTGTGGCGGAGCTGTGTAAACTAGACAACTGTAGGAAAGTTTATTTATTTGCGATTGCCGACCACTACGGTATCCAAGTGTCAACCTCTTTCCTTAAGAAGGAGCTAAAAGCTGCCGTGGTGGACGGGTTAGTGGAAGGGCGGGTGTGTAGTTTACCGGCGACTTTTTAACATGACCCCTGGTCATGATGACAGGGACGACAAGCAGTTTCCGCCGCGTTTTGAACCATTGTCTGTTGAAACGACCCCTGGCTCCAGAACAGATGCGCGGCTAAAGCTGCATTTAGCTCGTCTCTAGCTGAAGAAGAAGGAGCGGGAATTTCAGCTCCGGTTGAAGCGGTTGGAGGCAGGGACCGCGATCAAAATGCGCGAGCTGGAACTACAGTCTAGCTCAGTTTCCTCTGGTGCGCAGTCGTCTGATTCATCTGGTACATTTGATGTGAGTAAAAACATCTCTTTGGTTCCCGCCTTTCGAGAGTCTGAAGGGGAGGGTGCGTTTGAGCGCATTGCTGCTGCTCTGCACTGGCCGAAGGATGTGTGGGCAATGCTGTTACAATGTAAATTAACCGGTAGAGCTCAGGAGGCTTGCTCATCTCTTTCTGTGGAGGACAGCCTCTCTTATGAAAAAGTAAAGAGTGCGATACTGCGGGTATATGAGCTGGTGCCTGAGGCATATAGACGCGGTTCCGCGGCCTTAGAAAAACAGCAGGCCAGAAGGGGATGCTGTTTGACTGGTGGTGTTCAGCTTGTAAGGCAGAGGATTTTGTATCGATGGGAGAGCTGATGTTACTAGAGGAGTTTAAAAACTGTGTGCCTGAGTGGACTGTTGTGTATTTAAATGAACAGAAAGATTTGTACTATTAAACTATTTATTCTAATGCAAACACAAAACCACTTCCTTAAAAGTAAGGAAGGGAAATCACATTTCAACTAAGCAAACCACTAATCCAACCAATAACACTATCCCTCCACTGAGGGAGTAATGACAAGATGAAGAGCACCACACAGCTCTGATTCACGACCAACAGCGACACAACTCTGCTCGGCTATCTCGCCTTTTTTTTTTGATGATTAAAATATTTATTATAAAAACAAGCTGTGCACATAAATGTTTGGGTGAAAGATTGCTAGACTCAATCCAGACTGTTACAGTACGTGGAGAGGAGGGAGGGAGGTGAGCTGATCACTTGAGTCCTCCTTGTCACATTTAACAGTGATTCCCACTTAAGAGCACAGCTTTAGGTCACATGAGAAACCCATGCCTTTAGAGAGGCACTTTAGAAAACATACAAAGAAAAACAGACAAAAAGGAGCTCATGCAAGAAGCTGAAACTAAATTACATGCTGTTTGAACTTGAAGTGTAGGGCATCAGCCACCACATTGTCGGTCGCCTTCTTGTGTTTAATCTCAAGGTTGTAACCTTGCGCCAACAGGGCCCAACACATCAGTCACTGGTTGTGGTTGTACATCTGTGTTAGGAAGACAAGAGGTTTATGGTCTGTGTATACAATCACGGGAGATATCCTAAAAATGGTTTAGCTGTACCTAGCTGTAGTCCTTGGAGTTCCCCTTGTTTGCTGGCTCCTAAATCGGATTGCACCCCACGCTTTTGTACAGACTATCGCAAGGTTAACGCAGTTACAGTGCCAGACTCATTTCCTTTGCCTCCCATGGAGGACTGTATCGACAGCATTGGGTTGGCCATATTTATTACAAAGCTCGATCTGCTGAAAGGGTACTGGCAGGTTCCACTAACACCCAGAGCCTCTGAGATCTTGGCCTTTGTAACCCCAGACCACTTCCTGCAGTATACAGTTATGCCATTTGGGGTGAGAAATGCACCTGCCACATTTCAGCGTCTGATGAATCTGGTGCTAGAAAATGTCAAGAACTGTAATGTTTACCTTGATGATGTCGTCATGTACTCAAGCGATTGGGCCAGTCATATTGCTAGCTTGACGAAAGTGTTTCAGCGACTTGTAGAAGCATCCTTGACTCTTATCCTAGCCAAGTGCGAGTTTGGTAAACCCACAGTTACAAATTTGGGGAAACAGGTCAGCCACAGGTAGGTCCGGCCCATAGATACTAAAATCTCGGCCGTGTTGTCCTATCCGGTTCCCACATCAAGGCGTGAACTATGGCGTTTCTTGGACATGGCTGGTTATTACCAGTGTTTTGGAAAAACTTCTCTGTGGTAATTAATCCTTTAACCAGTCTGTGTAGCCCTAAGGTTCCTTTTGTATGGAGTATTGAGTGTCAATATGCCGTCGAGGCAGCAAAGTCTCTTCTCTGCAGAGCACCTGTCCTGGCGACGCCTAACTTCTCTCGCCCTTTTAAGCTGGAGGTTGATGCGAGTGCTTCAGGAGCTGGTGCTGCGCTGATACAAGATGGGGAGGGTGACGTGTGTCATACAGTGTGTTACTTCTCGGTCAAGTTCAAACGCCATTAACTAAACTACTCCACCATTGGAAAAAGAGACCCTGGCTTTGCTACTCGCACGTCAACATTTTGAAGTGTATGTTGGTGCACGTAACAATTTGGGGGCTCGTCCAGGATAAATTTTGTTTAAAGAAATTAGTAAACATATTTGTAGTTGTTTAGACTGTTTTATTTTGAAAGCGTAAAATCACTTCCGGTGGTTCGCGGTAAGTATTGGTGTCTGGGTGTGCAGTAAGTTTACTGAGAGTCAGTCTTTTTTTGTGGATAACTGGGTGTTGATGCGGAGATGGATTTCGCCACTAGATAAAACCAGTTCAGTTGGTGACTGGGGCTCAGTGTGTCAGATAGTGGTTCCTGTTGCGTACCAGCAGCATGTAGAGTTAGCCCATGAACATCCCTGGTCTGGTCACCTTGGTGTCACTAAAACCTATGACCGTATCCTGAAACATTTCTTCTGGCCAGGAATGAAGGCAGAAGTGGCACGCTTCTGCAAAACGTGTAGTACCTGCCAAGTGGTGGGGAAGCCATATCAGGTTGTTCCTCCAGCCCCTTTACACCCTATTCCTGCTGTTCGTGAACCCTTTGAACATGTATTGGTCCATTGTGTTGGTCCATTGCCGAGGACAAAGTCTGATAACCAGTAAAGGTAATGTGCGTTGCCAAACGTTTCCTTGGGGCCATTCCACTGCGAAAAAATCACTGCACCTGCCATCACAAGGGCACGTTCAAACGTCATCAACTAAACTACTCCACCATTGAAAAAGAGACCCTGGCTATGCACTTCAACATTTTGAAGTGAATTCCTGCCAAATCCTGTAGGGACTGTTAAACGTATTAATGGTCTTACGGGGGAACAATTTTTACATTTGTGTTACATGTGCATGTTTTGTCTCTGCTCTCTTGTGTCCTGATCCAGGTACCGCCCTCCCCATCTGACAGGTCAGGCACACCTGCAGCACCTCAGCAATCAGGTGGATTGATATAAAGCTGCTGGGATGGGAGCAGACGGGGGCCAGTGGGCCAGCTAGCCGAGCAGAGTTGTGTCGCTGTCGGCCGTGAATCAGAGCTGTGTGGTGCTCTTCGTCTTGTCATTACTCCCTCAGTGGAGGGATAGTGTTATTGGTTGGATTAGTGGTTTGTTTAGTTGAAATGTGTTTTCCCTTCCTTACTTTTAAGGAAGTGGTTTTGTGTTTGCATTAGAATAAATTGTTTAATAGTACAAATCTTTCTTTCTTTAAACACCCGGTTTATTATTAATTGTTGCTCCCCCATTTTCCCATGGAAACCACAAATGGGTACGTAACAATTTGTGATCTATGAAATAAAAGTAGCAACATTCACACCCAGAACAACAACATGCTCAGCACATTCTGTAACGCACACTCGTGTTGGTTGTTATTTTCCAATAAATCCCTTGAGTTGGGTGTCAGGCGTGTCCAAAGAGCTGACAGGTTCGATGAATGGAGCAGTGTAAGGAAGAGACACACACACACACACACACACACACACACACACACACACACACACACAGCTGACAGAGGTTAGCTGTGGCCCATGTGGGGTTAAAGACGTCTTCTGTTGAGATTTCAGCTACTTCCTCTCAGCAACACACCTCATGTGCGCACACACACACACACACACACACACACACACACACACACACACACACACACACACACACACACACACACACACCTGTCACTTACATCAAGAAACAATGAATTTGTGTGTGTGTGTGTGTGTTTGCACAGCCTGCTGCCACAGTTGTGTTTCAGAGCTGTTGGTGAGTCTCAGTGTCTGTGTTTCAGTTCATACGTTTGACGGCAGTTATTTAATTGTACAGTTTATTTTAATCTTTTGTTGCTTTCTGTATTAATATAAGTATTGATTGTGGTATTTGGCCGTTGTTGAAATGTAATCATCAGTGCTGCAGTAGTGATTAACGGCACATTTAAAGCACAGAAGAACCTTGGTTTCCTCGGTTTTTATAGCTTTAAAGAATCTCCACCACACTAAATTGAGTTTTTCAGTTTTTGGTGACATTATTGAGGTTGTAGTGAGAGATGCTGTTTACTGGACTGCATTAACCTGATTATTGAATTCTGTGTACTCCATTTGGGAGCTTTACAGATGACGATGAGTTAAAATTTGATTATAAATGGGAAAAAATGTGCTAATGTTATGTTTTTATTTTATGTACAGAAATTCAATATAAAATCTGCAGTTTTCCCACTTTTTTTTTCAAGATGTCTGTGCTTATTGTAGTAGGGTGGAGTTATATGGGTTGTTCTTATATTTAATGTTACTATATTAGCTTTTTCCCATTGATTTGCTTTAAAGACACCAAAATATACCTCTTAAATATCTATTGTACTACTACTACTACTACTACTACTAATAATAATAATAATAATAATAATAATAATAATAATAATAATAAAGCAAATAATAAAAAAAACAGCTGTTTAATCGGTTCAAATCTCATTTCCTGTGTGTGTATTTGTGTGTGTGTGTGTGTGTGTGTGTGTGTGTGTGTGTGTGTGGTGTGTGTGTGTTGATTTACAACTACACACTAATAACACACCGGTTGCTCACTCATATACGCACATACACTGAACACACACACTTTACAATGTAACATTTGAATGCACACAGGAATGCATCAACAGGTACACAGGCTCTCAAGCCCCCACACACACACACACACACACACACACACACACACACACACACACACACACACACACACACACACACACACACAGGCGCTGTCCTTGGTGGGGCATTGGTAAAATGGGAAATGGAGGGTCATGTTGAGGTCTTCCTCATCAAGCAGCCGAACAAAACCTTCACTCTCCTTCACCATGAAGGAAAAAGCAAGTGAAGGATGAATGAGGTTGAAAGATGCACTTTAATGACTCCCCCCATGTATACCTGCAGTATATAAAGGGAATATTTAGAATAAAGATGTATATTTTATTATATTATGGTTGTAAATTTAATCTCTTTGGTTTTGGACTGCTGGTCAAACACAACCAGAAATCACCTTAGGGTTTCACTATTTTCTGATGTTTTATAGACTGTATATATAATTATTTACAGCCTATATTGTATATTTATTCATCTTCAATGATTATTAAGCATACAAGTGCAAAGGAGAATTTAATCTCATAAAAAAAGTGACAGCACATTGAAGAATCTACATTTCAGTCTTTAACCTTAAATAAGATTTTGTATTAAAAGAGTACAAAAATATAAAGAAGGTTTACAATAGCAGCCAATACATTTCATACCTACTGTTTAATACAGTGGTGGAATAAGTATTGAGGCACCAATCCTGCATTCAAAATCCTAAAAAGGTCCGGTGTGTAACATTTAGGAGGATCTATTGAATGTAATATTCATAAATAGGTTTTCGTTCGAGCTGGTTTTGTTTTTTGTTTTGTGTTTATGTTTCTACAGGAGCCCAGAACAGACAAACCAAATACTGGCTGTAGATAAGTATTTTTTCTGAGTTTGCAGCCACCGTAGTTTCTCCTACATGCTTTAAAGCTCATTCTCGTTCACAGGCGTCAAATACAGACCAAAGCAGTGTTCAGTTAGATGCCACTAAATCCTACACACTGGTCCTTTAATGGACTGATAACATTAGAAGCGGTTACTACTGATTACATACAAAAAACAGAATTAAGCCAAACAAGTCTGACAAGTTTATATAGCCTTTCCTCTTTTGCCCCCTAAGGCCAACTATACATTAATTGCCCCTTCTCTAGTTCTTTGTCCATTTTTCATCCACATTAATGTCTGTTTTGTTACGAGCATTGCAGCCCCAGAGGACTATTAGAGTGGCTGTAGTCTTTAACTTAAACTAGCTCTTTGGTGTACAGGTCAAACTCATGGTGGGGACTTTGGGAATGTGGGGAGGTATTTAATTTTTATAAATTTCAAAACAACAGTCAGATTCCTCTCCAGTGTAGGAGCAGAAAGGAAACAGTACTCTGTCTTTCGTTGGGTTAGACATAACACGAGGATCAGCCACAAGCATGTGGTTCTGGACGCATTCCAATATGACCACTGTGTGTGTGTGTGTGTGTGTGTGTGTGTGTGTGTGTGTGTGTGTGTGTGTGTGTGTGTGTTTGCACACTAGAGTCAGTTTTCCACTCATGTTCGAGCTGATAATTGTGTGCTAAAGAGCAGTAATGTTTCAATGTGTGTGTGTGTGTGTGTGTGTGTGTGTGTGTGTGTGTGTGTGTGTGTTCTTATTTAAGGGGTTCTTTCGTCAGTCTCTGAGATTTTCTATCCAAATTGTGAGATAACTTTTTATAAACTACACTACAACACCAAAAAGTAAAATTACAGCACATTGTGATTTTAAACTAAAGAGAAAACTGAACTTAAATATCTCATCAGTTGGTATTTTTCTGATCCACACACGCCTCTGAAGCCTGGAAATCACTTGTGAATGTATATACATGCCTACATTTATTGACAATTGTTACAGGAATCTAGTATTATTCTGTGTTTGTGGATGTTTGAAGAGATCTGGATACAGCGCTGGAGGTGGCGCTCGGTTCATTGCTATGAAAGCTGCCACTTCTCGCACATAGGACACTAGAGCCTTCCACTGGCTGACTTCCGCTAACTTTAGACCTCGGTTAACTTAAATGGGGGTAAATAATTTAATCTTGTGACTTTTCTATACTTTAAAGATGTTATCGGACTGAATGGATCAAATTCCAAGACATTTTTCAGAGGTTGTGACGCTCAAAAAATATTTATCCACCGGGCCTCTTTCACAATGTGAAAAAGTCTTTTTGGGCCAGTGTGCATCACGTGATGACACCATTGCTGTAATTACACGATGTTACATAATCAGCCACTATGTTAAATTGGCTTCAAAGTGTGGCTCTCTTCCTGGGGGCTTGTCAGAAATCCAAAGTTAGAGCTGGGAATGACATCCCATCCGAGTTGATCTTGTTCCATACAATGAATCGGAAAGAAATCCAGCTCTAGTCATTTTCTTTTGTTAACGACTCGCTAAACTATTTGATTTTGTTTGTTTGTGTAATCTGTCTGTAGTCTGTGGAGTAGGACAAGGAATGTAAAAAATTTAATCACAGCAAAATTAAATCTTCTCAACAGAATTGCAGCGGTCGGAGGAGTGGAGGGAAACGTCACTCTTCACAAATCTTCTACTTTTATAAAGCTTTACATGATAATTAGTGCTCATGACCAACAGCAAAAGACTTACAACTGCCTTTACATTTTCTTTCAAGACCTATAACTTAATTTGGTCTTGACTTGTCTCAGACTGGCCACCAAAAGACACCCAAAAAACCAGCTCTGAATATTTTTGCAGCTCTGGTGTTTTGTTCCTCCTGTTGGGAAATAATTTCATATGAAGAGCTTGAGTGACAGCAGAGAGGATGCCAAACATTGCTGATTGAAAATTCCTCATTGAACCTTGGCCATTCCAGTTCCATAATACACACAGATCGATCAGTAGAATAATGCCTGTGAGATGAGCTGAGCTGCACCTCAATGGGAGATATTTTGGGTTTTAATAGCTTCTCTGCACCACTTGTGGTGGGTAACAGGTGTGCTGGTTGTTGGAGGGGTCAGCCAAAAGGACAATCGAGTGCCAGGATGACAAAAATTGGTACAACAGTTTATTAGTACAAGGTGAAAGCCCATGGTGATAACATAATGGTTATATAAATGTGCAAATACCTTTATTTTTAATGCTTATTTATAGCACAGGTTTCTCATACAGGTACCCAACTTATTACTCATTAAAAGTTTCCTAACCGGGGGCCACTTGTGTAGTCTAATTTATAGTCAGCGCAGGCAAAACATCGTATCTGAGTTCATTAAAATAACATGTATAAGCTCAAAGGCCCAAAAGAAGATAGACAGCTATAATAAACAGATCACTGTGGCATCATAAAGTGTAATGTTTTCTTGTTTGCTTTTCACAAACAAACACATCATGGGGAATATTTGCATGTCATTAAAAATGTGACATTGATTATTAAAAAGGATCATTTTTGTGTAGGAAATAAACTTGCCCAGCCACAGAGTCTATAATGATCTGTCTGCTGGAGACTTAATTATAAGGGATCAAAGGTTTGTGTAAACAGCTCGGCTCTAAATAAATTGCTGCAACTGACCACAAACTTCCCGGCAGTGTTTTCTGTAATTTTCACTCAGGCTGTAATCAAACATTTTCGTTAGTGTTGGGAATCCCAAGTACTTTTCTGTCGCTATGGGTTGTTTCTGTTGTGAGCCTGTCAGATGATGTTTGACAGCAACTCTCAGAGATTTACTAATTTGCAACAGTCAATTCATTCTGATTTGTTTCCAACCAAACTTTAAGTGACTAAACAACATTTTATGTTATCATTAGGGCCAGAGCACTGACCAGTGAAAGGACCGATTGTATTTCAAAGAATTATTATTATTTTTCTGCCAATATGACTCATTTTTGGAGGCCGCAACAGGCTCAAATACTCACGAAACTCTGCACACATGTCAGTCGTGGAAAACAATTTCGTATTTTATGGGGGTCCACTATGACAATGGTAAAATGACCCCTCAGGAGCCCGTTTCACCGATATGCATAAAAATTGGTACACGCGTAGATCTTGTTATTTATCTCTTTTTATTTATTTTACCTTTTTATTTTTGTATTTAGACAGTTCTTTATTCGACCTAATTGTCATTGTATGTATGTAGATATCACCAATGTGCCTTAACTTGATTTCCACATGACTTTACTTTCTCTAACTCTGATTAATGTGTAATAATCCGGCTTATTCTGTCACTAATACTGTGGTCCTTTAAGGATGTCAACATATTAACATTAGCAGTACTTTTTACTATTATTCATTACACTTCTGTCATATACTGTATCATACACACTTCTACATCTATATATTGTCATATTGTACTATAATGTACATACTTAGACTCTTATATATATTTTTTATATTTTATATGTATATACTGATATATATGTTCTATTTCTAGATATATTGTTAGAGATTGTGATATAATTATTATTATTATCATTTTATTTTATTTTTGTGGCTTTTTATTGCCTTTATTTGATAGTGACTGCTGAAGACGGACAGGAAAGCGGGCAGAGAGAGAGGGGATAACACACAGCAAAGGTTCCACAGGTCAGATTCGAACCCTGGGCCGCTGCAGCAAGGACTCAGCCTCGGTACATGGGACACCTGCTCTACCGACTGAGCTAACCGGGCGCCCCAGATTGTGATATAATTATTATTTTCATTCTTTAATGTTGTGTGAGCACCCGGGGATCAATAAAGTAATTTCTTATTCTGATTCTGACATCAACAATCAGGGTTCCCACTCTTTCTAAGAGATCATTCTCCAGGAAATTTTTCAGTAGGTTTATCTTGACAATACAGAACAGAACTGGCTCACAATGGTGGTCACCGTTTATGGGACGCTCCTCATTAGCTCTTTCGTGGCATACTCGGTAGTTAATTCCCAGGACATTTGATCATTTTAATCCATTTCCAGGTGTTACCGTACCCGGAGAAGTAGTCTCTAAATTTTCAGATTCTCCAGGACATGTGGGAAGCCTGACAACTGTCAAAGGAATATGAAAATGAGCATTAAATCTACCAGTGTAATGAATGGAAGACATAACTGCTCAATGACAAGAAGGGTACAGAAATATTCCCAAAAATATTGTTGTGATAAAATATGTTGAATAAGTTCAGGTACTTCAGGTTATAATTATGATTAGATTTAAGTGAAACCAACTTGAGCGTAATGTCTGAAGACAACATACACACTGTGTCACTCATTCGTCCTCGTACTGTAGCTTGATAATTGTTGGGTAAGTTGCCGGTGACCCCTGACCTCTAGTAATAGTACCAAACTGGGAGAAAGCTATTTGACCTTTGCCCTCCAGAATTCGGGAAGCCGCTGAGGAATTGTGGGACTTCATAGCAATACATTCCACTCATTGGTCGGTTTGATATGTTTACTCATTCAATTAGCAGTAAGTGCCAGTTGTTACATTCTTGTGGCTTCAAACGCTAAAAAAAGACTAGAGAATAAAATGATCACCTGCACTAACTATTTACATACTAATCTCAGTTCTTTAAACTACTGTTCGTCACGCTCACTGAGTGGCTGATAAAAGGCAAATTATTTAGTTATATGAGGATTTGCATTTATGATTTTTCTGACTGTGCATCTTATTTTTTTAATACTGGTGGGGTGAAGCGAGGGAGTTGCAATCTGCAACTACACCTCTAGATGCCCCTTAACCCTACACACTGGACCTTTAAGTTATTATAACAGTATCCAGGTTTATATAATGAAAACATCCAATTTAAAATCTACTTAAAAAAACACATTTGGAACATGATTGATCGATTGATGAAGAGCTCCTCTGAGATCGCTGTGGATGTATTATGTCCAATGAAAACGGTTTGGGAACCACTGGGTGTGGTGTATTGTGATTGGTAGCAACTTCCTTCAATCCCAATCATGCTTACAAATCCACAACTTCTTAAAAAAAGAAATTCCAAGAAAATGGAAAACGCCGATATTTCTGAGGGGCCCTCGTCTTGATCTTTCCAAACAATAAACTGGAGGCCAGTCGGAGGTTTTCTCAGTGCATCTAATGACCTTGAAAAGGTATAAGGGGATAAAGAAAACAAATGACCAAGTCTCAACACAAGGAGCAGAATTGAGTTTCCTTTTCCAATAAGCAAACCCTGAACAAACCTCCATGTTCTAGGTTAAACTCGAAGGCTTCTGTTTGCAGAAGTAAACTGTAACATGACTGATACCTCTAATAAAAAATACATTATCAGAAAAAAACACATTTGGTTGAAATAATTTAAAAAAACATATGGGAAACAGCTTTGCTAGGATGCTCGATAAAACATAAAATGGAATATGGATGTTTGTGAAATTAGAAAAAGACAAAAAATGTATTGGATCATTAAAATGTTTTAGGCTGCTGAGGCAACCATGCTTTATGCAGATATTTTACTTAATAGCTTTATAGATGTTGTGATTCTCCTGTTCTGTAATTAAAAGCCAATTAAGGTAGAGGTGGAGCTCTGGCCTCTGATTGGCGGGAGGGAGGCGTCAGGCTGGGTGTGAGGAGGAGGGAGGGAGGAGGGGGCTCCCTTCAGCGCGCACGGCCGCAGTCCAGTGCGTTAAGAGCGCAGAGCAGCGCAGCAGAGTGACTCTCTCTCTCTCAGCCGTTCCCTCCGTCCTCCACCGCCGGGATTAATGTTTCCTCTCCGTCTCAGCAGACCTGCTCTCTACATGAAGCTTGGTTCTTCTCCGTGATTTCTTCGCCATGAGCTGCCTGGATGTGATGTACCAAGTGTTTGGTCCTCAGCCTTATTTCAGCTCCTACAGCCCCTATCACCACCAGGTATGGATCATATACTCTTCATCAGCTCATGCTCTACTTATGTCTGCACGGTGGACTTTATATATCAGTTTAAATGTACAGAAAACTTTAATATTTAGGTTTTTGTCCAAAGAACCGCCGGTTAAAACTTAATTACTTGGAAATACAGGAGATTACGCAGCCATACAACGATTAGATGTGGATAATATATTTAGAAAGCGTAATAATTTAACTCCTACAGCCCTTAAAATCCCTTAATATCCTCTATATATCTTAAATATATATGTTTAACACGCTGTTAGTCACTATAAAATACAATAAATCGCCAGGCATGGACTGTATGTATCCGCTACAGGCAGAGAGGAACTCATCAAGTGCGTAAAGTTTTATGAAGCCAATGTAAAACTTTCTTCTGGGTCTTTTTGTTTGCATTAGTATTGATATTAAATCCAATTTTAAAAAAAGTATTTTACTGTACAAGAAAGAAGAAAAATAGAAAATAAAAATAAAAATACATATATTTATTGTTTTTTAATAACAATTTCAGATTATCTTTATTATAAAGTAGTTTTAAAAAGTTTTAAAAGTTTAAAAAAAAAAGTGTCTCTCTTCACTTATTTCCTACTGTTACAATGATGAATGAGTAAAGCCCATAGTTTAGGATTAAAATCAATTATATCTCATGTTTTTGACTGATATTTTATTATTTAAGTAATAAGCCAACTGCACAGAACTATACATTTTCCTTTTTTAATGTCACATCTGCATCTGTAAGCAGACTTCATGGTTGCGACTCAACAGTTCGAGTGCAGCAGGTTTCTGTGAGGCCTTTGCAGACCTGTTAAAGGACTTTTTTTCACTCTCTTAAAACCTCTCAGTCAACATCCAGGCATATTTCACATAGTGCCAAAACTCACTTCGTCTGTCACCTAAACAGACTCTGGATCAGCCAGAGTCTAGCCACGATACACACAGTTTCATAATGAGCAAAATTTGTATGTACAATTATTTTGTATGGTTTATCTAATACATTTGTCAAATAATAACAATTAAAAAAAAAACACTTGTTCAATTCCTCAAAGTGACAAAGTAATTCCGTATACATAAAATACTTTTTTTCAAATGAGTTTAAAAAAGCTTTGTAGGTTCAGTAATGAGTGACTGGTGCAAAGACATTATATTTGAACAACATTAAAACAACCATACAGTACTCTACGTGTTAATATAGCTGTGTACTGCAATTTATATAGAATAAAATAAACAACTTTATTGTTCAGCCAAGGCCGGGAAGTCACGTTTGGTTGTTATATTGTGTTATTATTATTGTGTTGTAGTTGTCACTTATATTTTGTCCTGTTTTCTTGCTGGGTTTTGTGTTTTCTAATGTATATACTTCATTATACTACTTATATTGTTCAGTTTGTTTTGTCTCGTGTGTATTTATTGAGTTTTATTTTAAAGCTCCATCTGCATGCATTTGTATAATTTAGTCAGTTTATGCATAAATAGATGGCAAAGCGTTCAGGTGGATTTGTCTTCATCTATTTTGTCCTGAAAAGAAAATTAAAAATGCCGATTTTTATAAGGTTTAGAGGTCAAATGTCACATATCGGTCACCAAAGTATCTAAAATCCAGAAAAAAAGAGCAACTTTCTAAAATCAATGCAAAATGATAAATAAACACAATTTCATAACACTCATATCTAAATCTGTGTCCTACCTAGAAACTGGCCTTTTATTCCAAAATGCAAGACCCCCAGGACAGCGGCCGCCGGCTCGCCCCCCCGGGCCACCCGGCGATCAAAGAGGAGGACAAGGAGCTGCCGCCGGGAGCCGAGTACCTGAACTCCCGCTGCGTCCTCTTCACTTACTTCCAGGGAGACATCAGCGCCGTGGTGGACGAGCACTTCAGCCGAGCCCTGAGCCACACGACTGCATACCCCACCTCAAGCAGCCACAAGGCCCTAAGAGGTGCGTGTGCCTTCGCATGTGTGTGCCAGTGTTTCCCCTCATTATGTGTCAAACAGCATTTCGACTCTAAATGCTTTAATGTTGTTGATTTGGGGGAATTCTAGCAGCTTTGTGCTGAAAATGTATGTAATTCTGGTTCCTTTCGGCTGCGTGTTTTAATATAACTTCCCAGGATTCAGTAAATAAAGTTTGTCTTGGTTGCTCACAGATTTCCGCCAGGTAACATTTGATTAGATATTGTCATGCAAACAAAAACAACAACAAAATGAGAACGACTGCAAATCTGAGCAACAATATCTTCACGTTTTGAGTTCGACGGATGTTGTTGCACATTTGATTTGGTGCGTCTGATTTCCAGTTTTGCTCGGCTATTCATCGTCTTGTAATTTTATTTTTTTAGAATAATAGTACTTTGTGAGCCTCCTATTGTTTATTATAGAGGCTGTTAATCTGTTTCAGTTTACCAACATAGAAGGGAGAGGAAGTGTATTTTGTTTCAGTCTCAGTTGGTGCTGTTGTGTTTAATACAAAGTCTACATAACGCACAGTGAATATATAATAACAATATGTTGAGAAATCTATGCCTTGGTCGGTTTCAGTTCTCACCATTCGGAGTACAGCATGTTTTTAATAACATGTAAAGCGTCTTTGAATAATTTAAGTATTTCCCAGAAATGTTTCAGTTTTTTAAGCTGCTTTTAGAGAGTCATCTGTGAGTGCATCTATCACAGACTTTTACACTGTGCTCAAGTGAATTTCTCTCTGGCATCACGTTAGCGGATGACTCTTATTATTGATTTCTGTCAGCTACAGAAATAATAGGAATCTGAAATAAAACGGTTCCCCTTGTGTTTAAAGTTAGACATTTATATAAACATAAAGGGACGATTAAAACAATAAAACGTACACAGAGGTTTTCTACAACCTTTTGGTGAATAAAAAATTAACCAGTGTTCCTTAGTTACCAGCCGACTCGCTTTTCATTTCATCTCCTTTCGTGGCCATTTCTCAACTCAAGCATCTTTGTGTCATCTAGCGACTTTTGAATCTAAACAGAAACAAAAAAGGGACTATTTTAAGTTTCTATTGCTCCTTTAGCATATAATAATATATAATAATTGCTTGTGATCAGGGGTGAAGGTGAAGTTGAAAAACAAAAAACCCCTTTCTTGAGCCAATCAAGCATTATTATTATTCTGCATGGAGATGTACAGTGCCCTCCCTCTTAAGTAGACATCTCTGTATTTCTAAAATATGACCTCAAAGTTGTGTTGACCATTTCTAGGGCTGCAACTAATTTCATTATCCATCCACATTTAAATTATTTCCTTAAATAATAAAAGTTATGATTAGAGTCACATTTTTTTTTCTACCAACAGTCTAAATACCAAAAGTTAATCATTTTACAATAAAATAACAGAACAGAGCAGAGAAAAAGGAGCAAATACTCACATTTAAGAAGTTGTTACAAGCAAATTTTGGCTTTGTAAGTTTTATAAGTCAGTCATCTAATCAATTCAAGCTATTGCCAAAATACACAGTGGGACAATTTTAAAATGAAGTATTATGGCCACAATTTATCGCTGAAAGCTTCGGGAAAAAAACAAGTGCGTGCGATAAGAATTTGGTTACACTGTTTCTGAGGTCAAAAATGAACCTTCAGCATCAACTTAACTGTGCTTTAATAATGAGTTACTTTAGGCTAACTTAATGGAAAACCAAAAAGTTTCCTTTTTAAAGCAGTGTGGATTGTGTCTTCACAGATGGATCATTCCCTATGAGCCAGAGAAGTTTCCCTCCGTCTTTCTGGAACAGCTCCTACCAGCCGTCGGTTTCCTCCACGCTGGGCAGCGCTCTGTCAGCTCCCCACACAGAGCTCCCCTTCCCTGGGGACCCATACTCCTCCGCCTCCCTGCACAGCCACCTCCACCAATCCAGCCCCGACACCTGGCACCCATCCCATCACCACCACCATCACCACCACCACCCTTACTCACTAGGGGGCGCTATAAGCACCCAGGGCTCAGCGTATCCACGCCCGGGGGTTCATGAGATGTACGGTACGACGTTCGACCCTCGCTACGGTTCTCTGCTGGTGCCGTCAGTGCGGCCTCATCATCGTCTGGCATCTGGCAGCTCGGTACCGGGGCCAAGCGCCTCGTCTTGTGACCTGGGAGGGAAGGGGGAGTCTGGGGCGGGTTCGGCCTGGAGCGGTGCTTTCACCGGAGCCGGAGCAGAGATCGGACTCAACATGGACACAGGTATTGTCTTCACGTCAGGTCAATTTCATTTATTTAACTCACAATCAAAAGCATCCGTATGTTTACAGCATAAACATCTTCAGGTATGTTAATAGTAGTCAAGAAAATGTCTTACTTTATAACTTTTATTTTCTGCCATGGCTGCAGCTTAGAATAACACTAGAGAGGCCTTCTGGGGGGCATAGAGAAGGCTTACAAGGCGTCATTCAATTCTAATATAAAATCTAAGACCCAATTGTTTGAACAGTAAGTTGGTCTAGGTTTCTAACTTTACGGCAGAGTACCTGTAAGATCGGGAGGTAAATGTGAGGGGTGAACATTACTCTTACATGCTTCCTTTTTTTGGTGGAATACTGGATAGTTTTACCTATTTGGGCTTGTTACATTTACATAGTAATAAATTGTTTTCACAGTTATGTTGCCCTTTAAAAAGTAATTGCTGCATGGATTATGTTTCCTTTTTATTTGGACACATGCGGGGGATGAAGAAGAAATCATAGTTCACGCCAAGAAGTCCTTGGTTAGGCAACCAACGAACTTTGGTAAAGGTTAGGAAAAGACCGTAGTTTGCTTAAATGTTGGGTCTCGTAAATCAAGTTACTGTGGTACTGTATTTTAAAGTAAGACCCCGATCTTCTCTTACCTTAAAATAGTGCAGTCAGTGGCTAAACATAACCATAAAAACGTTTAATAATGTGGATATTGTACCACAATATCAGATATTTTGGCGGAAAACATTAAATACATCAGTCAGTGAACATTTTAGAGATAAGTTTCCCCAATATTTTAATAGAAAATGTAATCCGGTCAGAGTGATGCTTTCTTCAAAATGGTGTTTGTTTAATTTCTAGAAGACGGTGTCGGCTCAGCACATACAGTCCGATACGGCACTGTAAAACCCAACGAGTTAGTTCAACTGTCCGATTGCCTTAAACCATTTAAGTTCATTAAGGTAACTTGGGTAAAATTATTAGTTTTTACCAATTACATTCTGTTAATTGAACATTAAAACTAATATCACAGTCATATGCAGCTTTTCTCCAAACTTATTTAAATTTATCTAAATAAAGTAAGACATTGTCTTTATACAGATATTACCACTTAAGTTGAAGTTCACTAAAACAACATTTTTTGGAGGATCAAGTTACATGAACTTAGCTCATTGCTGTTAGATTTAATGTGTAAGCTTTTACAAGGAGTCACAACGAGTCGACTTTACTTTGTTTTAAAGGGTCACATGCCAAAAAGGTTGGGAACCACAGGTCTAGGAAAGAAGGTTTTACACTTCCAAATAAATCTGAATGATGTTCAGTTGACCATGGCTTGGTCTTAGTTGTGTATCCAACATGATTAGTGAGCAGATGTACTTTAGCTATCCCAGTACTTTGCAGTCATTCACTGTGTTTATCCAGGATTTGTAGAGCAGTTTAATAAAAGGTGCTGCTGTGGAATGGCTGTCCACATCAAGAGGAATAACTATCATTTTATAAACCCTTTTAACTCAAGTGGATGGCAATTGTCCACACCACAACTATAACTGGAACTTCAAGTGTAAATGCATATCAGTTCTCTTACACAATAACTGTGGAGTTTATTGGAAAAAACCCCAAAACATGACAGATTCTGAAAATGTTGGTCACTGTTTTACATTTATTTTATTAGATCGGCATTAATTATGAGATATGCAGCAGTTTCTTAAGCTTGAAAAGCAAAAAAATAACAACATAAAACCGATTGACAGTCTGGAATCCGATGTTTCTTGTATAATGTTTAACCAGTGTGATTTTAATTGGGACTGGTCAAAACTTGTAATTGGCGTTTTGTAAATTGCAACACGGGGAATATCTTTTTAGGTGTCAGGATTTGCTTTGACTTCCATCCGCTGACAAAATCTTTGATCGAGGAGGACAAAAAGCTGAAGAAAATCTGTCGTTTTGTGTTTCACACGGCTGAACTGGAAAACCAAAGAGTTGCCTGGTGAATGAACACCAAAGACTAGATAAAATATAAACAGCCAAAACAGCTTTGCACATAAGAAAGAAATAAAAAGTCAAGCTGACATCTGTCCTCATTGAAAAATGGCTACATTTGTAAAAAACCAATTTGCAAAGCTGTTTTAATTATATTTTCATTTCCCTTTTTATATATTGACACACTGAAAACGTCCTGCTTCTTTGAGTTGACGCTGAACTTGGCCTATCTGTTAAATGCACAACAATTCAGAGAGCTGATTATTGAATGAATTTACTGATTAAACGAAAGCAGTATTAAAGACATTCAGTATGGCCAGATGACAAAGTAACAACTTAAAAGCATGAAAAGAGATTTAAATGAAGACCCCCCCCCTCAGATCAACTTACCACAAGTGGTTTGAAGCAACAAACTGACTGTCAATCAGCACCTTAACACCAGCTGTCAACTTCCTTTTCTGTTGCTGTCTTGCTCTCATCCCCTCTTTGCCTCGGGCAATTCCTCCTGCTTTTATCAACAAGACATTTGCGCTTCTTTTTCTAATCTCCCTTTTCTTGCTTTTCTGTTCTTTCACTGCCTTTCCTTTTCTTTTTTTCCTCCGTTCTTTCCTCCTCTCTCAGGTCTGCAGGCACAGGATAAGAGCAAGGATTTGTATTGGTTTTAGAGACTGCTGAGACTCTTCCCCCTCCTCCCCTCCCTTCACTCCTACTTCAGCTGTAGCCTCTTTCCTCCACTCCTGCTCTACTCTGTTGCTCTGCTGCTGTTATGGGATGACTGACAGAGAAACTAAAAATCGGTCAGATGGCATTTTTTGTGCTGTAACGGCTTCTGGTCTGCTTGCAGCTCGGTGTTACGGCGGACTGTGCAGCAGCACAGCCCTGCTGAGCTGAATGCCGGCAGTGTGGATACAAAGTGTGGAAACAAAAGTGGACTCGTGGAGGAGAGAAAGAGAGAGAGAGATAATCTGATCTTGACGGATGTGGACAAAGACACGACTCTTTGTGCTTCTGTAACAGGCAGGGACAACATTCCTAAACTGGAAAAAGTCTGGGGACAGACGGACAGAGACACATGTGTTGTCAAACTCCAAAGACAAGCGCTTGAAGGACTTGGCAGGACTTGCCTCACTGGGACAACTGGGCTACAGACACTGGGAGTGTTATGGCTGGAGGAAAGGCCATGTTGGTGTTCAGGAGGCCGCACAGCAAGAATTTGGCAGACTGCAAAGGAAGGAGGAGCAAACACTTTGGTTTACATGGACTATTGGTTCAATGTCAACTGAAAAAAAAAACACTGTCAGTATTTTATGGCACATTAAAAAGTTAAATTAAACAGTTTTGGACATTTTCAACCGATATTAAAAAGATATTTAAGTAATGTTTCAAGCTGTGTCCCAATTCCATATTATGTACAAACTATATGTCTGTATGCATAATAAGTCCTATTCATTTATGTGTGTACAGTTGATGTACACAATTGTCCCACAATGCAATGCATAAATGAAATGGAGGAACTGCTGATAGCTGCAAAAAACTGAAATACAAAACATGAAAATAAGTTTGTCTTTGTGTAATTGGCAGTGGCAAAGTCTAACTAACATCCATTGGGACATGTGCTGCTTCCATTCCTGTTAGTACAGTTGAATATACTGATATCTTGTACATTAAGCGCACAGTAATATGTACTATACTTGTTCTATGACAATTAATATATACAGTAGAGCATACGGATACTGTTTGTAAGTAGTATGTAATTGGGACACACGTGTCTCAATAATATGTTACAGTGACCAGGATGTAAGTATGAATTTGGTGACTTGCAAGTCAAATAACATCTCAACGTTAAAATCTTGGATTAGTTGGTTGTTTACATACAGTTAATCTGTTCAATCAAAAGAATTAATGGATTTCAACATGTAGGGTTCCTAACTAGGAGTTTCAGTGGTCAATTGATGGAAAATCAATTTGTTATGTATAATGATACACTAAATAATCAACTGAAAAATAATGGACTGATGAGTAGAAGAGATGTTCCGATACCATTTTTACCTTAACTTTGCGATACCAAGTACCGATCCGATACAAGTGCTTTAAAAATAGATATATATACACTGTATATTATTATTTGTTAACAAGCGTCTACTACTAAGGCTCAATTATTGCTATCATTGTCTGCGATTGTCAGAGTAGGGCGGGGTTATGATTTCTATCCTTGGAAACAAAAAAGCTCATCTATTTTGGTGCTAATAAATCAAGTGGTGTTGAATCGGTGCACCGGCAGTATCAGAGGAATTTCGAATACTGGTATCAGTATCGGAACAACTCTAATTGTTCTAATTGCCCTGATTTAAATGTTATTTAAACAGTGGCTATTGGTAACCTAGATGTCCAGATGTCTTTTGATCTGTAAATTACAAAAAACAAAACACATGCTTAACATGAAATAGTGACACCTGCTTGTTTTGGTCAAATTCCTGAGTCATAATATTACATAAAGAAAGCCGCTGTCTATAAAATAGAGATAACCTCAGGTGTTTTCCATGTGATTGGAATTTTTTAAAAAAATGCACACTTGCAGCAGTTGAACAACGACTATTTTCTGTGTCCATGTTTTTATTGTGTCATACACAATCATACTGAGTGTCATTAACTTTGAAAAACTGTTTGATCAGCTAAATTGGGTAAACAGAGCCTTCAACCTACCGCAGATATTCAGCAGCAGAATAATATCTAACTTGAACACCTCTACGCTTACCTACAGTGGACTGAACTGTGCAAACCTCTTTGTTCTGGGCATTTATGAAACATTCTTTTAAAGTGAAAGCAGAGATTAAAAAAACATCTTCATGACTGTGTCAACAAAAGAAATGTAAACTTCACACCAATGGCTGCTGAGAGACAGAGAGAGTGAGAGAGAGGGGGGGGGGGGGGGGGTTCCTCTGATGAATGAGGAGAACGACGGCTATTTGAAGCCACTTGACTCCTTCTCTCGCTGCTCCCATGCAGCTGTCAACGACAACTGCTCTTCAACTCAGTGAACACTCACTCTCACACACACGCACATCTTTATGACATACTGAGGACCATGATCTCTGAGTTCTTTGTAAGGGTCACCACTTGAATAGTGCAAAAAAAAAAAAAAACTGCTGGGAGTAGAGACAGAGAATATAATTTATGAAAACTCAAAAGATATTCGAATATTATTGATATAGCTGTGGGAAAAAAGGCTCTGATTTGGTTATATTATTTAAACTTTTTAAGTTTAAAGGACCAGTGTGCATGATTTGGTGACATCTAGCGGTGAAGTTTCGGTTTTGCAGTGAACACGGCTCTGGTCTGTATTTGACAACCCGGGAATGGGAACGGGCTGTGAAGTGTGTAGGAGACACAGTGGTCGCAAAACTTGTGAAAAATGTGAATTTTATGATTTATATATTTGTATTTTATTTATCACGAAAGACAGAACATTACTCACCTCATCCATCCCCTCCCTTAACATGTAGGAAAAAGCAAATGTGTACTCTTTATTGTGGGTTTCTCTGGTCATCCATTAATTTAATTACATTGTGTTTTGAAAAATATATAAAAGACAAATATCTCAGTTAAAGTTGCTGTGATATAGTCAAGGAAGGGCTGCCATATCTGTTTAAACCTACATGCTTTAAAAAATAACGAGATATAACGAAAACGTCTTATTTTCAGGTGATTATACCCTAATGGAAACATACCTATGGATATTATATTCCATTTCTGCTAATAGATCCTCCTAAATGTTATACACAAAAGACATTATATTTCCAGCCTTAAGCAAACCTTTCTTTGTCCCCCCACCTTATTTTTCTAGTTAACTCCAACCAACTAAGCATTATACAGTGTTGTTGGAGCTCAGTTGGAGCTCTTAGCATTTTATTTCTCCAGCTTTAAACTCACGTTTGTGTGTGGACAAATTACAATTTCACTCTATTAAACATAAATTGATCAAAAGGACGATATACATTTTCCTATAAAGATATTATTATCACTTATAGGTGGGGGTGAGGGATTCTTTAGAAGTCGAATACTATGATAAATACCATGATATAGAGCACACAAATTTCAACAGTCCAGATTACTGAGATCCACCTATAACAAGCATGGAAAATACTCAAGATAAGTTCATTGGGAGTTTAGCCGAGGGCTGAAATTGCATCAACATAATAAACTATTAAGAGCTGGCTCAAGGACTTCCTTTAATGGTTTTCTTAAATACATAAAAATAAACTCCAAAGATTTCCTTTTTTGAGATGAAATTGTAGAATTGGTTCTTAAGATCTTTTCAGTAGCGACTGTAAGTACTGGTTCTGCGTCAAGTGCCTTGAGGTACAATTCTTAAACAGCACTAGTTGTCACCGCACCGCTACAATTACAGGCCTTGGAGTAATTGTTTAATTGTACCTGAATCAGAAATTATGATTGTAAAAGGGGTAGAGACATACTCAACCGTCCTGGCAATGTACTTGTGATGCTGAGCAAAAATAACTGGATTTAATGGAGTAGTGAAGAACTTTTTCATTTCATTAGGACCTTATGGGATGTTATTAGTGAAGGTCGTTACCAGGAAAATGGAGATATGGCTTGTAAAAAGTTAAGATTTTGATTGAAAATATGAAATAATGATTTTCTTTTTCTTTGGCAAGTGACCTCCACTGCATATTGGACAGTTCTGGTCTCCACATTGTCCATTAAGTCCTGATAATAGACACCTTTTCGGGCATTATTAAGTTATGCTCATAAAAAATCTTTATGCACAAAAAGGTTCTCCGGAGGAACCTTCAAGAGAAGAAAAACAGGACAAGAAAATATAACTGGAGTGTGAAATTAAATTAGTTCTTACAGGTAATACTTAAGTATTATGAATAAAGAGCAAGACAGGAGCAGAAGATAAGAAAAATAACAGAGTTTAACTGTTTTCTTCTTTTGAGCTTGTGATGGTCGTGCGGTTGAGGTCCTTAGGGTCAAAGTGTCTGGTTCTTCTACAATAAGAAAAAGAACATGTCACATCATCATTAACTTCTGACAGAAACATTAATACCAAAGTAAGAAAGTCTGCAGTGTTTTGCTGTCATATTATTTTAGATGGTAAGTTTCATATCCAACATCTGTTTTTGACTATACAGTATATGGAAGAGAGGTTTTTCAACCTGAATTTATCTACATAATTTCCACAATACCAATGCTCCATCTCACATCACTTGTACAAGAAAACTGAAAGGTGTGGTGACTCCTGTACAGCTCCCACTTCTGACTAAAAAGCAACTGTTTTGATAGAACACAACATACTTCTAACTACAACTAGAACAAGACACACTGCATTGTTGAGTATTAAATGTGATGTAAGGAAAGACTACATTTTTTACTCACTTTATTAGTTTATTAAGCCTAAATCAATTTCAACAAGAGATAAGCCTTTGTAGACCTCAGTTTCCAAGTTGCAAGCTGTTCTGTTAGACAATAATATCCACAGTGAATACAAATATTATGTCCCATGAATTTTGGACAGTTTCTGGTGTTTCGTTATATGTTCTTGCAGTAGATACAGTGCTGTCTTTTTCTCCTTTAAAGCAGCATTTTACTATAACTTAAGACCTACCCTCATCATCAACGCTGTAATCTCTTTCAAGGTCTTTGTCGTTGTATTGATGAGATTTGTGATTTTCTTTATTAGTATCTCTTGTATTCCTCCAAGAGTCCTCAAACATAAAAACATCACTTAACATTGTAACATCTTGTGTTGCTGAGTTCTTCTAATACATCCGTAAATCTTTTGTTAGATGATGTTGTGTTAACTTTTTGTAATGTAGCACATTTTTCTTCACTCCATGACAATTTTTTCATCACCTAAGGAATCTGTGGTCAACAGGACATATTTGCTGTCCAAATCATCAGTATTCTCAGAGAGAAGAAAGAGTGGCACAGGTATCCTGATGACTAAATGTATGCATGTTTAAATCTTTATTTATATCTGTAAACTAACCTACAGCCACTTGCCCAGAAAGTGAATTTTCAGACCAAATTTTGAATCAGAGTATCTTCTAAAATTAGGAAAAACCAGTGAGCAAACAATTGAAAGAGTAATTATTTGGCAAGCACATTCAGTTTAGCTCTGGGATTTGTGTTATAGTAAATGTGCTGGCTGAACAAATGCTATTTGAGAAGTAACTGTTTAGCGTTGAGCAACTCTAATGTTTCTCAAGCAAATGACTGATTGTAGGGAATACTTTGTGTCAGTATTGAATAAAAGTTGAAAGCTGATCAGTGTTGTAGATTGCAACAGACTAAAAAACCCTTGACTCAACCAGGCATAAAGGAAAAACTATACTGGCCAAAATCCATCCATCTATCCATCTAGAGCCAGTGTAGACGAGGACTCACTCCTTGTGTAGATAAAAACATATCTTTTGAATATTATATTCCATTTCTGCCAATAGATCCTCCCAAATGTTACACACACACAAACACAGACTGACTCATAAACCAGCATTATGCTGTCTTCGGCAAAGTTAGCTGGTTGGGTGGTCAAGTCAAGTAGAGCAAGTGCATCTTATCACCAGGAAGGCCAATTCCACCTTCCTTTGTCCTCTCCATTGTCTTGGCATGACATTCAGGGCCCCACAGCCCCAGCTCACTCTGGCTGCGGGGAAAGATTGCTATCAGCTGGAAACCCCTGAACTTTATTAAGTGATGTACAATAATATAATATGTATGAGGCTCTCCTAAGCTTTCCTGCTTATTGTATTCCACCATTCAGGGACTTATTTTTCTCCATGTTGTTTCCAGGACACATTATTCAGCAGGGTATAATTCAGTTGATCCTGAGGCCTTCACCTGCACTCTAGTGCTCATTTCTTTCAAACAAAACACTTAAGGCCCTGATATGTGAAAGCACTGGGTTCATCGTCCTAGGTTGGTTTGAAGGTTTACTCTTATCTTGAGCTTATTATTTACTATAAATGGGTGTAGTAACCATTTTTACACAATCAAAACCAGTGGGCTCAAAATGTTATCCATTTATTTATTTTTTATCCTAAATTACATTCATACAATTATGCAGTCTATGGTCCTCACATGTATATCAAGACAAGCAGACACACAAAGCACCCCCCTGTGCAGTGTTCGAGCCGAGCCTATGCATTTTATAAAGGGAGCATTTAGTGCGAGCTGGATCCTGCCCTACTGGGACAACTGGTGTGATATAAGTGAAGGGAACAGAGGACAAACACACACACAACTGTCTAAAAGTAATTTGTGAGCGTGTATGTATGTGCAGGCATGTGTCTATTTCTATACAATCAGTATAGATAGATGAAGAAAATTCAGCCATCACTTTGTTCTTTTTGTAATGTCCGCAATATTTTATCATCAACAAATACTCTGATAAGGCAAAAAACAATCAATTATCTACTTATCAAATATTGTCTATGTAGCTTCTGTTTATTTGCTTTTGACTTCGACTGTTGCCCAAAAATGCATGATAAAGAAATACACTGATACATTAAAAATGCTGGCGAGACTGAGCTCTACAAACTACAAAGTTACAGTATCTAATAACGTAATGTCGATGTTTCTTAGAGCGTAGCATGGACAGACTTTGTATAGAAAGCATCAAATAGTAGTAAGATGCTTTGATTTGATCCGCTGACAGTAGGTCCAGTGGAGATTAGACTAAGGTGACATTTTCTCCAATATGAGTGTATAAAGTATGTAGTTGGAAAATGGGCAGTTGTGCATTATTTTGAAGGTTGGTGGTTTTAGGTCTCGGAAAGTTCTGTCTGCATGTGGAAGTGTCCTTGATCAAGACATCAAACTTTAAATTGGTCTTGATAAGGGGGACCAGAGCTTGCAAAGCAATGGTAGTATGAAAATACAGCAATGCAACATTTTACAAGATCACAACTAAAAAATAATGGTCTGAAAAAGAAGTTGTTATCCTAAAATGTTTTTCCTTGACATAAAATAAATACTTTCAGTTAAAAATTAAATCTAAGATTTCGATTCATATTCCTCATAATACAGTTCCACCTACGGACGTCTGACGGCTTGACACCGCTGATAAAAAGTCATTCAGTGAACATTTGAGGTCAGCAGAGCTTTTATTGCTTTGTGAAATTCTAGAAACAAATACTTTTATACTTTTTTTTTTCCTGATTCCCTCTATGACACTAATAAAATCTTTTGCTTTTTGTGTTGCCACATTTTTAAAAATATGGCCCTGCCTGCAATCACTCAGCTTTCAATTGTTCAAAAGCTTGAGTGCGAAGTTGACAGAAGTCATGCTTTAAACTTCTGATCCTTTGGAAATATCTGCTCATTTTTGTTGTGTTTTTTTATTAATATGAGTAAAAATAAAACTTTTGACGCACTGGACATTGTGAAATTCTTAAAAACACAGGAGTGTATTACTCATATTAAAACAGCACTATTTGTTTCAAAATCCTCTACAGCAGCTCCTACTTTAAATGATGACTGAGCCTTTCCAGTGAGCCAACAGCAGCACCCTGACTCAGTTTGACCTGATTGGAACAGAATCTTAATTAGCATCATTAGTAACACCTGTTTACTATTTCATGTCAAAATGGCTGCTGTGAAAAAGATCCAAAACTGTTGTCAATTGGAAATTTACAGGAATGTTACAACAACTCCTCTACTTAACAAACCATGAAAGTATTTCAGTTTCTTAGTGGCATACTGTAAATAACTGACAGTAACAACAATAAAATATTTGACAAGAACCAAGTGGACTAAACTACATTCCCACCAAATTCACTGTTTATGTAAACTGCTTGAATTGTTTGTTCTAATGCACTCAAACTGCAGTATGTTCACATAATGTCTCTAGTGGTACGCTGCAGAATCTCTATTAAAGAAAATAATAATTATATAATGCTATTAAAATACAAGAACATTTTGAATAAAAACCATTAAATTATGAGATCGCTGAATTTAAAATTAGTTTTGCATTTCCTGTACTATTATTTTGTTTTCAACCTACTACGTTGTCACATTCACACATTTAACCTGAACATGATTAGTTACAAGCTCAAATGTGATGGTAAGATAGTAAGTGGAAGTAAAATAAATATCTAGCTGTGTCCAGGCAGACTGTATTTCTATGATTAACTTACCAAGAAGTGATGGGCAAAACTATAAAAAATAAAGCTCAATTATTATTAGAAACTCTAGAGTTAGAGACTCTATTAGAGTCTATAGAGACTAATTTGGATGAGGATTTGGATGTGAATATTTGTGGGTATTTATATTTTACTCGAAGAAAAATTATATAAAATATTAAAGGAAATCAAAAATGTTCCCCCTTCAGAGTCACACCATGAAAGGGAATGTCAGTTTTAGGGTTTGAATCAGCAGTTCTGGGACACTAAAACACCTGTTGAAACAGAGTCCGTTTCTTTGGCTCATCAGTGTCCTTGTCCAATCGTTTTCATTGGTTTAAGGATATTTTAGAGGTGTTTGAGCTCTCATTAAGTGTAGTAGCTGTCATTTTTTGAGAAGCATTTAGTCATTATGTGAGTTCTTGTGTCTAATTTGACAGGTGTGATCTATCGCCATGATTGTAGTAGTTTCCCACTGTGGGTGTGTTCTGTATTAGGACATGTTTGTCTCCTGATCTGTAACACTCACACACAGTTGATCAGGTGTTTTTCTTTCTACCTGCAGAAGATACAAATGTGACATTTCTATTTCTATTTATATATATATTCATTTATATTTTTACTCTAGAAAGAACGCCAACAAGCTCCATTGTATGTTTATATTTTGAGATGATTTTAGTACATCCTTAATACATTTTTTTCCCATTATCAACCCAAATATGCCAAAAATTTCCAGTAATTAACAGACATCTCAATCAAAAATGTAAACATGTCAGTAAGTTTTAGACAAATATATGCTAAACACAGCCACATTTTCTTCTCTGGACTGACATGAAATGTATAAAGCATGAATTCTTCTAAACAGAACCACATGTGAAACATTTGTTAATATAAAAATTATTGTTTTGATCAGAACTAATTTTCAGCCCCGATATGTTGTGAGCGAGAGAGATGGAGCAAACAAGAGACCGTCAATTTCAAGCATATGTTCTGTTTCTCAGAAGCTCCATGGCGTGTGTGTGAATTTGTTTCAGCTGAGAGCGAGACAGCTGTAGATTAATACTGGCTTCTGACTTGAGCGATGACGGACGAGAGGAGGGTGGAGAGGCACTGTCTCTCTCTATCAATAATCATAAATTTCCCCCCCCTCATGCTGTTTTTTTTTCCACCCTTTTTCCTCTCTGGAGCAATTTGAACAAAGACTTAGAACACAAAGCCAAAGTTAATTCAGCTCTCCAGCTGCAGAATATGAAGGTATGAAGCTGTGCTAATTGTGTGAAACACAGGGCTGAGGTTAAGGACAAGAGCTTCCCTTTAATCAAAGCACAGAGAGGGAAAGAGTGCATTGATTTGTCTCTTTATTTTCAGTAAACTGTTAATACTGAATACAACTGAATAATTTAAGTGCTGGTCTTTGTGCATTTTAATGTTTTTGTTTCTAGGAATCAGAAATGAGCGGATGTTCAATCTATGATCAGAGACTGACTGTTTGTAGTGATAGAGATGGTATTGATGTACCCTATTTTTCAACGTTTCAATTTCATTTCTAGCATTTATTAATACATTAAGATGTATTTATATATTGAGCTATGAATATATATTTGAGAAACAATTGCTAACTGCTTTTAATATTTTTAAATATATACCCTAAAATAATCACTAAAGATGTTTTCTACCAACCACTAAAGAGTGAAATTCTGGTTTTTGATCCACAAAAATTGTGAATGCTTGAGTTTAGTGTTTTTCCTGCAAAACAAAGCTTTTTTTTGTTTTGTTTTGTTTTGTTTAATCAAGATAAGCTGGATGCTTGACTGCTTTCCCTTATTACTTTACATCAGGGGTCTCTTTTTACCATAAGAGCTACTCAAAGAATTGAAATCCTTGGAGAGTTACTGATTTTTTCCCCTTGATTTTATCAAAGACATACAGTACTTGACACTGCAGGTTCCAAAATTCACTTTTCTCTCCTTTTCTTGTGTGTAAAACACAAAATAGTGAAAAACACATTTAAAGCTACCAAACTTAACTGTTCATTTGAAAAGAGTGAAATTGTCTGTAATGTAATGTGTCAATCTGGTCTCCTGGAAATAATTTGCAACAGTAAAAATGTTTTTGAGAAAACGTTATGGCCATCGGGTACGGGTTATGTCCATTATTAACATAATGAGGAAATGGTAATTAACGCTGTTGTTAAACAACTTATTTCAATGTTGATTGACCATATATTTTATTTGCTTCCACCAAAATATCTGATCTTGCAATACAATATCTGCTCACACAGCATTATGTATCTTTTACATCTTATCTTTTTATTTTTAGGCACTGGCTGCACTTATTGTTATGGACACTGTATAACATTTAGGAGGGATTATTGGCAGAAATTTAATAATAGTCATGTTTTCATTAGTGTAAAATCGCCTGCAAATAAAAATTGGCCACAGTAGTTCCTCCTACACACTACGAAGAAGGAATTACTTGTAACAGAATTTTTACACTGTGTTATTGCCAATTTTACTATTAAATAAAATATCTCTTCCTCATCCACTGCTAAGAGTTGAACTCTGGAGGAAGGTCAAACATGTCCTTTTCATACTTCAAGTGCAAAGTACAACAGAGATGACAAGAATTCTGGAGGATTAAAGTACTTCTACTATTGTCGGTTGTATTGAAGTATCTTTATTTGCTCCGTTGTTGTTCAGATTTTATATTTAACATTTTGCTATAATCTGTTAGGCAAGGAGGTTACGTTTAATCTCACAGCAGCCTCAGTCCAGCTAACAGTTTTAGCCACAACTGTAAAAGTTCAATACAGTTTAACTCGTCTGACAGCAGACGGGTAATCGGACCATGGAACTCCTCAGACTACATTTCTGACAATCATCTTAGAACTAGACCGTTGTTGGACAATGCAGATTCTTACCAATTCTCAGTTAAATTCTTACACAATACCATATCTGGTAAAGGTCCAGTGTGAAGGATTCACACACTGGTAGTTCCAGACTTAAACTCACTTGCTTCACCTTCTCTTTCCAACCGCGAGGGAAAAACTGCAGTGGCCGCAAAACACAGAAACATTCTGCAGTGTCTGTAGATATAAAACAACTCAGTCTAAGACAGCGAAAACACAATTATATTTATTTTCATGTGATTGTACACTAATAAAAACATACCTATGAATATTATATTACATTTCTGTCAATAGATCCTCCTAAATGTTTCACACTGGACCTTTAACAAGCTGATGTATCGCTTTTGAGCTCTTTGTTGAGCATTTAAAGGAATCATGCTAATAAACATGAGGCCTGAATTAATCTACATTATATTAATTTGTAATTCTGGGATTTTTAAAGCTGCATTAATCAATATCTTTATACCACCAATACAATGACTACATGCAACATGAAAGGGGTCACTTGTCACCCACAAAGAACAGCCACCAACCCTGCAGCTCTTACTTTTTTTTACCTACTTTTAGCTCATTGTTTTGGTTTTACGCCACATTTACTATATGAATCACTCTCACCACTCTCATCAACCAGCTGGCATCTGTTTTCAGCAAAAATCTCTCATTCTTGTCCTCAAACCAGCGGCTCGATGCAACAAGTTCAGACGTGATCTGTGGAGCCCGAGGGGGGAGAGGGAAACAAGATACAAAGGGATACAAAAAAATCAAATTTCAACATTTTATCACAATATTCTTCTGGAATCCATTGATCATCGCAGGCTGATAATAAATATATTTGAGGATCCAAGTGTCAAATTAAATTAAGTGCAGGCCTGTGTTTCATAATTTTAAGGGCTTTATTTATTTTAAAATCAACCAATGAACAAAGAAAATACCAATGAAAAGTAATTTCCACAGAGAGGAGAAAAACTAAACAGCTTATTCATTAAATTAAATAAAACAAGGGATTTAATGAAAATCTGGTGCCACTGTCATTTATTCATCTCAAGTGACTGTTGATAGAACATTTTGGTTCTACTTCCACTCCACTTTCTTTCTCTACCAATATTTACAAGATGAAGGATGAAAGTCTTTTAGTTTGAAATGTATTGAAAATATCGATGTGTGTAAGTGCAGTAGAAGTACTTACAGAGCACTTTAAGTTTATCTTGTCTACTTGATGCAGCTACTTTACTTTGCAGCGGGTTTGGTATGTGCCTGACATTCATTTCATCTCAGCACAACAGGACACACATGAAATGTTCATCTCTTCAAGGTGAAAGAAAAATATCTACTTCTACTCTTCAGTCGAACCCTATGCCTCTCTCCCACTTGCCCTTTATCCCTCCATCCCTCAGTCTATGATCTCTGCAGTTAGAGCAGATCAGAGCTAAGTGAAGCTATCAGGTTTCTCCTCCCTTGACGGCTGTTTACAGGAGAGATGGAGCGGAACAGCCCTTTAACAATCCAGAGTGAATCCTCTTGCTCTGTCCTGCAACATTCCCCACATTTCTACCTCGGTTTGCGACAGTTCCTGAGGCAAGAAGAAAGACACAAGGGGAAAAGAGGGAAAGAATGATGGACATTTTGTCTTAAACAACTCAGAGGGAAAGAGGGAGAAAGAGAGAGGATCACTGAAGAAGGAAAATAAGGACCATTTACACTAGGGGCACATTTGTAGGGGCTGAATTTTCCTAAGCAGACACTATGGGTATCAAAAGGAAAACATTAAAACCCTAATTAGTTTGTTTTTTAATTAATTCATGTTTTATTATCAACTGAACAGACTAAAAAACATGGGAATTAATCCATATAGATAACTAAACACTTGACTATACCTCCACCAACGAGGCAGCTCACTGAGGAGTGATGGTTAAGAATCTGTAATTCTGTAAATGTAACTGCAGTCCTGACTGGCAGGAAATATTAATCAGCTTTAACCTGTTTTGATTCTATTATGCAGTTGCACTGTTATTGTGCACCAGTTGTGGTTTAATACTAAACTCATAGACTTCTGGGCGCCGCTAAACAAACTATTGTCATTTAATAAAGAAGTTGGGCCATAATTGGCCTTTTTCCATCATTCTGTGAGCAACCTTGATCTGATTTCATGCTGCATGGCAGTGAGACTAAGTTTGGTTGCCTCGCTGAGAAGTTGGATATGTGCAGCTCTTCATCTAACAGCTCACTGTGGCTGTTCTTTTTTTTTTTTGTCATCACTCCCTGCAAAATTTTAAACTGATCCGCTGTCAAAAAAATGCCAAAAATGACTTCTTGTCTTGTAGACACATTTTTGATGAACAATAGCAGCCAGTGTTGAGCTCACTGACAAACACCTTGCATTTCCTGACACTAGTCTACTTCATAATAACAGTTAAATGCTTTTAATGTGAAGCCGCAGTAGTAGGAAATGTTAGATTTGCATTAGCAGTAACTTAATAATGCCTTACTCCAGGTATTTTGCCACAGATACTCAGTTTGTAATATAAATAAATAAATGTTTTCATCAGTGGCCATCCTGCTGGCCAGATAGACAGCTTCAGTGGGCCGGATGTGGTTCGTAGGCCCACCAGTTGAATAGCCCTGATTTACACCATTAGGCCTTTGAAGCACAACCGTAACAGTTAAACTATGTTTCCTTATTGTCTTGAAGTAGCCAGAAAGCTAAATTATTAGTCAGTAAATAGCTTTTAGCTAAGTTCCAAGCTCTAAAGATGGCTGCTGAGGTTGGTCAGTCCACCACTTTTGAAATGCTGTCTACCTGTTGTTAAAGTAATTTTTTAGGGTTTGGTTGAGTGCAGTGAGATTGAACAAAAATAGTAAATTACAGTTTCAAAGATTTTTCTGAGGAAAACACTCAGCTACTCAGCTATCAACAGCTTTAATCAAAAATATCAGCCTTCAACATCCAACCAATATATCAATCCAACACCAGCAGTCATATGTTTAGATTGTGTGCGTATTGGAATGCCATTATGGAGAAAAACTAACCAGCGACACTCAGTTTGCCTTTTTCAGCCTCAAAATTGTCAGATGACAACATGAACACATGGGGCCAAAACTTGCATCAACAAACACAGTGTGATGGGCTGCATTTAAAAAATCATTTAAATGGTTGATGCTTGTCATGAACCCACAATGAAACAACCAAATGTGTTCTCCGTTTAAGTGGAGGGTCGGAGTCGAGGTGGAAACACAGCTGTGGTTCTTGTTATCCAGGCTCTGACTGCCAGAGCTGTCAGCTGTGGGGTAAAACAAATCCCGCTGCTGAACACACACTGACTGACTTTTATTGAGGTTTGTTTACCTCCCACATGCTTGATTTCCATCGATTCCAACTGGAGGAGAAGTGGAAACTTTAACAGTGTGGATAGACTCACAAATGCCAAAAGTGGACAAAAACCAGAGTGCTTGTTTAATTTCAAACAGTCTTATACCTCATTATGGGAGTGTAGGATTATCCTGATAAAGGCAGTGGTGGTTCTTTGTGATCTAGACTCAAACTTATCAGAAACTTTAATATGTTACCTCAATTTAGCCAATATTTGCATCCTGATCTTGTCAGTTCTTTGACACATCTCAGGATAATATTTTATGGTGCTGAGCTGAGTATCTTGTACTGATAATGTAAGAGTACAAGTATCAAACCAATAAATGTGTCAATATCTGTACTAAATTTGTCCCATATTGTCTCATTGCTCTGAAGCTAGGAAAAGTTTTCTAATAAATATTGCAACTTCTGATCAACCCATATCAATTTCAGGCTTAAATGAACAATTTCTGGTTAATCCCACCCACATCTGGTTTACGAAACAAAAATTAATAGATAGAAATTTTTCGCACCGATGCTTTTTATGTTTGTAGATACGACAGATGATTATTACTGTCGCACAACACACATTGAAGAGAGAAAATAGCGAGTGGCGAAGAGAAGAGAGGCATTTACCTGACTTGTATCTGCTAGATAGCTAACTAGCTGTCTGGACCAAGTCAGCTGTTGCAATGCATTTGACCTAAATCAAATGGATACTAGAGGTCAAGAAGAGCAAATACAGACTCTCCTGAATTCCTCCCTGAATGATAGACAGCAGCCAAACAGACCAGTATCAAAAGTGTTTCCTCCCAAGTCTTTCCAATTTCATCTCCACATAAAAACAGCCAGCCAGTCGTCTGCCAGCTCAGCTGTCGGTGTATTTCTCAGAGGCAGTGAAAGCTCGGCCTGCAGCGCCTGAACCTCAGCCAAAATTACATTGACAAGTCTTATCTGGGACAGAAGATGGATTCCATCAATTGCTATAATTTTATTTTTAAGAAAACAGACAGATGTCCTGTCTGCTGCACCGCCTGACTGCCAACTCTGAGCTGAGAGCATAACACAGATACAGCAGCAGTGTGTGTGTGTGTGTGTGTGTGTGTGTGTGTGTGTGTGTGTGTGCTGAGTGGGTGTGTGTGTGTGTGTGTGTGCGTGAGTGAGGGAGGAGGAGCTACAATAGTCGGATTAAGTATCACCTCTTTGAAACGTCAACAGTGCCTCACACAATAAGACCACGCACACACTCGAACAGAGAGCTCTCCGTGTCTCAGCCTGGACCTCCGGACTACTGGGAGGTAACACTAAACAAACACAGACTTACCTGGGCAGGTAACCTGAGAGGAGACCCACCTTGAACCCCCTTCATCCATAACCCTCCTCCCCTCTACCACCAAACCATTTCCTGCCTGTGACTCGCAAGCATTAGCAAGCACCGTGGGGCCTCAGGGTGTGTGTGTGTGTGTGTGTGTGTGTGTGTGTGTTTTCGATGAAGTCGAGGACCAAATGACTAGAGTAAAGGAGGAGAGGGAAAGGAGAGAAAGAGGAGGGGATGAAGAGTGATTGGTGAGGTGTGAAGACGAGCAAATCTGGTTGGACAGGTGATCTTTGGCCACAAGAAGAAGAAAAGAAAAAAAAAGTTAGTGAAAAAAGGAGTTTAAAAGGATTTGGCCTCTCTTTTGTCTGAAGTATTTTTAGACAGGGGCAGCAGTAGCCTAAAGGTTAGACATCAGAGGATCATTGGTTCAAATCCCGCAAATCCCACAATCTGCAAGGAATGTTTAAGTTAGGAATTAAAGACCTTTAATCTTTAAAGAAATTGCAGCTGTGGTAATTCTGAAATGGTGCATGAGTTTTTAGGTTTTTGGGAACACATTGAAAAGTGCCTTGCATCAACCTGAGGTTTGCAGGCTCGCCGTCTCAGGGTCAAGAGATGATTTTCTACCATGTGTTACGACTCGACTCAATTCTACTCTACTCGCTCTTTTAGTTTTAAATCAAGGAGAGCACCTGGTGCTTGGTGCCATCTTGGTCGAGGTTCCAAATGAGCTGAGCCCATACTAAATGGTGACGTAAACACACTGCAGACCACTGACTGGTCGCGCAGCACTTAACATCCTGCACAAAACCATAATTTTTAAATAGCCAAGCTTAAAATGGACAAAAGAATTCTGCACATCTACTTCATGATGCAGGTGCGTAGGAGTGGGATGAGTATCCAAAAGTAGAAAAGATAAAATCATAACCTTATCAGCCAAATGGTTCATGGTAAATGAAGCCTCATCTGCCATGAACCATTTGCCTGATAAAGGTCTACGACCGAAATGTTGCTGATAAATGATTTCTAAATAGCCATGCCACCATCAATAACAACCACACATTTTCTTTATTGCCTCAAAAATGGCAGCTCACAAAACCATGCCGTGGTCAGACGTATCAAGAATACCATCCCTTCATATCCTCTGTATAAGAGTGGCAGCTCTTCTTTGTGCGTGGATGAGTGAAAGAGAGAGTGGTGAATGTGAGTCGTGCAGAGGAAAAGGTGAGCAGTGAAGTTGTCAGTCTGGCAGTAAATGTACAGTGTAGGTTACAGTTAGTCAGTAAAAAAAAAAAGGCTGCAGCTTAAAGACTAAAGTAGTAATAGTCGTCATCAAGATGGCTAAATTCCATTTAGCTGCTTCAGTTTCAGGGTCCTGGTATCGTGCGTGCTGACTCACTGTCACACTGTCATGGCTCACTGGGAGCACTGAGCCACAGTCAATGTTATTAGTAACACCTGTGCTTTTCCTATTATGACAAGTCAAAACGTCAACTTGGTTTTTCCATCCTTATTCTGACCAAAGTACATAATAACATTCCCATCTGGTGTCGGCCTCTCATTCCACCTCCCCACGGCAAGGAGAAGAAATTAAAGTAGACAGTCACGCTTTGAGGAAACATTACTAAACTAATGTAGCGCAGTGCGCCACCCAACATCCCCAGAATGAAAAAATAAATGAATAAATCGTTAATACAACAATCAATAGAGATACTACCTCTTACCAAAAAACCCAGCATTTTGTCCTCAATAAATATAACTGGGAAATAATTGGGTTTCATTCAATATAGTCTTTTACATACAGTTTTTGCCATAATTTTGTGCTGAAATAACGGCAAAACATACCGAGTGTTTCAGTGTGTAAACATAATGTTATAATAATATAATGTCACAATGACGGTGACTGAGAGCCTGAGCAAGGTAAGCTGTTATCATCTCCTGTCATCAAACACTGCAATGGTTGCAGTGCAGCAGGAGGAACCACGAAAGGACCTGTAAACCAAACAGCAGACACAGTTAGTGACTAGCTGCTGAACATAGTGGAGCATTTTCAGGAGTTGTTGGAGACCAAAACAGAGCTAAAAGGAGAGTAAATATGGGGATTACATTCATCAGATGGCAACTCCGTATCTCCAAATGAATGCTGCTGTTGCTTCAGATCTGCTGGATGAGTAAATCGGCAACTATTTACACAATAATATTTGGTTTACAGCTTGTTTCTGCTGCCCTCAAGTGGCCACAATATGAGTTAAAGAAAACACTTTGAATGCTTAAACCTGCATTAAAGTTTTAATTAAGTGTTAATATCATTATATTTTTTGTTAAAGCTAGAGTGGGTAATGTTGGAGAAACCATCAAGACAGATAGAAAGTGTCCAACCGAAACCCCTCCCTTCGGGTCTCCCTCCAAAAGTAACTCGAACGTCCGAGTACCTCATGTCTCACTCATACGTAGTTCTACATATTATACTGTTCAGGAAAATAACAACACAAACCAGATAATTACTTGTCCCTCAGTTCTCGCCACACTGATGGTTTGGTTTCTTTTACTGTTAGTAGCCTTTTCTACTTCAGTGTTTCTTTTCTTGCTTTGTTTAGCTGTGCAAACTGTTGTTTCTCTGCCATTCTTGTGCTACTAGCTCAGTAACTTTAGTAATATCTGCCTGGCAGGCTCGTGGAAGGCTGCAGTCATTGCACATGCACGGTGAGTGCAGGAGCAGTTAGGCAGGCAGGTAGACAGACAGGTCTTCTCTTTATTTCAGAGCATTTTAGTTGCTGATTTCTGTCGGGATGTGGAGAAAAATTCAACAAAAAATGCTCCTGAAATACATTTTCAACCCTAGCTTAAATGTATTGGTTTTAGTGTTAGCCGGAAATTGACCTTGAATAATAAAAAAATGGTAAAATGGCTTCTCAAAGTTGGAGAATGGAAGGGACAGTTCAGTCTGATCAGTTAAAGGGTTATATGCTCATCTACAGTTCCCTAGAAACGTCTACAGTGAATTGTGTCCCCAAGGTCAAACAAGACTTTTTTTCAGAACACATAAAAAGTTTTTGGAGAAAGATTTTTTACCAACAACAGCAACGTTAATCTCAAATGAAATGTAAAATTTTGTCTTAATTATAGTTTTACTGAAAATCTTCAGCAACTAGTAACTATGGCTGTCCTATGTAGAGTAGTAAAAGCTATATTTTCCTCAGAGGAGAAGTTTAAATGCCCATGAAAACTTATCAATACTTTACTACTGTATTTATGTACAAAGTCAACAGAGAATCACAGCATCTTAAATCAATGCTTTAATCACTCGAGACATTATGACGGAAGGTGGTCAGTGTGTCCACGTGGCACATTACTGTCTTCATCAACCCAAACCTGAAGCCTGAAGTCGCACATTGAGCTTCAGCCTCTGAGTCTGTGCGTGTGGACTGTGGGAGAACAGGTGGGCATAGTTTCTGTCAAACAGAGGGAGATTGATGGAGTGAGTTAGAGCGCTGGCCGGGGGTATTCTCTTACAGTAATGGCAGAGACAGAGACAGCTGGACTCTGTACATTGGACTCTGTGTGTGCATGTGTGCATATTTGTGCAGCCCTGTGTATATGTGCTCGTCTATATGGAGATGCATTGTGTTCTTCTTGAAACAACAGAAGATATGAAGCAATGAGGAGGCAGTGAAGCTGTATAATAATACTGTATACCAATATAACTTTAGGCAAGAAAACCTGCCATGTTTTATTGTTTTTTTAAAACATTTATTCTTGTAATTGTTCAGTTTTTATGTCAAATCTTTTGCTTTTTATATTTTATTATGGCAGGTACGAACATTACCATTAACATTAACCTACTGCTAGTCAACCATGTTACATTTTGACTGTTTTGAGACAAAAATTAATGTCCTCCGATGTCCCATACATTTTTGTTTCTGCATGTTTTTGAAATACGGTTACATCCCCGGTCATATTGTACCACTATTTAACAATGTATGCCAAAACATTTACAAAAAAACCCAACTTCTTTGTTTTTTTACCTCCTGTAAGACGAAATGTGTGAACCAGCCAATTTCAACCAATAATATAATGACATCCACCCATCAATCAATCTTCAGCTTTTAGCCAAGATTGATTAGTTAGCTAGCAAGCAACAACATGGCTTCTACCAGAGCAGAGTTTTTCTGGGGGCTGTACAAAAGCTCAACTTTATCAGAGATTTGGAAAACCACGCCGTCTTTCGTGGAGAAGCAGCTTTCAGTTTTTATGCTCTGGAACAAACCTTGAGATCTGCTCAAACTCTAACCTTGTGACTATGCATTCATTTCTCGCACTGGACTGTTTTTTTATTGTACAGTTTGATAAATCTAATGCTATTTTAGCTTCTATTTTACTCTTTTTATATTCCTTTGTGTCTTTTTGTGCCTTCCTGTCTTATGTAAAGCACTTTTATTGCCCTTGTTGTGAAAAGGTGCTATTCAAGTAAACTTGCCTGAAACCTTGGTGAACCTCAGTTTAAACTGATCTGCTCGCTTTTAACAATCCAGACATATTTTAGGTGCAATTAAAAAATAAGCTGCTTTAGCTGTAAATTTATTTTGTCGTCTCGTCGTTTGTCTGGTGCGACGGCCAACACTGAAAAGCTCCAAAGTGAAAAAAAAAATGATTTTAATTTTCAGTCGAGAGGAATAAAGGGTGTCTCACTTTGACCAGGATAATAAAAGCTAGTTTGACACAATTATGCCAACCTGCTTAGCGTTTATTCATTATTCATTTCACTTTTTTATCCAGCAGACAAAACAGTGAAGACATGAACCAGATGTGGGATGTGGAGGGTCGAAAGCACAGTTTCACTCTATTTTTCACATCCATGTGCAACAGTTGTAAAATCCACAAGTACAAAGAGCATAAAATACCTGTACTGTGTGTAGTTTTAGAGCCGTGTGTTTAATCACACATCCTTCAAAACCACTGTGCCGTACAATGGTCCAGTCAAGGGCAAGTCACTTAAGCAATGCTTTAATCAAAAGAAAAATGTATTCAATTTAAGGAACAATGTTTAAAAGAAAGTGTTGCACAGTTTACCATAGCCGGCTCTAATGTACCATCATTCTGCGTCCATTTGCCGGGACCTTCTGTCCAATGAGGCTGTAATTGAAAACACACAAAGAGCTGACATTCTGAAGGAGCAACATATGAGGTTTTTCTTGTCCATAATACAAAATGACCATGACATGTTTCTGGGGCTTGATCAGGCTGTTGGTCACAAGAAAAGCTCAAATTGATTACACGGCCAGGTGGTGAGAATTCCTGTTCCCGGACAAGCAGCTGATAATGCAGCAAAACACAAGCAAATAAAGATGAATGGAGATCATCAACACGTTTGACAAGACGTGGGCAGCATACAGGGGAAAAAAAGCTGCAAATAAATGAAAAAAAAGCACATTTTTCAATTTGGACACGTGCGGTTTAATAAGGGGAGGGTTGAGGGGAGGGGAGCTGGGGGTCCTTCCCCACGAGATTTTGAGGGTCTGAGGCTTCATTTCCTGCATTCGGGTCATTTTTATGCACCAATTTGTGCTTTTATGCATCAATTTCAAAGCCCTTTCCTACTCTCAACATGAATGTAAATGAAATAATGAGTCAATAAGAGTAAAGCACAGTTGCATCAATTATATTAAGGCTTAAAACATTAGATAAATAGATGGGCAACTCTTTATACTGTTTCTGTCTCTGGAAGTGGTAGTCGCCCACTGAATGTCGCTTCAGTTTGGACGGTCCACCATAGGGGACAGGAAATACTTGCCTTGTACTCATTCCCACTGATGGGACCACCCATAGTCCGTCAGCCATTCAGATCTGTCTTTCTTTTTACAGGCGGACTTGAGCTGGAGGTATTTACCGACATAAACCCCCCCCAAAAAAAAAAAATTTGCATCTCGATAACCAGTGCAACATAAACGTTACCAACAACTTGCCTGTCATTCTAGGTATTATTCTCATCTTCAAGTTCAGATTTAATATTTCTCTGCTATGTCTCGTGAAGCTCTTTTGGCTTTTATCACGGCACTCAAAGCATGTAGTGTTTGCATTAGAGTGAGGTCCACACGGATATATGCGACAAACTGCATTCTGTATTGATTCAGGAAGGCAGTTCTCAACATTTTATTAGTTACAGTTATTTGTCTGCATTATGTACACATACATAGGCTTCCTTTTAGAAAAAAATCTTTTTATTCTCCCTTCCGCGTGTCTCTTTTAGGTCTTTGGTTGCTTTAACTGCATACTTTTATATTTTAAATATTAATCTAAGCTTTAAAACTAACAATTTCATTGCAGTTTTTTTTTTTTTATTAATTACTATATGTTGTATTTATTACAATCTTCTTGCTGCAAAACCTTCCCACGCATGTTTGTGTCAGAACTCAGAGCTGGTTTATTTGAGTTATTTTAAAAATATGATGCTTTCATAAAGCTTTTTAGAATTTAACAGCTTTTTTATTTTGTACTTTTCCATGGTCTTCAACATATTTAAACTTAAAATAAAATGAGTATTAAAGGTGGGGTATGCGAACAACCACACAGCAAGTAATGTAACTTACATCTGCTATGTTGTGGATTAGCAAACTGATGCTAAAGTTAGTGCTAACATGCAGAGAGGACGAGATGGTTTCATAGAGCCAGCACACCAGCTCCAGACAGCGATACTCACAACCCTCCTGTTACTATAGCTAACACAGAAAGTAAGCTGAATGTCCGTGAGCATTTAACGTTACCTGACACACAAATCCTGGCTGGAATAGTGTTGTGTGACTCGATCCACTTTCTGATTTACAGAGCCAGAGCTGTGCACACACAGAAGGGACGGCTAATGGACTGAGGAAATATTTGCTGAATAAAAAAGTTATAATTAGAATAGAATAAAAGAATAGAATTAGAATCGTGAATCTAGAATCCCAACACCAACCTTCAAGCAATACTGTCTTTTCCATCTCTGACAATGTGCAGGACAGATGAGGAAAAAAGGGCATTGAAAACATTAAGTCCTCTAATGAATAAAACTTAATCTTGTCAATCTGCAGTCTGTATTACTATAACTAATAATACACTGAGTGCATGTTACATTTTTGTTTGACCTTTCTTTAAAAAGGACAGTCTCCAGAAATTGAAATATGTTTTTCAAGGGAATTCTGGCCAAAATGGCAGCATAATTACACAAAGAACCAACAGTCACAGAAGGTAAAAAACTGTATGTGAATTCAGAAAACTGTGACCAAAAAACAAAAAAATCACAAAGAAAAATGACATGAAACCCTGAGTGATGCGGCGACAGAGAGCAGCCATTCTTCCCTTCTTAAGAAGAGAGGGACATCTCTAAATTGAGGTCTGACAGTGGGATATTGATTTAGCTGCAAACCTTGGACACCACAGAGCCCACATCTCTCACTCACCATCTCTGTGTGAAGTATTGTTGTGGTCCCACTTTATGGAGCGGACTGACCTTCAACTCGTAGGAACATACTGTAGAACAAAACCAATAGATTTAGTCGCTCAGTGAAACAATAACATGGGTTGTTATATCGGAAAGTAAAAGCTTCATAGAGAAACATATTTCTCAGAACATCCGTCTGCTTTTGTTTGGAAAAAAAGGGACAAGGAAATGGCAGGTAGAAATAATAATAACCTGAAATTGGTATTTAAACTGAAGAGTTGGTTAAAAGTCCATCAGAAGGATTTTAAATTCAATAAAATGGTCTAATCTGAGTTTAATGACACATATATGAATTATATCTGCAGTACATTACGAAGAGGGTGGCCAAGGTTGAGCCACAGACTGAAGTAGAGTCACACACAAATGCTGTAGATCTAAAAAACATCAGTTTGGCTATGTATGTCACTGTGTACTGAAGAAATTGTTTGTCTAGACATATTTATGATATTTTTGTCACATAAAGAATCTTGTTTGGTCTCAGTTTTTGCTCGGGGGACACAGTTTTATTGCCTTATTATCCCAAGTGTAACCTGGTCAGCAGCCAATCGTGTGATTTTTACCATGACATCTATGATATCCAGCAGTGCGCTGGAGGGGAGGGAAGCCCAAAAGTGCTTTGTTTTTGAGATACCCCTAACAGAGGTGTAATACATCTTTTTTATATTCTCCAATGTCTCTCCTATATGAAATGTATTCTTCTTTAAAAATGTTTTAATTCAAAATTGGTTTAATTGACATTTTATTTATGGGGTGTGTCAATAATCTAAGTGCAAATTAAAATCAGGCCAAATGGAAGATGATACACCTGAACTCATGTAATGTCATATTGCAAACACTGATTAATTCCAAATTTGGTCTGGACATGGGCAGGGGTTTCCTCTACATGTCTGAAACAGAACTGAACAGAATGTGAATATCTTGATGTATTGAGGAAATACAGAACTACAAACACAGAAGTACGATAGGAAGAAAATTCTAGTGTCTATGATGAATGTATTTATTTACTTTAAGGTAGCTTTGGTTGGGATAGTCCCAGAAACACCAACCAGGGTTGGCTAGAAAGGTACTGAATCCAGTAATATATGATGTGTAACTGTAGTAGGTATGATCAGTGGTCTACATTAAGAAATGCATGACATGTGCCATCAAAATTAAATTGCCATACATCTTGATACCCAAGCTCATAGTTACTGCATCTAGGTAAGTAACCTCCATTCTGAGGAAGTGTTAAGTCTATGTAAGTAGGTCTAGACTTATTGTATTTGAAAAGTGTCCTGAGATAAGTTTTGTTATGAATCGGTGCTTTGTAAATAAAATTGAATTAAAACATTTTAATTCTTAAATGTACAGTATGTAATTTCTGCCACTAGGGGGTTCATCGTTCAGGAGGTTTCTACCACGAGCCAAATTATTGACAGAGGTCTCCTTATCTTCAAAACAAACTGTCCGCCAAACATTTTAACATGAAGCTGCTTTAGTCTGTGTTTTTATCAGTTTTGATTAGCGGGTCAAAGGATAACAAGACTGGAAGTTTATTTTGCTGTTAGTGTCTCATATACTTTATCTTATAAGCCTTTGATTAAAGTTTTGTGATGTATCATTTTCCAAGATTTAAAGTGTAAACGCTTGTAATATGTTTCAAATAAAATGGGCCAATGCCAAACTCGGTCATACAAAAAATTTTTTGGGTCTTTTTCTATTTGTGTTTTTTGATCAAACCGTGATTTTCATTTGAAAATGGATTGTTAGTACGCGACCTTTGAAGAAGGCTAAACAAATGTAAGTATAAAACACGATTTTGAACAATGCTGAACACATTTTAAGTATAAAACATGATTTTGCTCTCCCAACAGAAACACTGAAAAATGTAGAGGTACTCCGGAAGCCCCTGAACCCTCTGATCCATCAGAATTACTCAAATAGTATCATGTTGTATGATAACCATTCAGCACTGTGGCCTATTGTTGAACACAAACTGTCCACCAACAGTGAGAAGTTTATTGTAATTGTGGATATCATCATCAATAGTTCTGTTAAACCTCCTATCCTTGACACTGTCTCATCAACTTCAACAGTCCATCCGTTGTCCTCATTTTCTTTTCACACGCAGTAACAATGGTGAAGTTGGAGAGGAGATGGAACTTTTTTTTCTTTTTTTAAGTACAGCTCCTCAAGGTTGGTGATCAGTAGCACCCTCTGCAGGCCATTGTCAGGTATTACGTAGATTGTAATGTGTTAAGACTTAGACCAGTGATACCAATACAGGAGCAATAGACGTTTTTTTTAATCCTATTTTATGGTTGAAGAAGGACAAAACACAACAGGTGATACAGACGTGATAGAACAAACATAAATTAAGGCAAGCTTTACAATACAAAGACATAAGAGAGGGTATAAGTGCAAGAGTGGTGTAAGTTGTTAGGATGAGAGATTTGTGTGTGTTTGAGGTTGATAGACAGGAAAGCATTTAAAGTCACAGTCAAACTAAAGTATAATACATCAATAAAAGGGGGGGAAAGAAGGAGAGGTGGAAAAAAGTGGATGAATACTCCAAGTAATCGAAAGAAGCAGACAGATGTTAGGTAGAGTTGTGTATCTGTCAGTGGCTGATCGAAATCCCTGAAATGCAAATAAGTTTAAAAAAAGTTTAACCTTTCCTGAAATATTTTGTTTCGGTATCAACCTGCTGTGTAGTCACATTCATGCACGTAGTGAGTACATACATCCATGTTTAGTAAGGAGCTAAAATGTGATGGCAAGATAGTAAGTGGAGGTAAAATGAAAGGCTCAAAAACACTTCAATCGTGGCTCCAAACAGGAACTACTGTGAAGAGAAGTGTGGAGCAGGAATATCCCCTTTACCACCAAATTAGCTCTGGTTCTTGAACTGGTTCCATTCAGGATTCAACAGTCAACAATAAATAATCCTATTAGAATAAACCTTCCTCTTGTGTCCAACTGTCTGTATCTGAATAGGGTCGGACTACAATACATGATTTTACACAATGTAAAGAGTTTCAGAAGTTTAAGTTTAACACTGGTCTACACTATATGTGGAGGATAATAGTAAAAACAGAGAGTAAAAATACTCAGTTACATGTTAATGTCCTGCATTCAGACTCTTAATTCAGCAAAATAAGTAGTATCACTAATACTGACACAATTTGCTTGAACAGTTGCTGTCCCACAATGCACCAAAGAGTCTAAAGTAGGTTGTTTTGTAATCACTTGTTTGCAGTTGAGGACATTGGTCCCTTTTAGCTGAAGATTAACTACATATATTGATCTTGTTTGATCTAGATCACATAGTATTCATCAGTAGAATGAGAAATGGAGTATTTCACTATAACATACAAATGCATTACCCTTAAATATTCCCCCCGACATGCAACTGAAAATGAACATTTTAACACCTCACAGGACATACAAATGTTTTTAGGCTGGATGCAAATTTCAGTGAAGTGATGAAGAGAAAGAAATAGCATGTTGATAAGAAATAAAAGGTCACATGGTATCAAAAGAGGTCAAAGCTCATGACCAGTCTCCTAAATCTGTTGTAGCTGTAGAAAAGCCACAGGATAGGTCAGTCCATCTCAACACAGACAAGAAGCCTCCCAGTTCTCTTCCTGCTCTCCAACTGATGGTGTTTCATAACTGGAACAAGGTAAGAATTAAACCATACACGGTGCATTCAAACATATTTAATAATATACCAGAAATGATTAACTCTGTGATATAGCAATACAACATTTAGTGTTCCAAAATTTCCCATAAACAAGGTTTATGACCTGTAGCTCTTTTGACGTCCTTGTCGGGCCAATGATTGACTAATGCTGTCCTATTTGTCTTCCTGACATGCTAAAAGGAGCCCAATAATATACCAGGAGGTACCTCGCTGAGTTAGTCGACTATGAGCTGCTAGTATAAGGGCCTCGCCATGGACCTTAACAAAGTAGCTTTCCTCCTGGGAGCCCTGCTCTGCACTGGTAAGATATAATGGCATCTTTGTATGATCATTATGAATAGTTCTGCGACTATATAATTGCTGCGAAATACAAAAAAGTAGGACAGACAATACTGTGCTAAACTGTGAGACTGCCAGGGCAACCCTGTCCAAGTTGATTAAAAATGTTCTTTCATTGCTTTTTTCATCATTCAATCAAGCAGGGATGTATTAAGAGACACGTCTGGATGCGCATAATACAGATTTTATTCACTTTGTGTCTAGTTTACATAGTTTGGAGGCAGCTCCAAAGATTGGAAAGCAGAGAAGGTCAGAGACAGATTGAAAATAATCCTGCTGAAGGGGCGACACAAAAGCAAATTTCAAGTTCATCTGATTCTTGTAAAATCCGTTTTGTTCTGTCTGAATTACATCAAAGCAATCACTTTAAATGCCTGACAGTCTAGAGTTTTTATTGGGTCATTGTATGGCTTTTGATACCCTCAATAACTCCGCCTGCCTGACTGATTTTGTGTAAATGCTGCAGCAACTGGGGAGCTGAAACCTACCTCTTCACAAATATCATATATGGTATACCACAGGGTTTAATCTTAGGTCCTGTTCTGTTTTGTACAAATGTCTTCACTTGACTTACCAATTAGGAAATATGACATATTAGTAATTGTTAGGCAGATGATATTCACTTGTGTGTACTTATGAGCTGAATGAACCTCTGTGTTAGATGACAAAAAACTTTATAAACTTTATAAAAGGGTTAAGTCCGTTGCAGCCACCAGAATTATAACTATTTCCAGAATAACCTTTGGGCTGTGACATCAAATTTTGAGGGAAGTGTTAGAGTTAATATTGGTACCACTCTCATGTCTGAAGCTACAGCTAGGAGATGCTTAGCTTAGCTTAGCTTAGCTTAGCATAGCATGAAGACTGGAAACAGCGTTGCACTTTGGGTTTTATATTGATATATTGTTTCACCCTAAACATAGCCCAGCTAGCTGTTTCCTACTACTTTTAGTGTTTATGCTAAGCTAACCTACTGCTGGTTGAAGAATCATCTTCTTGTATAACTCTCAACAAAAAAGTGAATAAGCGTATCACCCTTTAATCAGACTGTTTATGCTAGACTAACTCAGGGACAAAGATTCAGACAAGTCAAACTAGCAATATAGCTGTAACTTCTTAATTTCCCTTATTCTGTCCTGGTTTGATCAGAATAAAAAGCACAATTCAAAGTCTGCAACACTCAGACTGATGCACTTCGGAGCAAAAACATGCATGTGATTAAACTTATATCCCAGAAACCAAAGTCAAACAGCTTTTTTTCTAAATCACTAATGTATAGGTTAAATTATGATGATACTGTTTGGGAGTCCAAGTGTGAGAACAGTAAATATTCTGAAGCAACAGAGTGCTTTTGTGTTTTCTGTGTATTTGATATCTGTGACTCACTGGGGAACAGACAGTACAAGGTTGTGGTCATAATATTTGTCAGTCAAATTAGTCAGCAATGGTTTCCACACACAGTGTTACAAACACAATGTGACACAATTCCCATTCATGTAGCATGTTATAAATATAACAACTCATGAACAATTTTTCATTATAAAAACCACTTGTAAAATTACACTACAATAGTCGACTTGTGATTCAAGATCTGAAGACTTTAAAAATATAGATTATTTTAATCAGAACTTAATAAGAGAAAAATCAGAAGTTATTAATAATTCAGTCTTTAATTCAAGCTAATTAGGTCAGAACACTGGATTAAATTACAGAATATGAGGAAAATCTACATTAACATTATATCTTCCATTTGGAAAGTATATATGTATAGCCTAACATATGTTTGTGTATGTACAGTGTGTATGCCCATTTGTGGGTTTACATAGTTTTTCAATCTTTCTTTAACCCTTTAACTAATTAAAGTTTAAAATGTTGCATGTTCTGTCAATTAATTGTGTGTAGACTCTGAGTAACGTAACACAATTAAACTATCTCGAACTGTAGTTGAGTGAGTATTTACAGTCTTTGACCTACATGAACAAATAAGACGATCAGCAAGAAGCTTGGCTGTTTCTATGTAGTTTATTCTTGATGTCTGCCACCAATTCACCACTCGAGTTAGATTTCCCCTCAAAATCAGACCAAACAAGGTGATGGTACCACTACCGCATTTGTCTACAGGGGCCGCCAAAATCAAAAAATAATGAAGGTGTCTTGTAGCTGCTCTAATTGTCTCCCCTTTATTCCTAGATAACTTTTTATTGTGTAATATTTGAAAATGTATGTTTTTATTTTATTTTTATAACTTTGTTCTTGTTTATTGAGCTTGCTTGACATTCATTCATTCTTTTATTCATACATTGAATGATAATCAATGCTCTGTATATTTGACAAGGAATTAATAGTTTTCGTCTCTGATTTCAGTTAGCGGTACTGAGGTGGATGGATACGCCAAAACTGAAGGAGCGTGGATCCTCTCGCTGAAAAGACAACAGTACAGCGCAAACACTGCAGCTGAGTGTGCCATCAAATGTGATGCTGAAATAACCTTCACATGCAAGCAAGTTCACACTTTTATAATCCAAACTTTTTCATTTTCTCTGGTGGTATAATTTAGTTTTTATATTTAAGGCTCTGCATTCCAACCTGACACCTGCGCTGTGTTTTCACAGGTCTTTCATATATATTGAAAAGGACCAAGAATGTTGGACAGTAGGAGCAAACTCTAAAACAGAGACTATCCTGCGCAGAAGCAGCACGGCTTTATATGAAAAAAATGGCAAGTCCTTTTGTCTGTCTGTTACGAGTTATATAAGTAACCTCTTAGTAAGTCTCTTTTATTGTATTATGGTGTCCTTACGTTGTCTATATGAAAGGTCTACAAGAGTGCACTTCATGCCCCAGTTTACATGATATTTTTAAGCCTCCATTACATTGTGGTTAATGTTTAGCTTATGTTGCATGATCAGTGATGTTTGGACAGCAAACACTGCGAGGAGGTGATGCACATTGAACACTACTGGGACTCAGATTTGGGGGATGAAACATCACTTTAGTTGGAATCAGATAAATGATTCACTCAAAGAATTGTCTGACATATTTATCCACCAGTGAATAATTACATTATTGTACTCTGCAGTACACTATACAGTGAACTTCTCAGCAAGCATTCCTCCAAAATACATAGGAGGTTGAATTTATTGAATCATAAAACATGTTGACTCTTTTTGTGTCTTGTCTAGGATACCTCCTGGAGTGTGTAAATGGAATAGGAACAGATTACAGTGGAACAAAGACCAAAACGAAATCCGGAAAGATATGTCAGAGATGGATGGCAAAATACCCACACAGGCCCAAGTGAGTATTCACATATTATGATGTCGATGTACATATTACATCACATCCTTTAATAGTCTTCATAACATTTATCTCAATGTGTCTGCTGCAGCATCACACCCCAGAGCCATCCTCTGGCAGACCTGGAGTCTAACTTCTGCAGAAACCCTGATGGAGACAGTGGTGGACCCTGGTGTTACACCACCGACCCCAACACCCGCTGGGAACACTGCGAAGTACCTAGCTGCACTGGTAAAAAAAAAAAAAAAAAAAGGATTTATTGTGTTTATATTTTTGTTAATATGTGTGTATGCCTGTGTTGTGACACAAAATATAAATTATTGCTGCGTCATAAATCATTTAACTTTCACAGTCTACCATTTAATTTTAATTTAAGTGTCAAAATTATTCTTCAAAGGCTTCCGCAAAAGAAAAATAAATATTCTGTGCAGAGCATTTACACATTTTTTCCCTTAACAATCCAAGAGGATGAAGGTAGATCTCCTCCTATTTATCAATCAGTCGATCCCAGGTTTCAGACTGGAGATCATGCATGTTTGTACTGAGACTTTTCCTCTAGGGCCACCTTGAGATTGTCAGTTATGGTTTTGAGTGAAATGTCTTCACAACTAATAGATGTATTGCCATTTAATGTGGTACATACATGAATTCTCTCCACAGGATGATTTGTAATAAAATTTGACCTATACTTTGGTTTATGACCAAATTTCTGAAAAAATAATTACATTCCCTTGAACCTCAGCTGTAGCAGTGTGTATGTATACACTCATACATACTGAACACACATGAAGTAAATGTATAGGCAGAATACAGCAGAGCGGTATGGTGATGTGTCCATGCTTGTTCCTTTATAGAGGAGTGTATACACTGCAGTGGTGAGAACTACAGAGGGAAAATCTCCACTACAGAAAAAGGCTTCACCTGCCAACGCTGGGACTCCCAGAAACCTCACAACCATGGCTACAACCCCAGCGCGTAAGACTACAGGACACTTTTTTAAAAATTAAATATTGTTTTTTTGGGCTGAGAATTTTCTTTTTAATGTTCCATTGATGTTTTCTTTAGACTTCCAGGGAAGTATCTGGAGGAGAACTACTGCAGAAACCCAGATGGAGACCCCCGACCCTGGTGCTTCACCACCAGCCCATCCAAACGATGGGACTTCTGCTCCATACCCCGTTGCAGTAAGTCCTCCTATTTTAATATGCTTCTTTTACTTCTTCTAAAATACCATATAAAATATATATATATATATATATATATTATTTTGACATTGTTACAAAATGTTTTCATTAGTGTATAATCAGTAATCAAAGAAAAAGAATGTAAACAATACTATAAATATAAATATATTGCTGTCAGTATGAAGCTACCTTATCAAAGTATTCACTTTTACATATTAAATAAGGCCCTATGACCACATTTGTTGAATAGGAACTATTTAGTCATTTGTATTTTTTCAGTCTTGTTTTTCATCTTCTGTACTCAGCGTCCGAGCCTCCCACCATCGTCCCAGAGATCACCTGTACCACTAGTGAAGGTGGATTGTACCGAGGCACAATGGCCGTGACAGAGTCTGGCAAAACCTGCCAGAGCTGGTCGGCTCAGACACCGCATAAACACAACCGCACGCCAGACAACTACCCCTGCAAGTAAGAGCGAATATAATCCAAAGATTTTGAGAGGGACCTATGTATTTGACATTTACTCCATTTTCCACTTTACACTAACTGCCAAGCCATCTAACCAAAAACCCATTCAAAAAACCCACTGACTTTGAGACGAGGGAAGCTTTGTAGGTGAGGAGGAGGATTTTAAATTCTATTCTGAATTTTACAGGGAGCCAGTGCAGAGAAGGTAATACAGGAGAAATATGATCTCTTTTCCTAGTTCCTGTCAGTACTTGTTCAGACATCCAGGTTTCTATGTCCTTAAGATATGCTTGTAATTTAGATAATTGATTAATTTCATCAGGCTTGATTGATAGATATAAGTGGGTATCATCTGCATAACAGTGAAAGTTAATTGAGTGATTCCTAATAATGTTGCCTAAGGGAAGTGCTAAATGCAAACTTATTTCCAGGATTTAGGACTCATTCCTGCAGCACTCTATTACATATGCTCGTACAAGTTAACAATATATCTTGCTTTTATACAGTATCGCACCAGATCAGGCAGGTCATGAACACAAAAACTCCCCGGAAACAAAACAGTGTAAATGAAGTCCTTAGAGAAAGCCAGAAGCATATTCCCAAGCATGTTGCCTTTATTTACCTGTGTTCATCATCATATTACTGTCTATTGTTTGTCAGAGGCCTAGATAACAACTACTGTCGTAACCCTGACAATGAGAGGATGCCCTGGTGTTACACAACTGACAGCGAAACTCGCTGGGAGTACTGCAGAGTGCCGACCTGTGAGAATGGAGCCGGACCAGGTATAACAGTGATCAACGAGGATGATGATGAAGTCCACTTTAGAAACAGCTGCACTTAATTCAGGATTTATTGCAGTTATAGTAGCTGTAATATGATTTATATACCTGCTCAGCAGTGTTCTGTAATCTGTTCATATACTTTAAAGAAAGAGCAAAAACAATGATTATTGATCGATGGTTAAATTAATGTGACAGTAATGTTAATGACTAGAAAAGAGTGCGTATGAGAATGCATCAATGACCCAGCATGATTTCTTGTCTCCTGCTGCAGACGAGCCTGTGATCCCCACAGAGGAGGAAGACTGTTACGTGGGGGATGGGACGAGTTACCGTGGCATAACATCAGAGACGATCAGTGGAAAAAGATGTCAAAACTGGAAATTGATGACTCCTCACAGCCACAACAAAACTCCTCAGAATTTCCCGACAGCGTGAGCATCAATTCCTGTCTACTAACGCATTGTATATTCAAAACAGCAGATTTCAGGCATAGTGAATTCATGAAAACCTGACCGCTGAGGCACAACTCTCGACCTAGATGTCCCCAAAACAGCACTAAAATCTGGCAGCAACACTATGCCATGTATCTAGCTCATATTTGGCCCTGAGGTCCCCAGCTGACTATCTAGGATACCAGTCCAACACATGTATTAAAGGATAAACCAAGGGCATACTCTAGATGTTTCAGTTTTTCTGTCAACAGAAAAGCTCGCCTGCTCACACAATGGTTGCGTTTCATTAGTAGTTCCACTTCCCCTCGTTCACTTACCCTCAGCCCTTGGTATGACGTAACAGCATACGTCGCACGGAGGCCACTTGGAGCGCGGAGGGAAAGTGGGCGGGGGAGGAGCGGGGGATTTAAATGAAATGCACTTGCGCTTGGAGTCTACTCATTGGCAGCCGTCGGCGTTATAGCGGCAATGACGTAAACTGCAATGCATTGTGGGTGATATCCACCTCGGAGTGACCATCGTTGTTCACTCGCTCCCTCAGCCCTCCGAGGGTCCATCTCACCAAATTCACTTCAGTTTTCCAGACAATTGGAACGACACTTATGATGGCGGCGGGGATTCCCCCGAGGGCAAGTGAACGAGGGCGTGTTGAACGACTAATGAAACGCAGCCACAGTCTTGTATTCATCAGCACTGCCCTAAAGCATACTTGCCTGCTTTATTGTCTGTTGTCTAAATGGGACTATAATTTACTAAATTAACATCGTGCTGTTTGGAAAAAGACTTTAAAATAGAGATTGAGACCATAAACTCATTAGGAAACTGTTTACTGAGCTCATAAATCAGTTGAGATTTACAAACCAGCAGAGATCATTAGCTCCTTACCTTGTTTGATTCTTGGAGTTAAAATACAAAACCTTGTAGGATGTGGGTTCCTGCTGTCCTGAAGTTCCAGGTTTTCTCTTTCAACAGGGACCTCAGGAGGAATCTGTGCAGGAACCCTGACGGAGACCGAGCTCCCTGGTGTTACACCACAGACCCCAGAGTCCGCTGGGAGTACTGCAACCTGGAGAAATGTAGCGCAAATCCTGCAGGAGCATCACCCACCAGACCGCCTATACCCCAGTCCCCCGAGTCCCCCGAGTCCCCCACTGCCACCCAGACCACACCGGAGAGGGGTAAAATATTCTTTTAAAATGTGTGTTTTAAGCTCGCTTTCCAGTTTATTTTATCCTTTATTTACCTACTTGTTTATCGGTTGCTGTGCTAGACTGTAAAATTGGAAATGGAGAAACATACCGGGGTCCGACCTCCATCACCATTCTGGGCGTGACCTGCCAGGCTTGGAGTGCTCAGACCCCTCACCAACACAACAGTTTCACTCCACAATCGCACCCCACTAAGGGTCTGGATGGCAACGTAAGTGTGTGTCTTCCTATAGGAACCATTTTGAGGTGCAGACTTTTGGAGTGATGGCATTTCCTGTTAGATTTAATGATAATTCAGAAGCTGGTAAATCATTATATTTGTTTCCAATTTGTTGATTCTCTCATTGTCACCGTCAGAGCTGCAGAAACCCAGATAACGACGTTAACGGGCCGTGGTGCTACACTACTGACAGGAACAAGAAGTGGGACTACTGTCAGATCCCCGACTGTGGTATGTATGCGTAGGACATTACAGTTAATTATTTAACTTTTTAACCACTCTACCCACGTGGCTTGAGAAAAATTATTGCATAATATGGATCATCATTAAATTAGGTACACACATTCATAGTCCACAGAGGATGAATCCTACTGACAGGCCTTAGTTAACTCAGTTAGCACGGGCCAGCCCCGCTCAGGTCTGCTCTGGTCCTACATGGTCGTATTATGTAAGATCCACCATCTGGAAGCTTGGCAACCAATCGTAAATGACAAATGACAACCTGTGTCCAGACAGTTGATGATAGTAAATAGAATCTCTTTAGGTTTTGGACGGTTGGTCAGACAATATAAACAATTTGAGGACTTTACTGTTGGCCTTGGAAAATTGTGATGGACAATTTTTACTGTGACACTAGACTAAATGGTTTATCAATTAATAGAGAAAATGACCTGATTAATAGATAACGGAAATAACTGTTAGTTACAGCCGTCGACATGTGAAACCCCCTTTTTATAGCCTCAAATAACTAAGTAAAAACAAACTTTGAAGAAAAATTAACACTTGAACATAGCGTGATAAGAACTACTTAAAATGACAGAAACCTGTACTTTGATTTGATTAGTTTGGATCATGTCTCATCTGCTGACATGGAGGCAACGGGCTTTATGACCTATACTGCAGACAGGCACCAATAATAGAATCCACTTGTTGTCCAAAACTTCAGCTATCTCAAGTATAATGAGCACCAGCTTCAGAGGCTGTACATGTTACGTTTTGTTGACTGATACCGATTGATTCAAACAAAGTCACGTTGTGTTTCACTCCTTTCTCTTTAGCTGGACTTAAGTGTGGCACGCCAGTCACCAAACCAAAGCGTTGTTTTGGTCGTATTGTGGGAGGCTGCGTGTCTAAACCTTATTCGTGGCCGTGGCAAATCAGCCTCCGAACCAAGTGAGTAGAACAATACAAGCATATGATTCCATGGGACTGTTTTCTTATTTTATGTTTTCCTTTATTTTACTTTTGATCTCTGTATATTCATATTATCTCAGCTGGGGGTGTTTCTTCTGTCCTACTTAAATACATTTCTGTCTGTCTCTTCTACCAGTACAGGGGTTCATTTCTGTGGAGGAACTCTGATTCACCCTCAGTGGGTCCTTACTGCCGCACACTGCCTGGAGAGGTCAGACAAACAATTGAAAAACATCTAAAGACCAAATCCTGTAGTAACTACCACTGTATAATCTGTATTTAAAAAAAATAATAAATCTGTTGTGTACTGTAGGTCCAAACGGCCCTCAGCCTACAAGGTGCTCCTGGGGATCCACACAGAGAGAGCCATTGAGCCGTCCAAACAAGAGAGGAACCTGGAGAAACTGGTGTTAGGACCCAACAGATCCGACATCGCTCTGCTTAAACTACAGACGTGAGTACTGGACTGATCCTCCTCCCACTACAAATATGAGTTCAGGTGCTAATAATCATAATGATACTGATTATTACTTGCTATATATATTAAAAATAAGTTACTTGCTTTATATTAGAAGCCTGCTTTTGTACAACAAACAGTAACTTAAAAGTGTGGGGTTTGGCAAATTGAAGAATATTCATCTTTTACAACCGTAATACTTCACATTTGCTGTGCACAGCTTTTCAAACTTCATTTACATTTTATTTATGTAACTGTAAATAAAATATTTGATGTATTTTTTTGTATTTCTGTTCTAAAAAAAACACTTTGATGACATCAGATTGAGCTTGTGATGGTAATTTGTGTGATGTTTTAGAGATTTCATTAATAATCAGTATTTAATAATAATCACCACTGACACTGTTGTTCCTTTGTGTGCGTTTCTTGTGTTTTTCCAGCCCTGTACTAATAAATGACAAAGTGCTGCCAGCTTGTCTGCCAGAGAAGGATTACACTGTTCCCAGTGAAACTGAGTGTTACGTTACTGGATGGGGTGAAACTCAAGGTAAAGTTCGTTATGTGTTGTGCCAAAGAGACCCCATTTGGACGGTTGCACTTTAATATTTCTTTCAAGGGCTGTTTGAGGGTAAAGACTTGGTTTTAAGGTCAGGGTTTAGGGTTTCTACTGAGGTTTTTGAACAAAGCTTTGGATATTTGTTTTAATATTAAAAAAAAGTCTATTATTATTATTAATAGACTATCAAATGAGTCAGTCTTTTGAATAGAGAGTAGGATTTGTTGGTTTCTGTATGTTACACAATTCCAAGTTGGAGCTTGAGACAGAGACATTTTGAGCAGTATCTTTATTGATTTTGTAGCGGCCTGAATATACAATGTGCTGGTTTGTATTAAAGTGTGTACCTTTTGAAATGAGATATTTAGAGGTTAAATATTGTATGTTTTATCGTAATAGACAGGTTTGACGAGTTACTCAAAAGGTTTAATTTATTACTCATTATTCATTTATTTTATTCATACTTTTATTACTTTACTTATTACTCCCTGCCAACAGTAATTAGCTCCACTACTAGTATATTACTTTTCTGATACCATAAATTAATTCAGACTTATTAAATGATTATTGAAATTAAAATCAGTAAAGAAATTGGAATATTTTCAGCCACTAAATGTTTCCATCTTCTAGCTAGTTTCCTCCACGATTACAAAAACGTATCCGAGGATGTTATTGGATTGTTGGAAAATAGTGGGAAAATACAACAAACTGAATATATTAGTAAGTAGGTACACTACTAGTTACTGGGGAAACTAGTAATGAGTTACTTCCCAACACTGGTAATAGAATATTTGATCCATGCTAACACACTAGATCCGATACACTGAATGTGTAGAACAAGTTGGTGAAACAACCCAACTGGAAAATTCCTAAACTGTAACGCAACGCCTCTTCAAAATTCCCCAGTTGAAGGGAAATCCTGTACTGATGAAGGTAATGATAACGAGGAGGAAGAGGAGGATGGTGGCTAACAGCTGGGAGGTGTGTTGCAGGTACAGGAGGTGACGGCCTCCTGAAGGAAACTGGTTTCCCTGTGATCGCGAACAAGGTCTGTAATCGTCCATCCTACCTGAACGGCAGAGTCAAAGACCACGAGATGTGTGCCGGAAACATCGAGGGAGGAACAGACAGCTGCCAGGTATGGAAAATACAGAAACTGGACTTTCTTGATACAGTAACTTTTTGATTTACAGGTCTCTAATTCTTAGGTAACTCACTTTCCTAGTAAAAAAAAATCTGTGATTGGGTCAAATTATAGATAAAATAGACTCATTGTTCAAGTGGTTCAATTAATTTCTAGTGTAACCCTGACAGGTCCAGCTGAACATGTTACATTTGTCTTCACACTAACATATAATTCAACATGTTTGCAATGATTAATTAATAATGAATGAATATTTTTTGATTAAAGCAAGTTACATAAAGTCTTTTGTGGCTCCAGATGGAGGCTGTGGGTAAGAAACGTGCTCTGCCTTCCTTTTTTATTGAGGTTCTTTTCCTGCCTGGTTTTGGTAGCAGTTGAACTGAAAATCATCTAATGCACCAAATGTGTACAAGTTGGAAAATACATTCTGCTTCACGTCTGTTTTTGTCCCTGCAGGGTGACAGCGGTGGTCCTCTGGTGTGTAATAGCCAGACAGGGTTTGTCCTACAGGGTGTGACATCATGGGGTCTGGGATGCGCCAACGCCATGAAACCCGGCGTCTACGCTCGGGTCTCCAAGTTTATCGACTGGATTGACACGACAATCAAAGCCAATTAAAAACTATCCACCTTTTAACAAATACAGTAGGGTTAAATGTGACCAGTTGCAGAAAAGTCACCATTCATTGTACTTTTTGAAGATATTTTAGCATATGTGTGTGTGTGTGTGTGTGTGTGTGTGTGTGTGTGTGTGTGTGTGTGTGTGGGTGTGGGTGTGTGTTTGCAGCCTGTTTCTGATGTCAACAAAGTGTTTTGTTTCCTGTGGTGGAAGCACTATAAGCAGATCATATTCCTGCTTTTGGGATGTAAAGGTGTGTTTTCTGTAAGAGCTGAAAAATAAAACTAAATACAAAAGAAATTGGGAAGCCATGCTTTATAGAAAATGTATTAAGAAAAACCTAAGTTTTTAGTTGAGGTCAATATACTGTATTACAGTGAAGGAAATCTACAGTACATACAAATGCATTGATACAAACACGCAGTCACACAGTTGTTGTTTCCTTGTTGTTTGTCAGGTCTGATTTTAAAAGTTTCTTCATTTGTAATATCTCCACTGCATCTTCCTTTTTCCTGGGAACAAAAACATACATATTCTATTAACACCTCCTTAATTCAAGTGAATCAATTACTTAATTTCTTTGTAATGTTACTCCAAAATCAGGCATCAGTTTTCTATCATTTTCTACTTATTACCCACCACTAACAAGAATTAACAAGAATAAATACTGTGTGAAACATTTCATTAAACTTTCTGGGAGAGTGGGGATGTATCTCACCTGTTAGGAAACTCAATATCATCAATGGTGTCCGGGAGAGGAACTCCTCTGGTTTCAGGCAGCAGCAACACCAAACCTCCAGCGATGAACGCGACCACTCCTGTGTGAAACACAGCGAGCAAATTTAAAACTGACTCAGTTACAGATTTATTTTAAAAAGACAGTGCTATTACAAATTCAGTGCTTCACTAGTGAATAAAGATGCAGTGGTTTTATCCCAATATGTAGCACTGCATAAAGTAAGAGTCCCATCCCCATTTATTAAGATGCTGTAAGTTCCTGGTGGTTACTTAAGGGTAAAGACTTCACTACTGAACTGAAAGGTGGTCGCCAAGTTCTTGCTCATTGTGGGAACTGTTGGGTCTCTGTAAATAATGTTATAAGGAGTTCGGTCTAAACCTGCTCTTTTTTGAAGTGTCCTGAGATAACTTCTGTGATCGGAGCAACGGATGTTTGATTTCCGAATAACGGGATGTCTGTCGTTTTCTTCAACATCATCCCAGCCGTCATGCATAACATGTCAGATACCCACCAAAGATGATGAGGGGCAGCTCCAGCCAGATGTCAGCCAGTCTGTAGAGCAGGAAGGGAGCCACGATGCCTCCAACGTCACACAGGGAGGAACAAACTGACACTCCCAGGTTCCTGGAATTACACTGAGTATTTTAGAGCTACTGTGGGATGAATGTGAGAGTAGAGCTTGTCAGTCTGACCTCACCTGACAAATGTTGGGTAGAGCTCGGTGTTAACAAACACCACCATCTCGAAGGCCATGGTGATCCCCAACCGACCGATGCAGGCCACCAACGTCTTCAACCAGAGTACACCTGAGATATGGATACGAAATACTACTTTTCACCTGGTGACATTTCTGTTTGAGATTCAGGTGTGTTAGCCTAGCAGCAGCTATGTAGTTTGGAGTTGCTGGCCTTTAGCAGGGATGAGGAGCGGTCTGTTGAGCTCCACACCCACAGATTTTTTTCAGAATCATACTTGTAGTCCTCAGCACCCACTCAAGTGACTTATCATATTTTACACCGTTTGAGAACAGTACTTTTCATTAAAATCAGAAACCATTGCATTGCATTATTTCTGACATAATTAAACCAAACCAAAGCAAATGTATTTTTTTATAGAGGTCTTTATGATCTATAGAATACTTTTTTTCTAACTTTTATTATTTTACGTCAGACTCTAAAACCATATTTAAAAAACCTTTTGTATATTTAATAAGTAAATAAAATACTACTTCTTTTACTTACTTATTTAAAAAAAAAACTGATTCCAGGGAGTTGAAACATCCCTAACGGACATGGTCAAAGAATAAGGAGTTCTTCTCACTGTCAGGGATGAAGGCAGTGATCAAGCAGGAGGCTCCAGCTACGATGTTGGCGGTGGCGAAGGGGAGGCGCCGACCAACACGTTCAATTGTGAAGAGGATGAGGAAGGCGGCAGGGAACTCCACCAGGCCAGAGATGAGGAAGTCGATGTAGATGTTTCCTCCTGCTATTCCCACCCGCATGATGAGGCCTTGATAGACCACAGCACTGGTGAACCTGCAGAGATTCAACATTTAGGGGCTTGTTTGGCCAACAAATCTGTGGGTTTTAGGTGAGTCTCACCAGTTAAACATGAGGATTAAAGTGTGTTTTCTCATATTTGGAGTTCTGACCAGGTCCAGCAGAGAGGCAGAGGGGGAGTCAGCCTCATCTTCAGCAAGTGTCTGAAACAATGATACAGCTGTGAAATTAAGCAAGGATCTTAAAGGACCAGTTTGCAGGATTTAGTGGCATCTAGTGGTGTAGTTCTCCCTCGCTTCAACCTTCCCTTCCAAGCACAAAGGAAAAACTTAGGCCAGTGTCGTCTGCATATAAAACAGCTAATCCTAATGTAAGGTTCAGGTAATCATACAATCATGAAAACATGCCTAGCAAAATTATATCCCAGTTCTACCAATAGATCCTCCTAAATGTTACACTCTGGACCTTTAATATAAATTATTATTATTATTATTATTATTATATAGTAGATCAGAAAGCGAAATTGAGATACCAAGTAAACTACTGAATCAGTTTACGTCAAAGTTCTTGGAGAGTTTCTTCTTGTTCTCCTTCGCCATAGCTTCAGTGATCTCCAAAGCTTTTGCGGAATTCTTCTGAGAGATGAGCCACCGTGGAGACTCTGGGATGAACCTGTGACACAAACAATGTTACACACCAACACACCTGCTTGTAACAGATGATTTGAGCTTGCTCTCTTTGTTAGTCTAACTTTGCACTTTTGGGAATTTTATGCTTTTATTTAATAGCTAGGAAGAGAGAGGAGAAACTGGGGACAAAGTGCTTTATTGTTAGTGCCTTAAAAAAAGTAGTTTGACATTTTGTTCTGTGCTTCAGAGACACAAGTGTGACCAGGGAACATGTTTAATAATGAGCAGTAATCTATACAAATGTTTTAGGACTGGATGTGAGATAGAGAAGCACAGAATATCCTCAATTATTACTGAGAGCTAAAGCAAGAGATGGTGGTCTCATAATGTACAACAAAAGTGCAAGGGTCTAGTTCATTGTGATGTATTTTAGGAAAAACATTGGGACTGATTTGAAACCAAAAAAAACAAACAAAAGAAACAAAGAATGTGTGCTTCCTTCGTGATTGGAGCAAAGTACTTAAACACAGACATAAAAGACAACAGGGATCCCCTCCATACCCAGATACAAAAGAGAAAACAAACATTTCTCACCAGTAGTAGGACAGGAAGAAGAGGTAGGGTGCAGTAATGACGACCTGCAGCCAACGCCAGTCAGTGATGAAGTAGGCGAGCAGAGGGAGGATGATGATGCCGATGCTAAAGACCATCTGGTACAATATTCCCACCATCCGTCTGTACTCCACTCCAACGATCTCTGTGACTGACAGTAACACAGGAAACTGATATTGTTAGAATATTTCACTGAAAAGAAAAAGAAAACAAATCACTAAGTACTAAGTATGACAGTGTGTTCATAATGTTTATGTCATTTAGTTAGTTACAGTAGATGTGGTTATTGGCTCAGAAGAAAATCAATCTCGGTAAAAGATGGAAAGTGATCCTTACGCAGCACATATGCAGACATCCACCCTCCTTTGATTCCGAAGCCAAACAGGCTCCTGACAACCAGGATGGAGATGTAGTTTGGAGCCACAGCCAGCACAATCCCTGTGATTAAATTCAGTACGTTGGACAATAGGAAACTGATCCTCCTGCCAAACCTGCAGAAATAAAATAGATTATTAACCCATTAATGTCCACACAAATCCATTACAGTTTCTCAAAATGGTGAAAGTGTGAGGCTTGGTTTAGTTGTTAGTCACTAGGGGTTGCTACATATATTGTGGACGGTTACAATACAGATTCAGAAAGAAAAATAATAATTTGTTGCTTTTTCTTGTTCCAGTTCTGCTATTGTTATTCCTATGGAATAAAATGATTAACTGCTAGTGACCAATAATAGTATGATACAGAAATGTTTCTCAAAAAATATTACGAGTTATATCAAATGCTTGGTACCACTGGATTCAAAACAACTTCTATGATATTCAGTGTAAATCTGATATTTAACATGTCAAATAGATTTTAAACTTTTGTGCTTTTGTTTGCGTTTTTAAAGACAATCTGACAATTAAGGCATGCTAACTATGTGGAATCAAACATTCTGACAAACCTGACTATCAGTTACTTAAAGTAGGTTCAGCTTTCTGCAGAACACAGTTATTAGGTGCCATACTAGGTGTAATTTGGAAGAGGTTGCAAAAATGATCTCACCTGTCAGCAAGGTAACCAAAAGCAAAGCTGCCAACGAGGAAGCCCACATTGAGAGTGGACTGGTACATGTCCACCAGCCATGCATCTGAACACACCAGGTTAAACTGGGAACAAAAGGAATAATGTTACATGTCTACATACGCTCACAGTACTGAGCACGGAGCACTGAGAAATGACTGAAATCAGCTTTATTTTGAAGCACAAATGCATCACATTTCTCCTCTCACCTCTGTGACGAAGGACTTCCTGCCTTCATACTGATACTCCCAGCCATCCTACAGACAAAAACAAATCATTGCATTTAATACAGATGGTAAAAGAACTCTAAAACTTACTCATGAGTACATATTAGACATAGAAATTCTCCCACGCAGGTGTCACTCGTGTAAAAAAATGTACCTTAATTCTGTTAAACAAAGAGCCCCCCTATTGATTTATGACCTCTAAGAATCTGTGCACACCACTGCCGAAGAGGTTCGTACCTTTCACAAGGCCAATAAAGTACTGAATTATACCACATGAAAGTGCTACATGGCAACAAGTACATCTTCACTTAACATCAGGGTCACAAGAGTTGACATTACTTTTAAAGACATGAGAAGAAAAACCAGCACATACATAGTAGATTCTTTGCCAAAGAGAATAAATATGAATCCAAAATGATCCCAGGAAGTGCTCTTACCTTCAAAACCACCTTTTAACCTCTGCCTTTATTTATATACTCACAAATGTTACTTAAGTACTTGACATGTTCTGCCTTAAAGGAATAGTTTGACATTTTGGGGAATAAAGTTATTCTCTTTCTGAGGGTTATATCAGAAGCTTTATGAAGCCCAGTAAATATTAAGCTACAGTCTGACGCCAGTTAGCTTAGCATAGCACAGAGACTGCCAACAGGGGGAAACCGCTAAACTGGCTCTGTCAGATTAACCCTGCGAGGCAGCTGGTAAGATCACAACATCACGTGAAAATCCATCGTTCCAGGCTTATTAAGTTTTGCACTTGTGTCCGAACCACAGTGGTTTAGACCAGGAGCTACGTGTGAGTGAGAAGTGGCTGTTTACTCAAAAACAATGGTGGCTCCTAAACAGGTTAGCTTAGATCCTGCTAGCATCAGTTACTTCAGAACTGGAGAGTATTTCTTTATTGAAAGAAGAGCAGAGAATGGCACTGAATACCCTAATTCAGCACAACCCTAACCACAACATAACCCTTATTCTTTTCGCATTTTCTCTATATATTCTTATATATCTTATATACATCTCTCAGAATGTTGCACTATTCCTTTAACTGTTTCTAATTGCTTGAATTCAATCAGGAAGCTGCAGTCGTGCTCACCAGTATGGCTGAAGATACAATACATTTGAATATGTTTGCTATCCCATCATTCCCCAAGAAAACTCCTGAAAGTTTTCTACTGCAGAACCAAAGAGCATCTCCTGAGATCGATCAATCAATCTCAGAGATCTCACCTTACATGTGGTAACTGGAACCCCAGTCAAGTTCAGTTCCTGTGAGTTACAGGTGAGTGCTGTGGTGTTCCAGTCCACCTCGTACCGCTCACAGCTGTTCTGCTGCAGAACTCCAGAGCTGTTGACCTTCGGCACCGTCAGCCTGCGACTGTCTGCCAGGCTCCAACCACACGCCTGCCTCCTCTGCACAACCGCAGAGTCCCGACACCAGTGATCCGGGGTGAAACCCTGGAAGACAATGCCGACGTACACGCCGGTAAAAGGCAATGACAACAGGCAGAGCAGGGCGAAGATTCGCTTCTGCCATCGGCCAAAAGTCCCAGCCTCCTCCAGGAGGTCATCAAAGGTCGTCATCGCTACTCTGATCCAAGTTCTTGTTGTTTGAGATATCAAAACAAGTCAGTTTTTGTACTGTTGAGCTACTGCACTACTGCAGATTAGTGTGAAACGCCTGTAGTCTGCTTCAGAGATTCTGACAGACTTCACACTGCTCCTCACTTAACAGGTTCAATTTGGAGCTAAAGTCCGAAAAGCCAGTTAAAAACAGTTAAATCTGCAGTGGAGGTTAAACATGTTACTGTTTAATGGAGTTAAACAGAGAATGGCAGAGGGTTTATGCAATCATTGAATGGAACTGAACTGAGCACAAGCCAAAACAAATTCTGTTACTATGCTTGAAGTGTGCTTCAGGAGTTACACAACACACATTTAGGCTCAATCATTTGGTCACAGCACACAAATGGTTACCTTTTGTTTTTCTTAATGGCAAGGTTATCAGCATTGGCAATGCATTCAGTGAACTATACTCTTAAAGCTCCCCTGTGTCTCCTAGTGGCAGTATTATAAAATACAATGTGGTGAACAGCAACCTTATTTTTCTACGAACGAAAACTTAGATGCTGTAATCAGTCGGGAGCATTAAAGGAGCAGTGTGTGGGATATAGTGGCATCTAGCGGTGGAGTTTACCACTAACTGAACATCGCCAGCATCTGTATTCGGAATGGGCTGTGAATAGGTATATGTTACACACTGGACCATTAAGTACATTTAAAGTGGTGAATTTAAGCTGCTGCAGAGGACAAGTGGATGGTGGATATTCACTCCAGCGCTCAGTAAACAGAAGTTATCTCCTCAGGATGTTTATGATTTTAAGTGCCATTGTCTTTTGTTTTCTAGCATACTCTCTCCATCTCTCTCATCTTCCCTTTCCCATTACTTTCCGAAATGATTTGATGAAAATTCATTGATGTATGAAACCAAGGATCATTGTGGCTTTGTTACCTTAGAATGAGCCCTTTAGGGCACACAGGTAGCTCACCTGGTAGAGCTGGTGCCCGATGTACCAAGGATGAGTTCTTGCTGCAGCGGCAATGAGTTTGAAACTGACATGTGGCGCTTTGCTGCATATCACCCCTCCTTCTCCCTCCTCCCATTTCCTGTCACTCCTCAGCTGTTCTATACAATTAAAGTCTTTTATATCTACTGAAGTGGCGGGTCACCTTCCATGGAGTCTGCCGTGTTTCTACAGTAGCTCAGAACGGACAAATCAAACTCTTGCTTCAGATTTTTTATACTGTTTGTGGCTACCATAGTTTATCCTTCGCGCTCGGATAGGGAGGCTGAAGCAAGGTGGTTGTAATCTGCAACTACTACTTGTGCTGTGTTCAGGAAGCTGAAATAGGATCACTGTTGCTATTTAAACTACATGGGTTTGTTTGGTTGCACTGTAAACAAATCTGCATGACGTGTGTCTGCTGTAGTGTTTTCCAGATGGCACATGCTGTTACCATGGAAACCACGTATGTCGACACATAAAGCAGTACGGAAATCTTAAGGATTTTTCATGTAAACGGTTTGAGTCCAAGTTGTTTTAAAACTCTTTAATAATTTAATAATGTAATTCAATAATAATTCTAATAATATAATAACTCTGTTTTAATGAAAACACACATATTTCCATTCCAACATCACAGAGGCTTAAACATAACAGCCGTTTAATTTACACATGAAGTTCTTTGTGGGTGATAAGGGCCACAGACTATATACTTGGCTACACAGTCAAAAACAAAAATCAAAAGGAGCTATCTAATATATCCACAAGCAACACTGTAACAACATAAATAAATACTTTGGTCACAGAAGGAGGTTAAACCATTGCTGGATCTTTGTTAGTCGATACGTCGCTGGGCAGTAGGTTGGTCAGCTGCTGTTTATTCAGTGCAGCTTTTTCCTTCACTCTGAAAACACAAAGAAAATATTAAATAATGTACATTAAGTATTGTTTGAGTCATTTTTTAAAGGAAAAATGGGAAACATTTGTTGGTTACAGCTGCACAAATGGGATGATTTGCTGTGGTTCTTTGTCATAAATGATAATAAACTGAATTTGTTTGGGTTTTGGACTGTTAAAAACAAGCACCAAGATGTACCATGGGCTGTGGGCAATTATAAACACACATTTTTCACTGTTTTATTATGTGTTGTAGACAAAGGATTAACAATCTGCAGATAAACTGATAATGAAAAAAATCCTTATTGCAGCTCCAATTTAATCTATATCATTGACATCGACATAATATGTGAGAAACTGCATCAAGAATATCTATATAGACGTGTGCATATACTAGATACAAAGAGACAAAGCCGTGTAAACACCATGGCTTGGGCCAAAATGTGTCTAATAAAGCTCTTTATTTCTTATCTTGGTCTGTGGGTTCAGCAGTGGATATTCACCTGTCTGGGAACTCAATGTCGTCAATGGTGTCAGGCAGCGGCACGCCCCTGGTCTCAGGAAGCAGCAGCACCAAACCACCAGCCAGGAAAGCCAGAGACCCTGCACAACCACATCCAACATAAGTTTAATAATATATTAGATTTTTTATTAGAAATTTGTGTGAAAAAGGAGACCAAATGTTTTCACTCCAAAATAATAAAAAAAAACCCACCAAAGATGATCAGGGGCAGCTCCAGCCAGATGACAGCCAGTCTGTAGAGCAGGAAGGGAGCTACGATGCCTCCAACATCACACAGAGTGGAACAAACTGACACTCCCAGGTTCCTGCAAACACACGAGCAACCAGTTAGTTTCTATACATTATGTATACAGTAGCCACCACAGCTAAACAGAGTAAATACGTTATATGTTAAAATGTAAGAAGTAGTATATTTGTCAGTGTGCATGAATCTGAGCATGCTTGAGTTGCTGGCGGGGGAGTATTGTCGGTCATTGTGCGTGTGGCTGTCAGTGAGCTGGTTGTGGTTCTCAAAACTTTATTCATATTTGGCATTTTAGTCCAGAGCAACATACAGTAACTGTGTCCAACCGTGGTAGAAGCAAGAGATGGGTGTAAAGTGCATCCCAAACAAACAACCACGGGCGTGTACAGTTTGAACAATTTACCTGACAAAGGTCGGGTAGAGCTCGGTGTTAACAAACACCACCATCTCAAAGGCCATGGTGATACCCAGCCGACCGATGCAGGCCACCACCGTCTTAAACCAGAACATACCTGCAGCCACAAAGAAAGTAATTTGAATCTGATGACAACTGACAGGCTCGTTCCCCATCTCCACCTGTTCCCCGAGACAACAAAACATAGTGTGACAAATGGTTGTTCACCTAGTATCTGATCTCCTAAGACTTACTGTCAGGGATGAGGGCTGTGATGAAGCAGGCGGCTCCAGCTACGATGTTGGCGGAGGCGAAGGGAATGCGTCGGCCGATGCGTTCAATGGTAAAGAGGATGAGGAAGGCGGCAGGGAACTCCACCAGGCCAGAGATGAGGAAGTCGATGTAGACGTTTCCTCCCAGAATCCCCAGCCTCATGATCAAACCCTGGTAGACCACAGCGCTGGTGAACCTGGAAGAGACAGAGGGAGAATGTAGCAGAGTTATTATAGTTTTGTTTTTTTCATTTGTTTTTATTTCTGTTTAGTTTTTATTCAACGTTCATTTTCTGCTTAGTTTGGTTTCAGTTAGTTTCCAGCGTGGGTTTGATCCTTTCAGTTCAGTTTTATGGTTTAAAAATGTAGTGTTTTATTTTTATTTCAGTTAATTTATTTTTCTCACATAGTTTTAGTTTTAGTTAACTATAAAAACATTGACATGTGCTCCAAAGATGGGACTAGCATAGTATACAAAGAGTCTAATTCATTGATTATTATTCTTCTAATTTTTCCACTGCTGTAGTTTTAATCATACATTACGAAAACCCACTTTTGAAAAAACTAAAATAATCCATAAAACATTACTTCCACAAAAAACTCACCAGTTGTAGCTGAGAATTAAAGTGTGTTTTCTCATCTTTGGAGTTCTGATCAGGTCCATGAAGGAGGCAGTGCTGGTGTCTGCATTATCATCTGTCAGCGTCTGCAGGAGCAAAAGATCAACTGTTACAATTTGCATCTCTAAAGCTATGATTCTGCCATTGTACTTATATATAACTGGTGTACACACAATTCTGGCGTTTCTTTTGCATTTCACAGAGAGAAAGGGCATCAAGATTTTAGAAAAAAACTGCTTCAACCACTGCTGTGTAAGTTGGTGATCTTACAGGGTATGTAAAAGCTTAAGCAAACAATAATACACTTTTCATTTCAAGAACACATGAGGTTAAATTTCTTGATCACATACAGGGAAACTGAAACAGCTGAAGTTCAAACGCAGATGCAAACATAATGGACAAAATGAAGCATGAAAAAACTAAATCAAAATAAAAAATAGTCACAAATAAAGTGGGGAACAGGGGCTGCAATGAATAAATAAATACAAAAATGCAATAGAATCAGGTGAAGGGTGTTGCCTGCATGAAATACAGTTATTGCACTTGACAGCTGTAACAAAGGGTCTAATCCTAAACTTTATTTCAGGGTAACATTTTCTGTCGGTCTATAAAGGTCTTGGTGAGCTGGACAATACCTGGCCACCCCAGTTTTGTGTCAAATGCTGTCAAATTTAATACATTAATTAGATTAATTTTAAAATAACGTGTTAAAAGAAACAGAAACTAATTTAATGATCTGCTATGGCCAATTTATTCTATTTATTCTAATGCTACGGTTAGATTATTTTATTTAATGCTTCACTAATGTGCCACAATAATATTTTTGAGTTCAATATCTTAAGCAGATATTGATATGTGATTGTTTGTGTTTAACTCAGCAGGTGAATATTTCTCTCGGTCCGCCCCTGAACCAACACCTACCTCGATGTTCTTGGAGAGGGTCATCTTGTTCTCTTTGGCCATGGCCTCAGTGATCTCCACAGCTTTTGAATTTTTGTTCTGAGAGAGAAGCCATCTTGGAGATTCTGGGATAAACCTGCAATTCCAAAACTTTCATGAAGCAGCAACAACAAACTCAATCTTGTGCAGGTGTGTAAACATACAGTACAGCTTTTTCAGCTTATTTTTAATCAAGGAGGATTAAAAGAATGTGAGTTTATCAATAATGTAATAGGAATTCTTCTTGCTATTTACTGTCGGTGTAAAGAATTAAATTCCAGAAGTATTCTAAAGAGAAAATCATCATACTTTTGTAGTATTTGATAAAAAGCAATGTTAAAGTTGCACTAGTGAACTGAACCACAAAGGTAGATAAACTGCTAGATGATAATAATAATAATACTTTGTCAGATACAGGGGAGGGTAACACATTGTTTTAACCCCCCCACTGTACATTTACAAGTAGTATATAAACACTGGTTTATAACTTGCCACGATGTAGCTGATAAAGTTTAAAAAACCTATAAACAGATGACGACTGATAATATAATATAAGATGGTTCTATTCATATATATATTCCATCTGCTGAGGAGGACCACAACATGTGGCTGAAAGCTCCTGATGAAATCTATTAAATGGACATTAGAGTTAAGAAGTCAAACTAAACTGCAGTTTGAAGCTCAACATGTGTTAATGAGTTCAAACACATTTATAACAGATATAAAACATTGTCGTAGTCATTAAATATACACTATATAACAAATTGTGTCATCAATCATTCATTAACTTTTATACAACACAGACAGATATTTCTTCAGGGAAGTTTTGAATGTTGAGAGACTCATTAATAAACACAGTATAGATACATAAAGCTGTGTTCTAAAGCATTTATTTTATATTTTATAATATATATATGTATATATTTATATATTATAGGTGTCTATGAGCTGCTTATGAATGCTGAATGGGTGGATTAATCTGAATGTTTTCCATTCAACAAATAAAAAAAAATAAAAAAAAGTTATATACTGTATATAATACTATGTTTAAGAGTGACGCTACCGTTTCTGTTCTGTATGTATACAGTGTTATATTCATATATGTATGTGTGTGTGCTTTGAGGATTCTGTAATCTGATTATGTTTTGTTTGTAAAATCTTAATTTGTAGAGTAAAAAGTGAAATATTTCGTCAGTATAACGTAGCATGAAATTAAAATCCTAAATAAATTAAGTACCTCAAAAGGCACAGTACTTGAGTTAATGTTCTTTAATGTACTTTCCACTGATGTCTTTTTGTGTTTTAAGTGTTCCTCACCAGTAGTAGGACAGGAAGAGGATGTAAGGGGCGGTGATGACGACCTGCAGCCAGCGCCAGTCGGTGATGAAGTAGGCGAGCAGAGGGAGGATGAGGATGCCGACACTGAAGAACATCTGATAAATGACTCCCACTGTGCGTCTGTACTCCACCCCCACAATCTCTGTGACTGAGAGAGAACAAGGTCTCACAGCGCTTCTTTAACTCTTTTGACTCACAACCGTAAATGTGGAGGGTTAAATGTTGTTCTTACTCAGCACGTATCCGGCCACCCAGCCTCCTTTCACTCCAAACCCGTAGAAAGTTCTTAAAACCAGCAGAGACGTGTAGTTTGGAGCCACGGCCACCAGGATTCCTGCAATCCCGTTCAACAGGTTGGACATCAGGAAGCTAATTTTCCTGCCAAACCTGAAGGCGGACACACAAACAGGGCAAAGACAGCAACGTTCATATGCAATACTTCAATACTGGTCAAAAAATAAAAGTGTATAGTCATATCTTAAGATATTTTCAAGTTATTACAACATACAAACTTATAACAATAAACTGTTCTGCACCACTGAAGTATCACATTCATCTTTGTAATGAGGGGTTTATGCACTGCAACCCTACTATAAAATCAGATTGAACTGGGCCTGCTCAGCGTTTTATACATGCCTGATTGGATGCTAGTGGCTTAATTGTACAATGCAGTGGACCTGTGTGGAAGCATCTGCATTCGTTGTGTTTCTCCACTCATTTATTGAGCTTTTTCCTTTAATTTATCAGAAGTCTGTAGGTTTTGTAGCAGCAATTATAATTTGGTGTAACTCAGGTAACATATTCACATATTCTGTCAGTGTTTCTCTAAAGTGAGACCACATTTCTTATATATCTGTACATTTCTTATGTTTCTGAATCTGTACTCTCATCACAGCAACAATAAAACCAGACGAATCAATGACAGACCTACCTGTCTGCCAGGTAGCCGATGGCGATACTCCCAACCAGGAAGCCCACATTGAGAGTAGCCTGGTACATGTCCACCAACCATGCATCTGAACACACCAGGTCAAACTGGGACAACACACAAACAAATCAATCTTAAAATTCGTTTATAGATTTATATTTTGCCTGAAACTCAATGAAAAAGAAACAATTTAAAAACTTTTTTTAAAGCGGGATGGTTGTGAGATAGAAATTGTGTTTATGACATTTTCTGTCTCTTTATGAGGACTTTGTGTTCACCTTAATGGGACACCCAACTGGGTTCATCATCAGTGAATAATTAGTAATGAAAATCAGCCCCTCCTGCTTCCTGTGTGTATTCTAAATATATTTAAAGCTTAATTTAACCTGAAACCAAATTAGGGTAACTCTTTTTTATCTTATCAAGCTTCATAGTAGACCTCGCTCAGTAATGAGGCGTCTTTGACGGTGGAAGGAAATTATGTAAAGGATTTGAAATGAAGACGGCAATTAACACCAATATTCCATCCACACCTTTCCGACCCAGCATCAATGAGATGAACGTGCTTAAAGGAATATTTTTAATAACACTTTAGTAAATTCACTTGTGTCTTTATGTCCGTACGTTAAAGGTCGAGGGTAATATTCATTACCCTAATGTACATCTTAATGTCTAATCACCTCAAAATAAGAATCGATATCTACAGATGCCGCGGGTCGCCTTCCATAGAGGGCGCCATGTTTCGACAATAGCCCAGAACGGACAAACAATTTGCGTTTTCCTGCACATTTCGCTGCCACTGTAGTCTCTCCTTCGTGCTTGGAAGGGGAGGGCGAAACGAGGAAGTTGAAATCGGGAACAACACCTAAATCGTACACACTAGACCTAAACAGCTAGCCTGGCTCCCGATTGCCGTTTTTCAGAACATTTAACGCCTCCCGAAAACCATGAATTGTTGTTTCGACATTTCTGGATTAAACAAACAAGATACTGAGCTTTATTTTTGGCATTTCGCTTTACTGACGGGACAGTAGCAGAGAAAGGAATCTTTCACTGGGATTACCTTTATTTTGTTTTGTAAATGGGGCCTAAAAGGCAACAAATAGTGGCTGTGAGTGGTGAATTACTGCTGTAGATCTGTTAATATACATATATACAATACACTTCTATGTACATATATCTGGATTGTCAGTTGGATATAACATTAATAACGACCTCTTTATGTTCTCTTAACCGGCATGCTATTGCATTGTACTGAGTTCATAGGTTTCATTAGCCCCAAAAATTGTTTAGATTGCATTATATTTTTATATATATATATATATATATATATATATATATCTTATTCTTTCCCCTACTTACCTCAGTAACAAAGGATTGTCTCCCCGCGTAGTCATACTCCCAGCCGTCTTTGCAGGCAGTGGTGGGAGTTTTGCTGAGGTCCAGCTCCTGTGAGTCACAGGTGAGTGCTGTGGTGTTCCAGTCCACCTCGTACTGCTCACAGCTGCTCTGCTGCAGAACTCCAGAGTTGTTGACCATCGGCACCGTCAGCCTGCGACTGTCTGCCAGGCTCCAGCCACACGCCTGCCTCCTCTCCACAACCGCAGAGTCCCGACACCAGTGATCCGGGGTAAAACCCTGGAAGACAATGCCGACGTACACACCGGCCCAGGGCATGGACACCATACACAGCAGGGCGAAGATTCGCTTCTGAAAGTGGCCGAACTTCCCAGCTTCTTCCAAGATGTCATCAAAAGTGGTCATGGTTGCAGAGGTGTTGATTCTCTAAAACTAAAAACTGATTTCAATCAGTGTCTGAGAGTCTACAGGCTCAACAGTGTGAATGCTGAGCCTCTCTCTACAGTGACTGCTGAAAGGCCTTTCCTTTGGGTTTTTAACAGGTGAAGCAGGAGCAAAGGTCCACAGACAGACGTAGTTGCTGGACGTGCAGTGTAGCGAAGCATTAAAACACGTTTGCTATCTCTTTTTTAGACGTCAGAAGAATTTCATCACTCGAACCTGGCAGAAAGCCTCCATGGCCTGCCCCAGGGTTTATTAACATAAACGCCCCAACTGTTTCTGCATCTCAAGCACATGTCCACACAGTCAGTGATGTCAATAAGTTAACATTTAAATGCAGGTTTTGGGAGTCTGTTAGACATAAAGATCAGGAGAATGGACATTGCACCTGTTTTTAAAGTAAAGGCAATATCATCACTTTTATCATCAAATTAGTGTTTTCCCTTTTTCCCGTAGACAGTAGAAGTTTGTGATCAAAATGTGATCAACAAAGCTCAGGTTTGGATTTCTACAACTTTTAAGGATCATTAAAAAGGTTCACAGAAAGCTGGTGGACAGGCAGAGGCACTTACCCTTAATTTCCTAGGTGGGGAAGCAGAATAGGTAGAATCCTTAAGTCCATAGAGATGAGTCCAAGTCAAATCTCAAGTCCTACAGATCAGTCGAACGTTAGTACTTTGAGATTTGTAGACTTGAAGTCTCAACTTCTTGGAGACAGGTCCAAGTCAAGTCCGGGGTCCTTTCGAAACAGGTGAAAGTCCAGGTCCATGTCAAGTTTCAAGTCATTTCAAAAAAGTCCAAGTCATGTCTTAGAGACCAGTGAAAGTTTCAAGACCTTCTAAGCAAGTTCAAGTAAGGTCTCAAATCACTCCAAAAATATATTCAGTTTTCAAGTAGTCTAAAATAAGTCCAAGTTAAGTCTCAAATTCAGAGAAGTCAGAGATTCAAGTATCAAGTCCAGGTCATATCTCTCAGGATAAGTCAAGTCATTAGAAACAAGCCCCCCTCAAGTCCAGTCGCAAGTGATTTGAGTCCGTTTTTTCACGTGATACTTTTAAGTCAAAGTCAAGTCTTCCATTTACGTTCTTATTACAGCGTGTTTAAACCACAACAGAGATAAACAGCAGATCTTATTTATTCAAATAATGCAATATTTTTTACATCAATGTTTTTTTTTAAATAGGAAAACAGGCAAAGAGCTGAAAAACATATGAGACAACATAACTTACACCAACTAAAACATAATAATGATCCCCCATAGTACCGAATCATCACAGAACGTTTCTTGTACTTTTTTTTTTTTTTTTAGTCACTTCACTTCATTGTCCTGAATTCAACTCTTGATCTCAGGGTTGGGTTAGTTTCACGTAACCCCAAAACGGTTCTCTGCTCGAGTGCAGGCAAAAAAAAAGCACAAGAATATCCATTCATATCGTCATAGGAACGAGAAGGTTCAGCACAGTACCATGCAGATGAGCCACACAAACTTTGGTGCTAAATACAGCAGAAACAGACTTAATGCAACAATGTAAAAAGGACTTCACATACTGAACGGTTCCATCTGCTTCTCTGACATGTGGAGTGCTACTACGTCTCCCCAGGAGAGATGAGTTGAGTGCAAAGTGCCAAACACAGGTAGATGCTTTCATTCCAGTTCAAACCTCCTTCTACCAGGGTGAGACATTTAAAGTAAAAAGCTTTCAGAACAACAGCTGAGGTCCCCGATGCTGAAAGAATGAGAATGTTTAAAATTAACTTTGATTAAAAAAGTCTGACAACAACAGGCTCGGTTATATAACTTTTGCTTAGAATGATATTTTAATAATAAATATGGATTCTTATATTGTTCTTTGGAAACTTCCCCCGTTTACTTTGTACTATAACCTTGTTCTTTATGCTCTCAAAAGGTACATTTTTCTTTGAGTAAAAACACATTCAAACTTCAGATCAGAAGCTTAACGATATGGTTATCCTACAAAGACCTTCAACAAACTAACAGATTGTTGAATTTCTCCTACGGGGGATCAATAAAGGAACATCTTATCTTACATTGATAAGTGAGCTCACAAGCCTTCAATCTGTTTTGAGCTGTCTGGAGTTTGAAAAGTTACATTTCAGTTTTCAGAGATAACACAGCAAAGGGACAGGAACATGATGATGTTTTCTATTTGTTCATTATTAGGGCACATCTCAAACTCATCCATATAAAATACTGATGTTTCCAATGCAAATGCCAACTTTAGATTTTTTTTTTTTTTTTTTAATCCTTTTTGTTATTTTTTGTCTGTTTATTTTTGAATTTCTGAAGTGGCATCTTACAAAAAACTTGTTTAACAAATTTTGTGTACAAAGCTTTAGAAATACCCTGAATGGTGTACCCTCGTTATTGATTGATTGATTGATTGATGGGATATTTTAGCAACAACATAATATGTTTAGTTAATAACTAGTTTCTGTGGATTGAATACTGAGAAAACCCAAAAGTGATTCTACCGTCATTTCCCTGATTGATAATGTACTAAATGTAATAAATACTCATAGTCTGTGTAATTGCACTACATTTGTCATTGCAAATCAATACAAAATCCGTCAATTCATCTACAAGTGCGCGCCCAAGGCAGAATATTCACCGAGAGTAAAATTTGGAGTGCTTTAATCAATCTGTGGAACAGTTTCTTCTTTCTGTTTGTTTGGCCAGGTGAGAATAAAACACCTACAGTAAGATAACTCACAAATGTCCAGTTAAAATACAAGTATTTACTGATATAAGGAGATGGATTAATCTATTGATCACTTCTTTGATTAATCAAAAAAACATTATTTTGACCAGACAAAAAAGAAACTCTTTAACTTAACTCACTTAAATGATTAACTTTCTCTATATCTTTGGATTTTGGACTGATGTTCAGACAAAAGACGTTTGAAGAAACCCTGAACTTGTGATATTCTATGGTTAGAAATGATTAATTAAAAAATAATCAACAGATTAATCCATTATAAAAAACATGTAATATGTTCTTAACTGGTATGCACACCAAAAAAAGATAAATTACAGCAAAGAGCGCAAGTCCACCATGTTTAATTAAAGTTACAGGAAGTAAAAGATATCCGCAATATTTGGTCATTTTAATCAACTTCCCGGTGTTTCCATGACTGAAAAACTAGCCTCTAAATTCCCAGGTTTTGCGGGGACGCGTGCGAACCCTGAATTTGACTCAATGCCAGAACCTCTGAAGCAAGAGACGTTACAAAAACCTACAATGGTGTAGAAGTTCAGATATTTGTGAGTTCCCCAAGTCTGTGTTCTAAACGTGTAAAACCAAAAAGATACAAGCTTCACAAGAACTTCTTCGACTGGGACCGAAGACAAGAACCTGCAAGTGGGACGGCATCCAAAATACTCTGTGTTTATACTGTGTGGGCTTACTCATATCACTCTTATGTGGCAACACTGCAGTCGCGTTGATTTTGCTTTTAGAAAAGTGTGAACACTATTACTGACACCCTGTGTGAAAACACTAGTTTCATTAACAAGCAGAAAATATGTCAAATGTAAGTCAACTGCCTGCATTCTTGATACATTTAAGCTTCACTTCTTTCTTTTGTCTTACATGCATTTGGCTAAAAAGGGCTGATTTCGGCACTACAAAAACTTGGCTTTTTTTTACCGAGTTAAAATCTCACTATTGATGCAGCAACATCCACAATCACAGACCTGAATCCCAAAACTGAGCCTTTAATGTACGAGAGCGTGCAAGCGGAAAGTCCAACTTCCATACATTAGTGCCAGCGGTGTCTGTAGAAATATGGCTTTGGCGAGAGGGGGACTTCAAAACCAACACGACCTAAACTAAACATCTCACTTTCAACCTCCGTCCTCGTCCACCGTCCATTCACACTTAAGGCCACCTCTTATTTTTCGCACAGAACAGAGATTCGTACAGATAATCAGCTCAGACAACCACTTAAATAATCATAAAAACAAAAAACGTGTGAGCAATTAACCGGTGAAGACAACCAACAAACAAACAAACAAACAAACAAAACGTCCATATTATAGAACATTATCATCTATGTACAATGTCTCTGATCAAAACAAGACAAAAATCTATCTGTCGCCTGACACGATTCATCGATGAAAATGCGAAGTAAATTCATCTTCAGGAAGGCATTGCGCTCTCTTTTTCGAGGGGAAAGAAAGAGAAAGGAACTGCTCTTATAGCAACTGTAAACAACAAGAAAAGACAAATGGGTGTCTTCATTCCCTTTAGAAACAACACAAGCATGGACGGGAATCCAGAACCCGTTCCAGTTGGGCAGAACTGACAACGGCATCGGCGTTTATCAATAAAATCTTATCGATTCGCGTCCCTTAACACAAGCAGACACCTTCACTGCCTACATCAGGGGAACTGGTCCGATTCGCCTTTACTTTCTTTCGCTATTGAGCAACATCCCACCACAGTTATGAAATACAGTCCTAATGGACCAATGGACGAAGACAAAAATCAACTCCAAAGGTAGCCAGAGTCTTTCTTTTCATCGTCTCAGTCTGCAATGACACAGTTTTACTTTCAGTAAATCAATGCTACAATAAAGTGCTCAAGCAATGGCACAGCTTCATTTCCAAACTCCAACAGAAAATAAAGACATTCAGTTATGTAATTTTCACTCATATGCCTCATTGCAGTCAACATACACGTAGAGAAAGATGCTTTTTGCTTCTCTGGAGTTGATTTTTAAGACTTTCAACTGGCCTGTTTCATGTATTTTAGATAAATGTGGCGAAGTAGAAGTGAAGTAAATTATTTAATTTCACAATTATGGCAAAAATATGAGAAAATAGGATGCAGGTCATAAGTGGCCTGCAGAACACTTTTAATAATCAGCCATCAATAAATAAGAAACCATTTGCTACCATCGACAGTCTGTAGACAGTGGACTGGATAGATTCTGAGGAGTAAAGGTGCAGTCCAACGCAAAAGAAAATCCCAAAAGAGAGGAACGGTTTCTGCTTTCAATATGTTGTTGGTATCTCATCGTTGTTGTTGCTATTATGGAGACATTCACTGAGAGAGAAGAGTTCAGATTGGAGGGAGGAAGGGAGCGTGAAGGAGGAAGTGACATCACACCCTGAGGAGGTCCTCGTCACTGTCATCCTCGTCCCGTTTCCTGTTGGCTGCCGTGTTGTTGCCGCGGTTAAGGCCCGAGGAGCGAGGCTTGCCGCTCTTCCTCTTCCTGTCTGACTCTTCCAGGAGGCCGACCAGGTCCTCGTCGCTCTCCTCCTGCAATGAAGGACTTCTGTGAGGATCAGAGCACCAAGGCTTGGACTGACGGTAACGGACGCCGGAGGGGCGACACTCACCTGAAGGAAGGCGCTGCGGTTGGCCGCCGACTGCCTGGAGGCTCCAGAGGACTTGACCACTCGCACCCCCGGGACGCTCAGCACCTCGTCCTCGCTGTCGTCGTCCGGGTCGTCCAGCGAGAAGGAGCGCAGGCCGTCTGTGTTCACCGGCTTGGTCGTGATGTGACCGTTGCCGTGGTTACTCCTGCCGCGGTGGGAGGACGAGGAAGAGGATGTGGGAGGTGCTTCGAGTTCTTCCATCAGCCACTCCATCTCCTCTTCACCTCCTTCTTCATCCATGTTGACCTGAGGACAACAAGTATTCAGATCCTTCACTGAAGTAAAAGCACAACTGCCACAATGTGAAAACACACAAGTTAAAGTCCAGTTAACAGATTAGTTTACCTGGAGCACGCTGGAATGTGAGTGTATTAACAAATTCAGAACTAATTCATTAGTGAGATCAACCTACCTTGGAGTATTTATAGGAGACTTGGTTTCCTCTCCTGCAGCAGCCAGCAACCTTCTGGATCACCAGCTCTCTGTTTGGAGATGAGAAAACACAAGAATTTAATAAGTTCTTACATACATTTCTAACATCTTTAAGCTTTTCTGCATTTGTTGGACGCTCGCCGTCTCACCTCCTCTCCCTCTTGTGGAGCAAAAGTCCCAGCAGACAGACAGTGAGGCCCACTAACAAGAGGCACAGCATCACCCCGAGCGCCTGGCTCCGCCTAGAGAGAGCTGGAGTCTCGGCGTCGTCATTGTATGACTTTGCGTCAACAGTTCTGCAAGAAAATTTAGAAGGAACACTTACAGGTGTTTGCCATTTCTTCAATTAGCTTTCATTGTGTGGAGTAAAAAACTGATTATCAGATGGTTTACGGCCAGTAGTGTGAAAGGGTTTACTCACGTGAGACCACACACAGCGTCGGTGTGCCACACAAACAGATACTGGCATTCATCCGTCTCCAGCATAAACTCGGGGATGCCGACGCCTGCTGAGGGGTTACAGTGGAACATGATGGTGGATGACACCGTTTTGGTTTTCTCCCGCCCGCACGTTGAGTCAGAGGTCACCATCACATCCAGGTTTCCTCCTGATGGAAAGTCAGAAAGGTTGTTTACTTGTCGTTAATGTTAAATAGATGAGTGGATGTTCATGTATTAGCCAGAATCAACAGATTTGAGACATGACGACTGTTTTAAAACATCATTTTTAAGACAACAGCTTGTAAAGACGTGACATTAAATTAAACAATAAATTACCTTTAATGTAGTACTTGGCCTTGCTGGAGGAGCCAATCTTGCGCCTGTAGGGCCCGTTGAGTTTAACCTGGCAGATGTTGGCGCCAACGCAGCTGGTCAGGGAGTTGTTGGTAAGTCCTGACAACTGAATGTGGTAGATGTAGCGGTCGCCGTTCGGACGGATGTCTCCGGATGCCTGATGGGGGCTAAGAGGAGGAGGAGGAGGGTAAAAACAATGTTAACGCAGGCCGAAAATAGTTAAATATCTCACAATGTTGGATAAATAAGGTTGTTATGAACATGAAAGAAAGGGTGAACTGGGAGCAGAGTGTGTGTGTGTGTGTGTGTGTGTGTGTGTGTGTTACCTGAAGTAGAGTACTCCCAGACTGAGGCTGGCTCCAGTGTCAGGAACCTGTATCGTCCCATTCACCATCTCAACCTCACGCTGTTTCACCGCACATGCCGACCGAGTCTCCCAGCCAATCACAAACTCACAGGATGCCTCATCAACACTGCTCACACAGACGCCCAGAGACATGAGAAACTCTTAGAAAGGTTACGGACTGAATATTTCAGAAAGCCACATTTAAAACTTCTAGGAGCTTAAAACCAAAAACAGAAAACAAATAAATAAATGCAGCGAAACTGGCAGTTTATGGAAAAAAGTAATTAAACATTAAGGGACAAATTAATGCAAGATTTACTGTGTTTGGTAAAGTTGTTAACCTTTGAAAAACATCATATTTTGCATAAACTGCCTTTGCATCAATCTAAAAGTAAAGATTTAGATAAATCCAAACGTTAGCAAAAGATAGAGCTGAACAAAAATAACTATATAAAGCACTTCAGACTGCAGACAGTCTGACTGATCCATAACTGTGAATAACATTAAGTCTTTTGAGAAATGTTTTGCAGTGCGCTTCAAATGACGCTTTAAACAGATAAAGTTTAACTTTAAGGACAAACATTAACTGGCAGTTAAGACTGAAGAGTATATGAGTGGTACTGTAGAATGTGGTTTATTGTCTATTGCAGAATCATTTAGTAATTAAGATAACATTACCTGATGAGTGCCGGGTGTCCAACGGTGGTGCCACAGCTCAGCTGGATCACAGTCTTGGCCTTCACGCCGTTAGCACAGACATTGTCTCCCGCTGAGTAACTGACAGAGATCTTTCCATCTGCAGAAGTAGTTTGAGACTGTGAGCACAAACTTTTCTAATGCACGAAAGGCAAAACACAGCTGTGAGAGACTCCAGTAATAGAACACAAGAGCTCACAGAAGTGCTACAACATTATCTTATATATCACCTGAAGTCCATTCAGGTTCCAAACGCCTCAAAAAGTCCAACATAAAGTAAATTGAAATGTATACGACTTGGTTACCCACCGGTGTAGCTCATTTTCTGGGTATAAACTCGGCCCAGGGTCTGGGTCTGTCCCGTTGCTAGGTGTCGGCACACGGTTGCTCCTTCTGGACAACCTGGTAATCCACCGTTGATACCCTGACACAGGTTGATGAAATACCTGAGGGAATAAAGAAAATAAATAAAAATGAAAGAGTGTCATATTTGAATAAACTCAGGACTCTGGAAATGAAGATTCAAGTGCTCTAAGTGGCCTTGCAGAAATATTCACAATTCTTGTGCCTATATGATATATGCAAAGCAGTATTTCTTCTTTTTCTATTGTGAAGCAGGGAAAGTTATTAATGTCAGAATCGTCACTGTATTTATTTCATTTCATTCTGTATTTCAGATTTAGGTGCAAAGATCAGTTAGTCCAATCTGTTCAGCAACTAAAGGTTTGGTTCTTTGCTACATTTCTAACTCACTTTTTGTGTATTTTTTTTACTGCCACCTTGGGTTTTAGGGATCATTTTCTAAGACTTTTCCATTAAATTTGCAGTGATGATCGAGCACTGACTGTGTGCTACAGCTACAAAAGGTTCTGGGGAGCTGTGATAGATGGCCTCGTAGCTAAAGGAAAATAAGATAAAGACAATGTTGAAATAATTTAACTTTATTTTCAATGACTGGAAAATTGGTCAACTGTTTTCCAGCTTTTCCAGGATGCGTGGGAACCCTGCTGTGATCTTTAAGCCCACACTTGCTACGGTAAGCGTACTGACCTGCTCTGTGTACACTGTTTGGTGCTGTAGCTCTGTCAGTGAACGCTAAATATAAATTAGTTTTACTCGTTACAGTGGTTATTTACCCGCTTAACATTTAAACGTAGACTAGTTCTACTTAAACACTTGGAGTTTCTCCCTCTTTTAGGGACTTTTCACTACTTTCAAAGTTTTTCATACACTCTAGTTTCATTAGCAGTTAGCTATGGCTTCTCCCTCTCCCTCTCCTCTGTCCTGCTCAGTGTGTCAGATGTTCAGTTATTCCTCTGCCTCCTTTAAAGATAATGGTACATGTATTAAATGTAGTTTATTTACTGCGCTGGAGGCGAGGCTCAGTGAGTCCCGGTAGTTCCCCCGGTAGTTCCCGAGCAGCCGGGCAGGCAGGGAGGCTGGGTGACTGAGCGAAGGAAGACTAAAACACCGAAGCCCACAGTTCACCACCAACCGCTTCACGTTTCTAATACATTGTCCCCACTCAGCGATTCACCCGCTGAGGAACCAACTCTGGTTATTGGCAGCTCCATAGTTAAATGTATCCCTGGGGCCAGAGCGGGCGACATTGAATCATATTTAAAACTGCTGACTAAAGGTAAACGTAAATACAGTAAGATTGTTATCCACGTCGGCGGTAACGACACCCGTTTACACCAATCGGAGGTCACTAAGATTAATGTGGAGTCGGTGTGTAACTATGCTAAGACAATGTCGGACTCCATAGTTTTCTCTGGACCCCTCCCCAATGTGACCAGTGATGACATGTATAGCCGCATGTCGTCATTGGTTTGGTGTCCAGCAAACGATGTGGGCTTCATTGATAACTTGAAGCCTTTTTGGGGAAAACCTGGTCTGATTAGGAGAGACGGCATCCATCCCACTTTGGATGGAGCGGCTCTCTTATCTAGGAATATGGCGAAGTTTATCTCTAAAACCTGACAGTCCAGAGTTGGGATCAGGAAGCAGAGCTGCTGTCTTACACACTCCTCTGCTCTTTCTTTAGAACAGTCACCCACCCAAAACCCCATAGAGACTGTGTCTGTCCCCCGACCACCTAAACTATTTAAAAAAATAAAAACAAGAGGAGTTCAACATAAAAATCTAATAAAAATTAAAACCAACTCCTCAGTAGCACAAAATAAGAGAATGAAATGTGGGCTGTTAAATATCAGGTCTCTGTCCTCTAAAGCTGTTTTAGTGAATGAATTAATATCAGATTATGATATTGATTTACTTTGTCTTACTGAGACCTGGTTGTCCCACGAGGAGTATGTTAGCCTAAATGAATCCACCCCCCAGTCATATTAATACTCACATTCCTCGAGGCACAGGCCGAGGAGGTGGAGTAGCAGCTATATATGATTCGAGCGTTTTAATGGACCCTAAACCTAAACTAAATTATAATTCATTTGAAAGCCTTGTTCTTAGTCTTTCTCACCCAAACTGGAAAACACTGCAGCCAGTTCTATTTGTTATAGTCTACCGCGCTCCTGGACCGTACTCTGACTTTATATCTGAATTTTCAGAGTTTCTATCAAGCTTAGTCCTTAAATCAGATAAAGTAATTATTGTAGGTGATTTTAATATTCATGTGGATGTTGACAATGACAGCCTTAGTAATGCATTTATCTCATTAATAGACTCAATTGGCTTCTGTCAGAGTGTAAATAAACCAACTCATTGTTTTAATCACACTCTTGACCTTGTTTTATCATATGGCATTGATATTGAACATTTAATAGTCTTCCCACATAATCCTTTCCTATCTGACCATTATTTAGTAACTTTTGAATTCATACTATTAGATTATAAGCCATTAGGCAAAACTTCCTACAGCAGATGTCTATCTGACAGTGCTGTAGCTAAATTTAAGGAGGAGATTCCTTCAGTGTTTAATTCAATGCCATGTCTGAATTTAACAGAGTCCTATAACAACTTTAGTCCCTCTGAAATTGATAATCTTGTCGATAGTGCTACAGGCTCACTACGATCAACATTAGACTCTATCGCTCCTATAAAAAGGAAATTATTAAAACATAGGAGACTAGCACCTTGGTATAACCACCAAACCCGCCAGTTAAAACAAATAGCTAGGAAATCTGAAAGGAAATGGCGCTCTTCCAAATTATCAGAATATCGCTCAAATTGGCAAGATGATCTTAAGATTTATAGAAAGGCCCTCCGTAATGCCAGAGGAGCCTATTACTCAGCACTAATAGAAGAAAATAAGAACAACCCTAGGTTCCTCTTCAGCACTGTAGCCAGGCTGACAGAGAGTCACAGCTCTATCGAGCCACATATCCCCATAAACTTAAGTAGCAATGACTTCATGAGCTTCTTCTATAATAAAATTATTACTATTAGAGAAAAAATTAATCACCAACTGCCATCAACGGTTATCAGTGGCTCTCCAAGTTCAGGGACTTCTGTCAATGTAAACTTAGATGTATATTTAGACTGTTTTTCTGCTATCGATCTTCATCAGTTAACTTCAATCATTTCTTCATCGAAGCCATCAACCTGTCTGTTAGACCCGATCCCAACTAGGCTGCTTAAAGAAGTTGTTCCCTTAATTGGCACTTCTTTACTGGATATGATTAATCTTTCTTTATTATCAGGATATGTACCACAGTCCTTTAAAGTAGCTGTAATTAAACCCCTTCTTAAAAAGTCTACTCTTGACCCAGGGGTTTTAGCCAACTATAGACCGATTTCTAACCTCCCGTTCCTCTCTAAGATTCTGGAGAAAGTAGTCGCCAAAGAGTTGTGTGACTTTCTACATAACAATAGTTTATTTGAGGATTTTCAGTCAGGATTTAGAGTTCATCATAGCACAGAGACAGCTCTGGTTAAAGTTAATAATGACCTTCTGACTGCTTCTGACAATGGACTTGTCTCTGTACTTGTATTATTAGATCTTAGTGCTGCATTTGACACCATTGACCATGATATTCTTTTACAGAGACTTGAGCATCAAATTGGCATTAAAGGAACTGCCCTAAGCTGGTTTAAGTCATACTTATCAGATCGTTCTCAGTTTGTACATGTTAACGATGAATCCTCCATAAATACTAAAGTTAGTCATGGAGTTCCACAAGGTTCTGTACTTGGACCAATACTATTTACTTTATATATGCTCCCTTTAGGCAACATTATTAGGAATCACTCCATTAACTTTCACTGTTATGCAGATGATACGCAGTTATATCTATCAATCAAACCCAATGAAATTAATCAATTATCTAAATTACAAACATGTCTTAAGGACATAAAATCCTGGATGACCTGCAATTTTCTGATGTTAAACTCAGAAAAAAACGAAATTCTTGTTCTTGGCCCCAAAAACCTTAGAGACTCATTGTCTAAAGATATAGTCACTCTAGATGGCATTAACTTGGCCTCTAGCACCACTGTCAGGAATCTTGGAGTTATCTTTGATCAGGATTTGTCATTTAACTCCCACATAAAGCAGACCTCTAGGACTGCCTTCTTTCATTTACGTAATATTAGAAAAATTAGACACATCCTATCACAGACAGATGCAGAAAAACTAATCCATGCATTTGTTACTTCAAGGCTGGATTACTGCAACTCTTTATTATCAGGTTGCCCCAATAAGTCCATTAAAACGCTCCAATTAATTCAGAACGCTGCAGCACGAGTACTGACAGGAACTAGAAAAAGAGATCACATCTCTCCTGTACTAGCTACTCTGCATTGGCTCCCTATAAAATGTAGAATTGAATTTAAAATACTCCTCCTCACCTATAAAGCTCTTCATGGTCAGGCCCCTTCATATCTTAAAGAGCTCATAGTACCCTATTACCCCACTAGAACACTACGTTCTCTGAATGCTGGGCTACTTGTGGTTCCTATAGTCTCTAAAAAGTAGAACAGGAGCCAGAGCCTTCAGTTACCAAGCTCCTCTCCTGTGGAACCAGCTTCCAGTTGTGGTTCGGGAGGCAGACACCCTCACCACATTCAAGAGTAGGCTTAAGACATTCCTCTTTGATAAAGCTTATAGTTAGGGCTGGATCAGGTGAGTCCTGAACCATCCCTTAGTTATGCTGCTATAGGCCTAGACTATCGGGGGATTTCCCATGGTGCACTGAGCTACTCTCTTCCTCTCTCTTTCTGCACTCATTCATGTCCCATTAATGCATGTTACTAACTCCACTTCTTCCCCGGAGTTCTTGTGCTTTCTCGTCTCGCAGGTTCTCATGGATCCTGGTGGAGCCTCCTGCCATGGTCCTGCTTGACTGCCATTGCCAATACTGTTGTTGCTGTGCACCTGTCTGTCTCTCTCTCTCTCTCTCTCTCTCTCTCTCTCTCTCTCTCTCTCTCTCTCTCTCTCTCTCTCTCTCTCTCTCTCTCTCTCTCTCTCTCTCTCTCTCTCTCTCTCTCTCTCTCTCTCTCTCTCACCCCAACTGGTCGAGACAGACGACCACCCACCTAGAGCCGGAGGATCTGTCCTAGGTTTCTGCCTTTTAACAGGCAGTTTTTCCTTGCCCTTGTCGCCAAGTGCTTGCTCATGGTGGGAACTGTTGGGTCTCTGTAATTAATGTTAAAGAGTTCGGTCTAGACCTGCTCTATTTGAAAAGTGTCCTGAGATAACTTCTGTTATGAATTGGCGCTATACAAATAAAATTGAATTGAATTGAATTGAACTGTTTCAGTGACACAATAGCTGGCACACACACATTTTGATGTGCCTGACTTTTTGGTTATATAACTTAAAACAAGAAAACCAACCAAAAGCACTGAACAAATGTATGAATTTCCACGGTTTATTACATTATAAGGAGGAGTTAACCATGTAAACAGTGACAGACTTCAGCCAGACTTACGAATCTCCTTTGTGGCTAAACTTCCACGGCTCGGTGAGAGAGGACAAGGCTCGGAGGTCGAAGGTCTGGTGCTGGCTGACCAGCTTACACTCCATCTTCTTCGGGGGACAAACGGCGTTGGTCCGCCACTGAAACGTGGCTGAACAACCTGCCGTCTCCGAGAGCAGCTGTGGAGTGCCGTGGCCTGCGGACTGGTCACAGGTGAACAAAATGGAGGACTGACGCTTTCCAGAAGCTGGAAGAGAGAAAAGACACCAACACAAACAAAAACATTTAATTATCAAGAAGAAATTAAGTACCTACAATCCTTCGAGGAAAGTAACAAATCATAATTTCCATAAATTTACTTTATTTTTAGTATTTTATGATTCCGGTGTTGTCACGGTGGATATGTTTTTAGACTGTTACACAATACACATGTTCCTGAACGCAACACCAACAAAGTATTAACTACATTACCACCCAACAATAATGTAATCTAAATAATATGACAAAAATTAAAGACAGCAAGCCTTTCACTGTGATGGATGATGCAACTGGCACTGAAAACTGATTTTCATACTTTAATAAACATGAACCAGTGGCTGCATTGATGGTATGAGGATCAGTCTAATTCAAAACCCAACCAAACATCCAAGCTCAAATATTCAGCCCGTTTCTGAGACTTGATGCAGTTTGCTCCTTCACTTCCGTAGACACGTAATCATCCGGATTTTAACTCCTAAATATCAAACACTCCACAAGGAGTCTGTGTGGAGGTCTGGAGGTTTAAGACCAGATCTGTAAACCCCTCACACATCACCAGATATCCTAAACAGCTCACATCTCCTGTGTGTCTGTTCACCTTCACTGCAGAATCCCCACTTCTTGTCCGTGTCATAGTTGTCAGTGGTGGCACACCACTTCCTGCCATCTGTCCTCGCTTCTATGGTGCACTCTGTATACGATGCCTTCATGAGAATGAAGGGGAACACGCACACCTCACCCTCAGTTGTCACTACAACACACAAAGAATAATTACGATTTATTGTATCTAATTATTGTTATCATTATTGTAGTCATCGTCATTATCGCTGTCTTTATCGTTGTTGTCGTCGTCGTCGTCGTCAACAGTACATGTTATTTATGGTAACCTATAAATCTCAGTAGAATTAAATATTTGGGAAGCTTTTACAAAAACAGAATCAGATTTGCACCAGTTTCTTCTTAAATAAAGGTTTATTAGACCAGATTAGATTCAGGTTTTAGATTAGGAGGTAACCAGGGCTCTGATATTCAAATGTGGTCAAACTAGTCCGGGCTAATATGTTGTTTATCAGGCTAAAATGTTCCTGTTAATTCTCATGCAGCTAATTTGGTTCTTCAAATGCATTTAGAAGATTGACTTGTTAATCTTAGATTAAGTTTAGATGAATGGGGAAAACACATTTAAAAGCGAGACTGAAGTTAAATTGAGTTGAAGTAAAGTTAAGGTTACCTTTGTACTTTGATCAATCAGATTATCGGATTTTAGACTTTTTAAGATTTAAAGGACCTGCGGAAACCCTGGCATAAGGCAATAGACTAGACTAGATTAGATTAGCCGTTATTGTCACCTATAAGAGAAATTTGTCTTCAAGAGAACACAGTGACGAAGCAACACACATGTACAATCAAACTACATTTAACTTGCAGTAACACACACCGATCTATAAACACCAGAACACACGCACCAAGAACACTGCACAATGCCCTACACCAGAGCAAGAACACTGCACAATATCCTACACCAGAGCAAAAACACTGCACAATGCCCTACACCAGAGCAAGAACACTGCACAATGCCCGACACCAGAGCAAGAACACTGCACAATGCCCAACACCAGAGCAAGAACACTGCACAATGCCCTACACCAGAGCAAGAACACTGCACAATGCCCTACACCAGAGCAAGAACACTGCACAATGCCCTACACCAGAGCAAGAACACTGCACAATGCCCTACACCAGAGCAAGAACACTGCACAATGCCCTACACCAGAGCAAGAACACTGCACAATGCCCTACACCAGAGCAAGATGTTGCACACCCCAATAGGAGCTGTAACATGCTTCACAATGTTTCCACTGTGTTGTAGTTGTTGTAGTGTAGAGTATACAACTAGTTCACTCTCTGCCTGTATTTTTTTAGAATTCATGCTAATCGCAGTAACTTACAATACAAATATTGTGACTTAATCTCTTAAGGAAATATAATTGTAAAAATGCGGCTAACTTCAGTTATTGAAGTATGAAGATGAAGACAGAGACTGATTCTAGGCCTTTTGAGGGAGAGAGCTGGAAGCGAGATAAGCATAGCAGACTTACCAGGTGGACAAGGATCTCCTCCACCGTACTGCATCAGTACAGCCTGCTCATCATGTTTGAAGTCCATCGTCATGGCCTGGCTGATGCCAAATGATGAAGCTGACTTGTCTGAACCAGAACCAGACACCCGGCACACTGCGCTATTCTTACAGGCTGGCTCTGCCACTGAGCTGCAGACGTTGATGTGATAACTGCTGGAGCCCGCTGGGACCTAACATACAGAGAACTCACTTTAGTACAGTTTTCAGCTGGTAGCCCAGAAGGGCAGACCTACAGTCCGCACCATGGGAAAATACCTGAATGGGTGGAATTAATAGACAACATTACAGCTATAGTGAAATAGAAAACAAACGAGAGGGAAACACATTTATGGAGCTCACCTGGACTTCACCGGAGAGGGCTGAGAGGTCAAAAGTGAACTGGAGCTGAGAGTCGGTGAGTTTGCAGCCGCTTGTGTGGGTGGCGTCTGAGCAGACTATAGGGGTCGCCCACTCGAACAAATAGACACATCCCTGCAGCCTCAGCATTTGTGGAGAGCCCTGGAAATATATAAGATATAAAAGGTCACTGCTTTGTTCAAAAATAAAACAACAACAGTACCGGGCTTAGTATTCTCATCATAAGAGGACATGAGAGTGGCGACTGACCAGCTCCAGGCCTCTCTGGCAGGTGAAGATGATGGTCGAGGTGTAGTTCTGTGCAGGATCAGCTGCGCACTTGGTGGAGCTGTTGTAAGTGATGGACACTTCCCCTGTTGCACTACTGATTTCAGGACCGCTGGTAGTCCGCCCAATGTCCTTCAAGAGGCACAAAGAGAGATATTTAAAAGGAGAAAAGGATGGATGCAAAATTATTGTAAGAGACGGGACCAAAAACTAATGATGAATTGAGAAACAGGACAAGATTACATTATATAAAAAAATAGGAATAGATTTTTACCCACACCGTTTTAACCCCAGTTGTGTTTCCACCATGATTTGCCCCCAATTTTAAACAGCAGCTATGTGGGTCATTTGTTGATTGGATAATTAACACTCTCATTCCCTACTGCACAAAGTAAATGGTCCTTTATCTGGCTGAGTTTGTGAGTGTCTTACCACAGGAGGTCCATGATCAGGATCCATACAGACGGCAGCTCCAGCGGGGCAGGTGACCCCGGGGATGGGGTTTAGAGGCTGACAGATGTTGATGTAGAAGTCTGGAGATCCATCACTTTCCACTGTCTCATCTTAAAAAGGACAAAATTCGGAGGTTTTAAACAGAAACATAACAACAATAAATCTGAACGGATTTCGTGCGTAGGGATGAAAATATCAACGCCACTGTTCATTCTGATTATTGGTCCGATTCTTCATCGATTCTCATGTTGATTCCTGATCAATTGTCTGTCTGAAAATAAAATAATGTGCTTAGGCTTAGTTTTATTATCTCTCAGTCTGAATACCGTGTTAAAACAAAGTAGAAAAAAGGGAATTGATGTGACGCAAAAGCTTTAACCATTGTTTAATTGGGAACCAGTTCTTGATTTCCATCCCTAATATTTATAGATCATTTGTTTTCATTAAGGTTTTCTTACTCAAAGAAAAAATCTGCTAAACCTGTCTGTGTGGCGCTAATGTTAGTATAACATGGATAGGATTTCCTAGAATTTAAGTTCATGTTCTGCAGAAAGATGTTTCAGCATATTGCTTTTATATCCAGCCTTACTTGAAATGATCATTTCACAGACATTACAACTAGAACTGTTGTCATCTTTCTTCCTAAAATGAAGCCATGCTTTGGGACATTTCCTCCTCTCCGCCACGAGTCCTTCTCGCTGCAAGTTTGCAAATGAGTTTGACGTCATTGGTTTGTGCAACTGTCAGAAAAACTTGCCAGCATTGATAAAAAAGGAACTGATAAGCTCTGAGGCACGTGATTCCGATGGGTCGGAACAATTTGGAACTGGTTCTTGATTCCCATCTCTAGTTATGCCCCAAAAAGGAAGCACATGACAAAATCTACACCGACATGATGAATATTCTACATTTGCTTCCATTTTGAAATGTATTTAGAGATCCTTCACTGCATTCAAAATCCATAAGAGATCTGATATCTGTACCTGTTGCTGTGTAGTACCCGCTGACATGAATCAGTGGAGTCAGGTCTATAAGAGCAGAGCCATTCTGGACTGAACACTTCACCTGTAAAAAGTTATTAAATTGGGAAAAAAGAAATGTCAAAAAGTCACATAACACCAAACAGAAATAGTTTGCAGGCTTCAGAAAGCCAAAGTCCAATCATTGTTAAACTATACAATGACTACAGAAAGTTTTCTTCCAATATTTTCTTCTTTTGGTCCTACAAATGCACTCGAGTTTTAAGAATTATTTTGGAACAAGTGAGTTGGAGAGAATCCCACGCTTCTACTGCACCACAGAATTTAATGCCACATTCCTGTCTATTTGATTATCCTTGAGAAGTCTCTAGAAGCTGATTGTAGTCCCACTTGCAGACTACACTCAACTGAAATTCAATTTGCTCTGTGAAATGGCCAATTTGGAGCTCATTTGTGAAGGAATGCTCCATATCTTCCACCTGAATGTGTGGAAATAACTTCTTAATATAAAAGTTGCCAATATCACCACAGCAAAGGCACTGATAATAACATCTGTATGACAGTGTTTAGATACATGTGTCATTCATCTTTTCTGACTATACAGACAGTTTTCTGAAACATTTGTGAGGCTGTTATCTAGTGATGTTAAGGTTAACGTTTGATTTATTTACTACTGAAAGCACATTCCTTTTCAGTTATTTTTTTTTACTGTGTTTGATGGGACAACCTTCTGTCGACAGAAGTTTCATGAAATTTGAATTGGATAAATATTTTTACTTTATGAAACAGGCTGGGTGTACTGAGAGTCACCGAAAAATACAGGAACATACTTACCGGCTGCTCACAGACCAGGGGTGTGTGGAAAGAGAAGTAGTGTGTGCAAGTCTCAGCATTTGAGTCGATGAGAACCGGCTCTGGAGGCGCTGAGCCCATGTTAGCGGGCCTGAACAAACACAACGGACATATTCAGAACATAGCTAGAAATATAAATATATGTTAACATGAGAAATACAAATGGCTGAAAACTGAAACGATTGTTGAATAATTAGTTCTGTGGGTTTTTTTTTAAGAAATCATTCCAGGAGTTTTCTTGACAATACAAGACAGCAGTTGCTCACCGATGGTCATAAAATTTACTGGTGTGACTCATATTTACGCATTTAATTCTTTTATTCCTAGTTTTTTAATGATTAAGTGAAGTAGGTTCACCACAGCTAAGCGGTTGGCATTCATGGGACACTACGCATTGGTTCAGTTTCGTGTAATAGCTAGATTATTTAAGACATTACATTTTAAGATTATTTAGTTAGTTAGATACCCTGACAATCAATTGATTAATTCACTGAGCACCATCGTTTTCATACAATACTCATCATAAAGCAGCAACAAAGATTTTGTGCTGTTTCTGGCGCCCCCTGTGAACAAGATCTATAGTGTTTCCACCGACTTGTTTCACTGATTTCAAGAAGAATCTGACCCAGTGATAGGCATTAAGAATAACTATACAGAAATAGCCAATCTTCTGGTCTTGTATATAACCAGTTAAAAACTCCTTGTAGTATGTTTAAAAAGGGCAGCACGACTTCATTCATATACTGTAGTGCATTTTATACACAAAAGTACAAAAGTAGTTGTAGATGAAAAAGAAAATTAAAAACAGTACTAAAGAAAAAGGTGAAAATCAGACAAGGGCACAGGAAAGGGGGGGGAGTACCTGCAGATGAACTGGATGATGGTGCTCTGTTTGAGACTGGGGTTTGCTGGGCAGGGACCTCCGTCTTTGTACGTCAGCTCCAGAATGTGATCCTTGTACGAGAGTTTCCTGCTCACCTGACCGCCGCTCACCGCAGTACTGGCATCTTTAATACACACAGCTACAACACAAAAACCCATATAGATATTTTAGCATGCTTACAATTTAACTTACAGAACAAAGCCTCACAAAATCTTCTCGTCTTTGTCGAACTGCTCATTGTATTAGTTTGTAAAATAAATGGTCTTCCAGACACTCTATATCCAGTGACAACTCATTCAGTTTAATCCTTTAGTCCAGAATAATTTTAATTTTAAAAAGACAATTACATATAGGTCATTGAGGTTATGTTTTGGGTATTTTGTGTTTATATGTTTGTTAGTTAGTGTATGTCATATGGACGAAGGTTAAACCATGAGCCAATGAGGAAGTGATTAGATTCAGATTCAGCAGAGAATCAAATTTTTTATGATTAATAATTTTTGGCCAAATACAAAAATGTTCTTCTCATGACCTCGCTTTAGTAAAAACAAATATCTGGCAAATGCATCGCATAATTGTATCACAATATGTGTTTTGATGCAGATTAAACATTTCTAAACATTCCCATCATTCAGACCTAATGTGCAACCTTGGCAGAGGCATGTGCTCTTTCTGTGACTTTCAGTTTATTGTGCAATATTTACTACAGCCCTGGTGAAGGAGCAGTCAATAATTTGACAAGTACTTGAATTTCAGGTTTCTCGATAAGTTCCCAGCATGTCCTCGGTGTAACATAAACCATAAAAAATGTCTAAGCGCGACTAAACAGTAACCAGGAGAGCAGTGAATGAATTTATTTACTTATTTTTATTTCTTTATTTTGGATGGTGACAGCAGAGAGAGAGAGGAAAAGCGAGGGGAGAGAGAGGACGATGTGCAGCGAAGGGCCTGTGCTGCCGCAGTAAGGACTCAGCCTTGAGATGTGGAACACGCTGAAGTGAATGAATTCTTAACGGTTCCCTGTCCTTATGTGCTGTAATTGTTAGAAAATCTGCTTATCTTATCAGCTTTGTACTGGTTGAATGAGGAAAAACATCTGTCCCAGTGCAAGTATCCTCGTCAAGTTCAGACAAACTGGTCTAACTGGGTTACTTTTTAAGAATAAAATACATTTAGTGACACTTTATATTAAAAGTTACATTACTCACCATTTACTTGATGCTTTTTTGCATTCATATTAGAAGTATATTAGCTCTTTATTACTCATTAAAAAGTATGTATTAGCACCTTATTCTGCATGACCATATTCTACAACTAGTAGGCAATTAGTGTATTGAAGGAAAACTCTACTAGTTGTGGAATATGGTCCTTAATAAGTGCCTTATACTGACTAATAAATAGTAAATAACATAAAGTGTTACCATATAATTTACATATTTTTAAACATCTGGATTCGCATCAAACAACCAATACAAAATAAATTACATTTCCCTGCACACTACTGCTGAAGCCAGCCTGAAGCCTTTTCACTATGGGGTATTAGTCTGTTAAGTCACCCCTGGAAATCATTTGAGCTAGAAGCTGGACCAATCAGTGAACTACAGGGAGGAGTTTTGATGGTAACATCTTGTTAATTTGCAGCTCTGACTAGTTAAAGGTTGATTCCATTGCATCATCACATTTTTGACCTGACCTGAGAGCCTGCAAAGTGATTTTTGTGTGCGTACACCGAAGGTACTTAAGCAAATGACCTTTGAGCCTTGCCTGTGTCAAGATATTTTATTAAGAGGATATAAAGTACACAGCAGAGTCAATTTTGTGCACATTTTCTGTTTCTGTTAATTGAAGCACTACACATTTTACAACACAAAACCGAAGGACACTTCAGTTCCAGACTGATCAATTTAGAAATAGATCAAGCAAATATCAAAGCTTATATAAGCTAATTTCAACACTGACGTTTCAAGTCATGCTATTAAACTAATGCAAACAGGAGTGGAGTTTAGTCTGTGAATCAAATTGTTAAATGACACCTGAAAGATGACCCAGTCAGTGGATGGACGTACGTACCGGTTTCAGGGCTGCATCCAGCGCTGGTCATGTTTCCACAGATGTTCATGCGGAACATCTTCCTGTAATCCTGATGATCGTACACAGTGTAACCTCCCTCCTTTGACAGGGTGTTGAGATCAAACAAATGACCTGCGTGAGAGGAGATTCATTTGACAAACTTTCAAGGTTTATAGAAATACAAATATTGCTCTATTCATGTACATTTGTATAAATTCAACACAATCAGTTTTGCCAGAATTTAAGTGGGTTGTTATCTGTCTGTTGTGCCATTTTTAGACTTCTTTGCTACATTTTTCCTGTTTTCTATTGTCACCAAACAGTAAAATGATAAGGACATATGTACAATGTGTATAAAAGCGTTGATTTATTTGAATGTCTCACCTGTAGCAGGGTTGGTAACCCTGCAGTCGTCGTGTTGGACGCTGTTCAGAGGGCAGGCAGCAGCTGTTAACCAGAGGAAAGTGTACACACAGTCCTCAATGGCAGAGATCAGAGTAGGCCGGGAGTCCTGGATGGGGGACGGACGGACGGACAGACAGACAGAGAGACAGACAGACAGACAGATTACCATTCATGTTTTTATTAAAATAAACACCTGTCCTAGGTAACTGAAAAATATTTTACCGGTTATTCTGATCATAATTCTGTATATAAAAATTTCACAGATACAGCTTAGCAACATTTAGCGCAACACCTTAAAACACTGAGTGTCAAGTTATTCAGATAATTTTGGAGGGTGAGGCAGGTTCAACTGCGTGTTTTACAGACTGAAATCCACGACTGTATGGATTAGTACTGTATAAAAAAAAAAAAAAAAAAAAAAATATATATATATATATATATATATATATATATATATATATATATATATATACATACATACATATATATATATATATATATCACTGTCTAGGGATGTAACAATATACTCAACTCACAGTGTATTACAATTTCTCACAATTTCTATAAAAATATGAGATTAAAGAAATTATGACTGAAAAATACTGTCCGACATCTTATATTTTTAAGGTAGGGTATAAACTGTGAAAACAATTCATATTATTACCATACCATGATTGATTTCACAATTAATTCTTAATCACACCAATTTGAATCTTCACAAATGTATTCACTATTTAACTGTCTCGTGTTACATCATTCCTAATTCCTAACACTGCCGATCATTTGTAAAGCGTAGCCCTCACCACTTTGTCTTTATCACACTTAAAGCGGATGATACTGCTCCTGTTGCGGATTCCGTCAGGACAGGCCTGGCCGCTGGTGTACTGCAGCTTCAGGACACTTTTGTCCCACGTAGGACCAGACTCCACCTGCCCCAGATTCACATACTTATCTCCAACCTTCACACAGGATGCTGCACTGGAGGGACACTTCCATGAACCTGTCAAAAGAAAAGCAGAGGGTCAATTCTGGATTCATTTTCAAGAATGTAAATTCCTATTAAAATTACATTTCATTGTAACATAACAGAAGTGAAATGCAGTGAAATTAGAGAAATATCAGAAGGATGACTAAACACAACTCAATTTAAAAATTTCTTGTCATGTGAAGTCTGAACAAACCAGTAAGATGCTACAGTATTACTGCGTGAATAAAGAACACAAGTGCACACTGACCTCCCTGCTGCACCAGCGACCTGCAGACGTTGATGTAAAATTGTTTCTCCGTGTCGTCTGTAGAGGGCTCCACCTCCCAGTTTCGAGAGTCCATAGCCAGAGGAGAGAGGTCGTACGAGTGGCCCTGCCCATCGCTGAAGACAGAACAGGGTGAAAATCAGTGTCAAATGTTCTCAAGGTCTGTACAGATTTCCCCATTTCATTTCAGTGCAACCGTGTTTCCAGTAGTCGATCGTACTATAACTGATTCTTGGTGCAGATGAAGACGTCTAAAAAAACCCCACTGATTTACAACTACTTGCCTTTTTAGTACTCAACGATACACTTTTTACAAGTGTGTGCAATCACTCGAGGAGATGAGCGTAAATAACCTCTAATCAAATGTAGGAAACATTTATTTTGGCAGAACACTGTAGAACGTCTTTGTTCCTGCTGTGTTTCTTTGTTTGGTCTGATGGATCCTTGAAAACTTCCTTGTAAGATTGTTGACTGTCACACTCAAGGAAAAACAGGCATAAATGTTACAATGAGGAAATCTGTGGCCTCCAATTACAACAAAGGTTTTCAGAAATACGCAAGTGTTGAATTTATTCACTCAAAATAAAACAGTTATTGGCAGCTTTAAAAAGAAACAGCGTCCCTGCTAATAACATATGTTTTTGTCCTATTACTTGTACCGTTGTCGTTTATAACAATAGTGTTGCTCATAGTAGTTTGATTCATCTAAGTCAGTTGTTCTTGATCTTGTCGAGGACCCCCACAGACCCATATTTGATAAGATGTAGTCTCCGGGATCCCCGTCTGATAAGCTTTAGTTATGGTGTAAATAACTGTCTATGCTGCAGTTTGACAGATTAACAGTGAATTCCGTGAAACTTATGAATGAAATAGTCATTCTTATACATTCTCTCACTTTTGACTTCACAATTGAATAATCCCTATTTTTCGGAGACCACCTGGAACACTTTCAAGGACTCCTAGGGGTCCCTGGACCTGATCTAGGTAATACAGAGTTAGCTAGTGGTGTAGCTTTATGCCAGTGGTTCCCCACTCAAAAACATTCACATTTAAAAACACACAGTAGGCCTATTAATTTCTGTGAAGAAAACTCAATTAATTTGTTATTTTTAAAGTTTAGATTATTATTTAAGATCTAAACTCTGAACACAAGTACTGTATTCACAGATCCTTCACTCTCTGATAAACAGCCTTGTCCTGCATTGGAAAAATACACAGTTAACACGTACAAAGAGCTAACAGAGCTAACAATACTGAATGTGTCAAAAAGACCAATTATCTAACAAAAAGCTTTACAAATACACTAGAAGGAAAAGAGTTTAGGAAGGAAATAAACACAAAAACTGAGGAAGAGGAAGAAAAGAAGAGAAGCAGTAAGAGGAGGATGACATATAGGAGGTGGTAGATGTTGTTACTTGTAGGAGCAGCTGGTGGTTTTGACTGGGATGCAGGCCAGAGCGGTGGGCCACCTGAACAGGTAGGTACAGTCTGGAGTCTCCTTGATAAACTCTGGTACTCCCTTAACAAGTGAATCAACACAACACACAATTAGAGCTGGGAAGCGTTTCTGTGCTTTATATGAAGAAAAGGATACGGCTCTTATATAGTGTTTATTTACATATTGAGCAAAGAGATCCAATCACAAGTGGTGAACTGTGAACTCTTTAAACAAGAATTTATTGCATGGGCTAATTTAATTGTTTTCAGTCACCATTCATTAAAACCCCAGCACGAGCTGTGGGATGAGCTGTCTTTGTGTGTATGTGTGAAACTCACAGGACGCCTGTCAGGGTGGCAGGAGAAGTAGATCTCTGTGGATCTTTGGTATATCCTGTGACAGCTCTCTCCGCTGGTGTAGTTCAGGATGAGCTGGTCTCCCACATAATTCAGCACCTGGTTTGCCAATCCTGCAGAAAATGCACATATGTGAAAACAAAGGGTATAAATACATGATTATATGTCAAAAATTTACACATACAATAATAATATAGCAGGATATTTTGGTTTTGGTTGTTTTTTTTTTTGCAATTCTGTACCTCCAATCTTATGGTTACTTCCTTCCACCTGGCAGGAGCCGACAGTTTCAGAGCCTGTGTCTTTGTGGGTGCAGATGCCTCTCTGGAGCCCCCCGCAGATCGACAGGTGGTAGATGTACTTCTGACTCCTGACGGGGTAATCTTTACCCTTCAGAGAGCTCAGGTCGAACTCGTAGCCACTCCTCGGGTCACGGACCCGACAGTCATCACCTGGGGGAAAAAGTTTAGACAATGAGCAATGATTTTATTCAAGATACGGCAACCAGTCCTGGCCTAAATGACAATACTGGAACTGACTACAGCGTAACTAGTCATTTGAATGTAATTATGTCATTTTGGTGTCGTGTCTGTAAAGTTGTGAATCAGGTTGTTTTTGTGTTTGTTAAGGTAGTTCAAAAACAAATGTGGTTCTGTATATAGTTTGAATTGGAATATATGTTATTGTTGCAAGAAACTCAAGAAAAAAAAAAGCATAATTTATTCCTCTGATGCGATTAATCCTTTTTTAAACATCACCACAGCTGATCTGATCTTAATGATTTGAGTATTTTATAATATATATAATCCAAAAGCGGCAGTCACACACACACACACACACACACACACACACACACACTTTTACCTTGAGACTTCTTGATAGGGCAGGCCTCAGATGTCCTCCAGATGAAGACATATTCACAGCCATCTTTACGGTCAAACATGGGGGAGCCCTAAAAACAGACACACACACACACACACACATACACCACATTATAAGTGATTCCACTGGTTAGTTCAGGTTTCTGGCTTCTCATGGAATAGTAGAAGTATATGCAAATACTGTAGTAAACTAAAAACAACTGCAAATTGAGCTTGGCATTGATGCTTAAACCCAAATTAATATCCTTGCATGTGCTGTGCTAAGGATATCACAGATATATCAGTATCGGCGTATACATTTTCTTAAATGCACCGATATAAAAGCTTTTTTTTACAGAACGTATAATGCAGAAAACTTTGCTTTGGGTGATTCTGGAATGGTGTCATCATGTTGTTTGTCCAGCAGAGCGCACTCTGACTCTCAGTCAGCACTGTTTGCAGCACATGTAACAGAGCAGCCTTCTGAGTACCTTTATATCGGTGCAACATCGGTACACGATCCACATAGAAAAGCTCTATTTTCATTCCAGCTCATAAATGTCTCTGTTTCAGTCACCATATCTTTGTTGTGTTACTTTTCCAACAGGTACGCAAATCATCCAAAATGATGAATACAAATATAAAGTGTTAGTTTCTCCACCAAGTCTGATCCATGCTCCAAGCACTTTACACAAGTAACCATAACTGGAAGCATTGTCTACATCCATTTTATTCCATTTTTACACTCGGAACTGTTTCTGTGTTGGCCTCTGAGTTCTACCAAAACACGTGTGACTTACACCTAATACTGGGCCTGAATGCATCCTGTGATGGAGCACAGAAGCTGCTATGCTATTAATTGTGGTAGAAAACTCCTGTGGAAACAATTCACTGCTGATAACACTGTGAAAAGGCTCGGGGTGGGTGGTCACAGCGGGACCTCGAATACTCACTGGGTTGTCGTCACACTGGAAGATGATGCGTGTGGAGTAGTGGGACGAGGAATCACACTTGTCTCCGTTCTGGTAGACGATGCTGATGGAGCCGTCCTCCGCCGCCTGCGGGCTGGACTGGACGTATCCCAGGTTGTAACTCTTTCCCTCAATCATCCCGCAAGCACCCAAAGGACCCACTGGAGAGAAGAAAAAGTTAAATGAAAAGATAAATGTTTAACTACAGTCTACATTAAGGAAAAATTTTATATTTGGGCACTTTTCCTTTGATTTGCAAGCTGACTTTATGATTTGAGATCCTGTATGTAAAGTGTCCGCATTGTTCCTACTATGATTCCTAATTGGGCCGGGATTCAGAATAAGCTTCTGATATTGAAACATCTAACAGTATGGCAAGAACATGCAAAATCACAAATAAAATATCATACTGATACACTTTATACGCTTTATTCCACTTTATTCAAGTCACGTCGGTCAGGAGTCAAGGAATTTTGATTCTATTTCATCATTTTTATCTCAGGTGGATATTTTTTCCACTTGTGTTCTTTTCTTATGGAACTGATGTTTGATGTTGATGGGAGGACACTCAGAATAAGAGGTTCATTGTACTCTGTGACTTACTCTTTCCTGTACATACGACAATAAAGTTTGAATTGAAATGTGACACAATGGCACGCTGACCTGGACAGTCGTTCACAGGGGGGAGGGGTTTGCAGACGTTGATGTAAAAGCTGCGTGATTTGCCCACATCTGTGTCTATGGCGATCCAGGGGCTGTCGTCTCCATTCCGGATCAGGTGACTCAGGTCATACTCATTACCGTGAGAATCTTTACAGACACAGACAGACAGACAGACAGACAGACAGACAGACAGACAGACAGACAGACAGACAGACAGACAGACAGGAAAAAGGAGTTAGTTAGGCCTGTACTCTTAAATGGTTTGATGTAAAACAACCTTATCCCAATATGGTTTGTCATCACTTCAGGGAGAAATAACATTAACTATCAGAGAAACAGGAACACAAAACTTAATGATAACTGATAACGAAACTCCAACAATTTATCAATAGTTATAAAAGACAGTACACTACTCTCTTTCCACTACATATAAGAGTTGTGTGTGTGTGTGTGTGTGTGCGCTCGTACCAATGATCTGGCAGTCAACTGGAGCAGGGATGCAGGCCAGAGCAGTGGAGAACTCAAAAAGGACGTTGTGGACCACATGGTTAGGTAAGGAACTCATGTCCTCTTGCACCAGTTTCAACGAGCCAGGGTGAGAGTTCGGATCACACACGAAGTTAATGGTGAAGGTGTCCCGAGTTGCTGATGGAGAAGGAAAATTTGAGATGTAATAAAGTGCAGAGGTATGAATATGTTTAGCTCTTCAAGGTCTAACATAACATCATTTCCTGTTCAAATCCTGCAGCTGTAAAAACAGTAAATGCAAATGCACCACAGCTGATTAACACGACACTCAGTTACTGTGAATATACAACTGAATTTTGCATTCCTTATACCTGTGGGACTGTCCACGGGTCCCTTATATGTTAGCGAGAACAGGCCATCTGTGGAGTACTGGAGGGTCCTCTCGACCCCCACTGGGCTCACAGGACGCCCGTCTTCCAGCTCACAGCCAGCCATGTCTTTTCCACAGGCTGCTATGTCTGAGCAGATATTCACCTACAGGGTGGTAAGCAGGAGGGATTATACTTTTGTACTGTACCGACACATTTAACCCTATTTTTCTTCCTGCTTTTTTAATGATACAGGGAGTTGCCTTACAGGTGGGTGGTCAGCGTTTATGGGACACTCAGTGTTAGCAGCAGCTTGGCATACGTAGTGATTTTCTGGCTAAATGACTACAGTTTACTACAGTTTTCCTCCAACCGTGACATTAATTTGGCCACAGCCCATAAATAACAGTTCAAATCACGTAGAATGTATTTTATTTTACAGAAAATGTATCTTCTAGTAAGTGAACCTGTTTGTTGCATGCACAAGTAACACTTAAACTCACTTTGAAGTGAGTTATAACGTGCAGCTTAATCTACCAACAGTCGAGTTTAAAACTAAATACGCACCAGGGTTTATGTATGAGTGAGGGGCTAAAATACAATTCAAATTTTGTTCATTTTGATCAATTCCCGGGTGTTTCCATGATGAGTGGTATGCACATTTGGTGGCAGGGCACTATCAATGTGTCCATCTTACCAGGAAGTCCTTGCCATTCGCATTTATCTTGTATCCAGTCTTAGAGGCCAAAAGCTGAAGGTTGAACTCAAAGCCAGTGTTGGGGTCCACCACAGCACAGCTCTGAGACACAAAGACATCATCTCAACATGTTTTTAATTCTTCCAACCATTTTGTAACATTGTTTGTCTTTCCAGTGTAACATTTTTCCAAACTGCTGTCTAATCATTGTGCATAAATAAGTTATTATTGTTATCTAGGCGAACTCACATTGTTCTTGGTGGTGGTGATGGCACAAGCTGCCCTGGTCTCCCACATGAAGTTGGCAGTACAGTTCTGGTACATGAGGAACCGCGGACCCACTGACTGCACAGTGTGGAACACAAACAGAGTCATATCTCAGACACAATGCAAAAACATTAGACGCTAACAAGCAACGCTCCACTTTACTGTCTAAACTACAAGCCAGACTCACCACAGATCCTCTGGAGCAGACCAGGTGGATGCGTGTTGTGTATGTGAGCTTCTGGCCATCCGACATGCAGGCAGAGCCGTCTGTGAACTCCAGCAGCAGCCGGTCCCGTCCCTCGATGATCGGCCCTCGCTTGGAAATACCCATGTTACTGACTGATACGACCTCCTTTGGAGAGCCCTGAGGACAGAGGCGAGGAAACATTCAAGAGACAATACAGTCTGCATTCACCATTAAAATGTTATTAATTAGACGGTATGACTGATCAGATGACTATTCAGGAGCTTCTGAATGTAAGGCTACCATATGTATGAGCTTTGTGAAATTCTAGTTTTTGTGACTATATTGACGTTTTAATGATTAGTGTATCAGCAGGAAACAAGAGGCTAAATACAGGGGTGAGGCTGCTTCCATCAGAGGTACAGAAATTATGAGGTGATTAAGGACTACAAACTGGACTGGGCCAAGACCAAGGTACTGTACAAGACTGCTAAGAGCCTCCATCCTAGTCCAGTATGCAACTTAATACAAATGTGATGTAGAAACTTGAAGCCACCAGTGTCCAGCAGGAAAAATTATTAATAAGGTAGAAGGGGAAGATGCCTTTTTAAGGTTTTTTATGTTATTAAAACACATTATTATTCCAAGCAGATTATATATGTTTGTATGTATGTATGTATGTATGTATATGTATGTATGTATGTATTAATACATGTCTGATGGCGATCTTTAAGTCACAATTGTCTTTTGGGCTTCCAGCTGTTACAGACCTTGTCTTGTACGTAGTTCATCTGGCAGACGGACGCGTCGCGGTCGCAGCCTTGAACAGCGTTGATAGGCCGACATATGTTGATGTAGTACTTTGTGTTTGCAGTCAAATCCATGGCCTGCCAGTTGCTACCGGTGGTGGAGCGTGACAAGCTGGAGGCAGAAGAAGGTGAAAAGTAGGTGAGGAGGAGGGCAGGTTGGTTACAATAACATCTGGACTGAAGCTGTGTTTTCTTGTTTGTGTGTTATGTGTATGTTATTTTATAATGCCTAAAAAAACATGGTGGTTGATGGATGAATTAATGCAACGTGAGAAAATATGTATCAATGCATTACCTGGATAAGTCGTACTGGTCAAGAGTGTTGGGATCTGTCACCAAACACTCATGAGGCCTTTCGGGACATGCGTAGGATGTATACCAGCGGAAGTTATAGGTGTAGTTGTCCTCAACCTGGATTCATAAAATAAAAAAGAGTTGAAAATAACAAATACACAGCATCCAAACACAGAGTTTAAACAATGAGAGGAAAGAAGAAGGGAGGAGTTTACCTGGAATTCTGGTTTTCCAGCTCCAGCTTCTGGGTCACAGAGGAAAGAGATAACCGTGGATCTGAGAGTGTGTTCTTTGTTGTTGTACTGAGAGCCGTTACTGTAGGTCAGCTGGATCAGGCCGTCATAGTACGACAGACGGGAGTTTGCTTCCCCGAGACTCCAAGAACTGAAGCAAAAGAGGGAAAAATTAGAAGCCCATCATATCATCCAATTAGTTACGGTCAATTTACTTCACATTTCCCTTTACTAATTTTACAGCCAATATTTATATAGTGGTTCAAAGATTGGTTAATTACTCGTTTCTCTCATTTTCTCAATGTCTCTGCACACCTAATTGCTCCTGTAGAAACATTTTTAATATGCAAATGACATTTCGAGCACAAGGTTCTTCCTCAGACAGAAAGTCTCCATCTTAAATAGCCACAAAACATCTTGTCTTGACACATCCCACCTCATTCCTAGATAAAGTAGAATAATGGTAGAAGATACAAAGCTTATCACATAGATACATATATACACAAAATATACAGAAAGAAATTACAGTATATACAAATGTTACTTGCATATTAAAAAACATTCCTATGGGAGCTATTAAGTGTGCAGATTTATGTTTCTTGTTTGTTGACCCAGCACACATTAACCTAGTTGGACTTGATGGCGGTAAGAAGTACCCATTTAAGCCTCCACACAAAACATGGTACTCTTCCATATCTTAAATTTCCACTGCAAATTTGAAAAAAGGACAACTGAGATCTACTACAACAGGATAAAGCAGTAATTAAAAGTAGGAAAAAAATGTTTTAACCAATGACCAGTGTCTGTGTGGACACTAATTTTCACAATTGTAATTACAAAACAATATCAACCCATGTTACAGCAGACAGACACACTGTATGTTGATCTAGTGTGCACATGCAGTATAAGAACATTTCTGATTGCTCCTGCTTGCATGTCCATTGCTCCTTCTCACCTCTTTTCCACCTGACATGCGCCGGACTTTACAGGACAGCTGGCAGCTTTGACAGGACCACAGACATTGATGAAGTAGTCATAGTGGCCACTGGTCAGGTTGTAGTAGCCACCGTCGGCTTTGGAGAGAGGCGACAAGTCGAAGGAGAGGTCTGTGGGGCGGACAGAGGCTAATTAGAGGAGAGGATTAAAGTAGAAGCGAAGTAGAATCACATCCGCATTTGGTCTGATGGGACCAATTCAGAGGGACAGATCATGCAGCAACAGGTAGGTGGCAGCACAAGTATAATTTTTAATGGTCCTATTGTGAGCTCAACATGCTCATGTGACTTAAAGAGGTGTAGAGATGATGATGGATGAGTGGTGAATCATCTTCACAGCTGACTTAGATCCCTTCCACATATGTATTAAGATTAGAGGTGGCAAAAACACACACATTCTTTACTAGAAGAAGTAGAAGTACAGATACTCTGGTAAAACTAGAAGTACTGATTTAACTAATCAACTAAAAGGGAAAAGTAAAGGCTCTGAAGTGTATTTAAAGTACAAAAAGTAAAAAGGTACTCTCTTGATTTCTCTGAAGGACATTTTGACTGTCATTTTTTGTGCTTAAAAATAGTTTTTCCACAGATAAACACTCCAATGAACCCTGCTGTTTATTTCTTGTCTTACTGATCAGTCAGGAAGCACATTGATCAAACGTGTGTGTTTGTCATACCAGCCTGAGGGTCCTCCACCTTGCAGTTGTCGCCCCGCGTCTTCGAGAGGACACAGGCGGCAGCAGTGTACCACTCCAACTCGTACACACATCCGTCAGACGAAACGCTACGAAGGACAGGAGCGCTCTCCAGGTCTCCTGCAAGACGACGAGAAGAAAGGTGTCGGAGGAGGAGCAACGACAGAAGTCGGAGAGAAAAGTAAGAAAATATACTTAATGAATACTTATCTCAACCTACCTGGTTTGCACTTGAGGGTGAGGATCGTTTGGATCCTCATCTTTTTATTGCAAAACTCTCCATCAGTATACACCAGTCTGATGTCACTTCCCACATTTCCTATTTTAGTCTTCTGCGGAGATGAGAGGAAGCTGCCCAGACTGATGGCCTTATGATCCTTATCTGAAGCAGAGAAACACAATCAATAAACTGCTCATGTTCACTGTAATAAAGGAATATGCCATCCATTAAAAAGATATCGCTTTTCAAAGAGGCATTGAACACACAAACATATTTTTTGAGCTGTAAACTTAAGTACTAAGGACTGTAATGTGATGAAACACATCAATTTTAGTGTTTAAGAAAACCTTGGAAGGCTAATGCTGACACAGAGTCGACCATTTGGGAATATTTTATGTCATGACATAAAAGATGAGTGTTACCGGCCTCTAATAAGAGAGATTGCGGCCCAGCTCCCCCAGCCTCGGCTTTGAGCCCAAGTCTTTCTGTATTTTCATGGCCTCTATAAATACCTTCTACCAGAACCCTCCATTTTCCTAAATGGATGTAGCTTCAAGTGATTATGTAAATAATGTCAGTACTGCGATATGAAGCTACCTCCTCTGTGTCCAGGTGCCCTGCTATGCGTTTGACTCGGACCGTAAGAAGCATGACTAGAGTTTATGCTAGTTTTTGCAATAACTCTACTTAGTATTTTTTGGTGCAAGGTTTCATGGCTGGTTAGCTCCGACTACCAGCTCACTGTTTGCTTTACAACTCCTTGCCTTCCCTTCATTCTTATACTACCTTGATTAAATGTTTTTGTGGAAAAAGATCAGCAATAGTCCCAATACTTCAGTCTTCAGAAATCCTTGTGGCGACACTTACCCACGGCACAGATGGAGGCATTCACCGGGCAGCCATCAGCACCACCTGACTGGATGACTTTGTGACAGACATTCAGGTAGAAACGCGAGCCTGACTTTGAAGATTGAGCATCCACCGCCTCCCAGTTCCCACTGGCATCCGACCCTGAAGCAACATACAGAGATGCAGAGGAAGGTGATTTTTCAGCAACAAATGTTAACAGAAAGAAGGTCATGGGGTCTATATTGAGTGAATATGGCCACAACCACATCCTTGTTGTTAAACTTACCAGGGTATCTTGTGAGAGGTGAAAGGTCATAGTGTTTTTTGCCGTCTCTGACTCGACACAGCAGATCTTCCTTCTCCTTGACGCAGGCGAAGGCTGTCTCCCAGTCAAAGTAATAAGTGCAGTCCGTCTCCCCCGCAAAAACTGGATTCCCTCGCCCACCGTTGGCTGCAGAAAAAAAGGCAAATGTACAGAATTCATAGTAGGAAGACCATCTCAAGGTAGCAGCATGCCTTGCTGTCTCTGTAATTAGTTATACTACCACCAGACGGTTGAATTGTTGGTTGTTAAACCCTGAAAAGTTGAAACTTCTGTCTTACATGCATTCTTGTTGCACTCAAAGTTGATGATGGTCATTCTTTGGAAGCCAGTGGAGCATCGGGTGCCATCTGGGTAGATCAGAGTCAGATCTCCATCTGAATAACTAAAGATGAAAAATAAAACAAGGGGGGAAGAAACAGGGTTAGAAGATGACGAAGAAAACGTTGATACACTTAATAATGTTAGTGACATTTCATCAATGAGCCAATGCTGAACATTTTCTACCTGAACTGTGCCACTATTTCTGTAGTGTGTCCCTACTTTTCTGAATAACATCAATCATCAAAAACATTTGTTGAAAGTCACGTGCAGGTTGACCCTAAAAGTGTTTGTGTCGTAGGTTACACTGTAATATTCATCAGATCACATTTGATCCCCCACCCGTTTGTTTGTGGTTCGTTTGTCTTCATTACATGGGCCAACACACAGTTAACATCCTTGCATAATAATGATTAAACAGAATGCTTTGGACGCCTCACAAATGAGCGTGTTCGCTGCCAGCAGGCTGAGCGATCTGTATGTGTCAATATGGTGTCTGTTCTGCAGCGAAGTTGCAAGTTTAGGCCGCAATATGTAAAATACTACAGCAATAATAATAAAAACAAGCTCACTACAGTTTACAGCTGATATTTTTACAGTATCATCATGAGGGCAATTGGACTGTGCAACTGCTCAGACAGCAAGACAAAAGTCCAACATTTCTGATATGCCAGAAATCCAACAAGACTGTCCTTTTCCAGCAGAAATTGGTCCAGAAGCAAGCTAGGAGGTTGAGATCAAGCCCCCAGGAAGAGCACTGTGCTTTGAAGCCAATTTGCCAGAAGGAGTCTTTCTTCCAAAATGTTACATTGCAACTGTAAAACAGTGGAATCAGGATTTGATCCATTCGGTCTGTTAACATTTTTAAAGTCTAGAAGAGGAGCACAAATAAATAATTTTAACCCATTTAAGTTAATGGAGGGCTAAACCAGAAGTTAGACGGTTTGACCAGCAGAAGTCTCCAGAGCATGCAAAGTCTCACACACACACACACACACACACACACACACACACACACAGAGACAGACACACACACACACACACACACACACACACACACACACAGACACACACATATTACCGTAGAGTCTGGTTGTGATATTTTCCTGCCACCTTCTTCACGTCTCCGGACTTCTTCACCTGGCAGGACGATATAAACTTGTCTTCGCCACATTCATTAGTGGTGACCTGTCCACACACGTTCAGGTAGTACAGGTAGCTTTCGTCCCCGTCACTGGGTCCAGAATGTGCATAGTACGGACTATCTGTAGCTACACACACACACACACACACACACACAAAATGGCGTCAGAGGGTTAAGGCTGATATATTTGTCCAATGAATAAATCTCAGTTCGATTAAGTATGACTGTTTTATTTTTATTATTTTCATGTAACTCAAAGCAAGAAAACATTACGCAAAGCAGTACCCGACATTTCTATGTACAACCACTTCACACCAGGAGATACAGTACTTCTAGTAAAGCCTACAACATGGCACACACAGATCAAACATGGACAGTGACAATAAGTGGAAAAGGCTTTTTCTATCATCAACAATGAGCTGGCAAAAACCAGGAAGGTCAGTGAAGTTTACTTATAAAGCTACTTCCTCTAACCGCGATATAAAAAGCAGCGCTATGAGCCAATAATTCTAAATATGTAATCGTGGATAATTCAAGAGAGAGAGGGAATTTTTGAGCTTTATTTTAATTTAAAAAGCACACCTTTAATAACCATATTTGTAGTTACATGTGGGAGTATTTGGCTAGCTGTCCAGTTTGTTACTTTCATGCCCGTTGAAGGAAGAAACTTCTGTGTTTGTGTGTTCTTCCTTGTAAGAACTAGTTTGAAGAATGAGGACGTGTGTGTCAAGTTACTGCCTGTTGGTTGCTACTAACTTCCTTAAGGGGTTTAATTACTGTATAAACACATGTGATTACAGTTTTTAATTCAAATTACATAGGCCAGTTTTTTTTGTATGTTTTTAGTTGTAAATTTCAACTGTGTTCACTCTGAAGCTTTACAACTTACTGCTCTCCAAGTTTAGTAAAGCAAGACCGCTTGAGATTAAATTCCTTGGATAAAAGACAGGAAGAAGTTGCATTAAACTTCATTAAAATAATAAGGTAAATCGGCTATTGTCCAAAAGTTAAAGACTTCATTTTGTCAAGTTGAGCAGTGTGGTAAAGCTTGCTATGTTAAATGTGAAATTTTTATCCTCCATTTTTGCAGTCTTGTAAAAAAAAAATTTACAAGGAATTTATAAAGAATAAATAATATAAATAAATATAAAGAATTTAATTTGTGGGACGTATGCAACAATAAATTCTTTGCAGGTGGTTACAGGGGGTCTTGTGTCACAGGCTGGACCTGACCTGTGGCTCGTTTAGAGGGGGAACTACTTACAGCTCAAGGTGAGAGGTGTTAGGTCTATGGACAGGTCATGCTGTTCGCTGGTCAGTTTGCAGGTATGGCTCTCCAGGTAGTCTCTGTGACACGCGTATTCTGTGACCCACTCCACCTCGTAGCGACAGTTCAACTCTGCCGTCATCTTAGGAGTGCTGCCCTGTGAAACCAAAAGTCACTTTTAGTAAAGCGGGAATTTTTGCAAGCTCATTAGAAAAGCGTGAAAACCAGGTCAAAACAAAACAAATAGATATGACAAAGGATTTGCAAGTGATGAAAGGTATAAATGAGTGTAACCTACTGAATGTCTGCTTGATGGACAGATGAAAGTGATGGTGACTGCAGGATCGTGTCCTAAGCAGCTGGCTGGAGTCGCTGAATCCGCACTGACTGTGTACTGTAACCTCAGTCTTAAGAGAGGAAGACAAGACAAGTTAAAAATAAGTTATAAATAATAAAAAGATTTCCCCTTTTCAAAATCAGCTTTTTATTTGGTTACATTAAAAGTTTATCCTTCAATAAAGGTTGCTATCGAGACAGATATCTACAATAAACAATAGAAGATTTGTCCAGACAGGAAGCTGCAACTCATTCCTAACTATTAGAAAGCATTCATGAAGAAAGATACCTGTCGCTGGACACCAGCTCTAGCTGACTGGTGGGAGAGCCCATGTTGAAGGAGCCCTGACTGGTGACCAGACAGGCTGCAGAGCCCTCTGGACAGGATTTGTCTGGAAGGTCTGAGAGAGAACAAGGAAGGATGTGAGATGATTGGAAAGAAAAAGAAGTTTGTATAATAGGAACTAAACTTTGTGGGCTGCTAATATACAGCCAACTGTAAACATATCAAAAGTATTTTACAATATATGAAATTTATGGAGCTTTTTATACAATTCTCTGTCTTTGTCTTATTTTATTTTAACAATCCTACATCCTAAACAGTCATGTCTCTCTAACCCCGGTGAAGCACTGGCTACCCCTAGCAGGGGGTCCCGACCCACAGGTTGGGAACGGCTGATCAAGTAGCAATGACTTTTGTAAATATAACATTTAAATGCATGAATATATATTAATTATAGAATAAAAGGTTGTAGCATATTTTTCAGAATCTTAATAAATACAGATTTCAACCAAATTCAAGAATTTCTCATAACTAAATTTAAAAAATACATACAATTAGTTCAGTATTACTAAATACTATTAAAATAATGTATTCATTCAATCATCTGTTCATTGTTCCACCCGCCCTCGGGTACTCACTGAGACTTCGGCAGATGTTGATGTAGAAGTCGATGTCGTTGTCGCTGTCGTCCACCAGATAGCCATCTCTCACTTTGATCAGAGGGTTGAGGTCGTGCTTCTTACCGTCCGAGTCAAACGCATAGCAGGGCACCTGGACACAGAGGAGGTAGCTTCATACCACAGTACTGACATTATTTACATAATCACTTGAAGGTATATCCATAGAGGAAAATGGAGGGTTCTGGTAGAAGGTATTTATAGAGGCCATGAAAATACAGAAAGCCATCAGATACAGATAAGAACTGCAACATCAGATCTTTGTGTGGCAGTTAAAATCTTTTGCTTCATCTTGCTTATGTAAATGGTTCTACACAGCATCAGGTCCCTGCAGGTCCGTAGCATCTGACACTGTAGTAATTTGAACTGATTAATGTACCTAAATGTGATAAAAATCCCCTTTAAACTGAGATACATCTGTCAATGTAATAAACTCTCAGTTAATGTATTAACTTGTTAGGATACAATAAGTTTTCTTAACACTGTCAATGCACATTCCCATTATTGGATTTAAATTAATGGGTAGTTCTTTGGTTAATTTAATCAACAACTATGTCACAGACGCACAAAAATATTAAAGATTTCCCAATTTGTTTATGTTTATATCTGTAAAAAAAAAGATTCTCTCTGATCTGACCAACAAACGATATGTTGCTGCTGTTTTGCAATCCATATCTGCTGCTAAGAGAGCCAGTTTAATTCATTTCACACATTCCTTCAGTTATTCCACATTAAGCTCACATTAGAAGCTTTGTTGTGATGACATGTGACCTGTCCTCTACATGCTGTAAACTCTGCACAGCCTCATAACAGTGGAAACTTTTCAGTTCCTCTTAAACACCTCTCTGGCTCATTGTTCCTTACATATCACACCATCACGACAGACACGGCAGTTTCCTTTCTGTCTTAGACATAAAACATCCGATCCGCCCATCAGATATTCCACCACATACCTCTTTGTGGGGCTTGAACTTATTATTCTTGCAGGCGGCGTAGGTCCTCCACTCAAAGTAATGAACACACTGAGACACTGCGACAAACTCCGGGGTCCCCTGGAACACACAACCACAGGAATATGAGTAAGACAGATAGTTTCTCATTGATATGGGGGAGGTGACTAACACATTATAGAAACACAGGTCAAAGGTTTTGACATAGTCGCCCCAGCACAACCACAGTCTGCTGCTGCTGGAGTGATTGAAGGTTCAGTGCTTGCTCAAGGGCTTCACCAGAGCACTTGTTGAGAGAGAGAGGAGAGTGGGTTTCATTCCCACTTTTAGTTCCCATTTTATGAGCGGTTCTGTATTTTTTTTACCCGTAGTTTAGAGATTTCCAGTGCTGTATGAGAACCTTTTGGCTGAGGTGGATCACTGATGGAACTATTATGTGAATGTTGAGCTAATTGATTCAGTTTTGATTCATCAAGACAACAAGGATGAATGTTATATATCAATTATTGGTACCAGTTGACTCTAGTATCACTATGAAGCAATTATTTTAGACGTCAGTCCCCATTTTGTTTGTTCTTGTGCACCACACGGGGTGATGTGACACACATTTCTGCCAACGGTTTCACTCTATTCCTCTAGATCTACAGGTGGTTATAATGCACCAACAAAGGCAGGGAAGAAGAAGACTGCAATTAAATAAACATGGATAATAATCATTATTATTATTATTATAGAGCCCTAAATATAACCAGCAAAAAACGAAGTTAAGGGTTTGTCACCCATTGGATTAAGGACTACCATTTTGACATTATGGCCGTCGCCATCGTGAATTGTTGGACCCGGAAATGACTGTATTTGGTCGAGAGCATGGAGCTGGGATACACATTTCTACACCTCTATCCCAATTGGATCTGACTGATCTGACTACCTTGTTATCGTCTATATGGGACCATAACTTACAAAATGAACATCATGCTACTGGAGAAACATGGTGGGGCAAGATTGCGGCCTCCGTGGAGGGACCCGCTGTCCCCGTAGTTAAAGACGGTAATGCTTTCTAAAGGTAACAAAAATTCAACTCCTCCTATTATTAGGTGATTATACACTAATGAATCTATGAATATTATATTCAGTTTCTGCCAATAGATCCTCCTAAATGTTACACACTGGACCTTTAAAGGCCCTTCCGCATTGGTTTCTCTTTTCAGACCCCGAAGCTACAGCCACTAATCTTTGGGCTTATCAAGTCAAATTCACACATAATATCAACACCATTAAAACATCACCACTTAGCTCTGCATAAAGAATCTATAGCAAGAAATAAATGATGTCTGTAAGTGTTGAAAATGACTAAACAAATACACTTTAAATGTTCACGCGTTATCAGTGGCACAGTTCTTCTGAGGCGAATTATGATTACGGATTATCTCCATTCCCATTCCTGCTTTCTTCCATTTGTCAGCATTAGATGACTTATTGAAATGTTTAATAGTAGTCACTTTCATTTCTCCATTTCACACTTTGTTAACTGAAAATCTAGTGCCGATCATCTTCTGTTAAAACACAAAACCTGCTTTTTGACAGGAAATGACACCCACCACTCAGCCGCCCCCTGAAACCACAGACACGCAGTATTGACTCAAATGAGCAGAAATATAGAGCAGGTGACTGTCATCTGCGTCGTTCTACTTTCAGATTCAGTTCCTTTTATTGCAGCTGATGGCAGACAACTGCTTCTGGTTACCTATAATGTCATTTTAGCTTTTTTTCTTTTAAGTATATATTAGTTTTAGAGAAGAAGAACAGAATTCCAACTCATTGAAAGAGGAGTCAAATGAAAGCTCAAAACTATTGGGAGGGGTTTAATCCTTTTATCAGCCCAACAAATCAGCAAGTCACAACGTACCGACCTGACTAGCACATTTGCTCACTATTGCGCAACGGTGAAAGTGCATGATCATGGTGGGACTTTATTCTCAAGCATATTGTTTTAGCATTTTGCACCTCTGTAGCATGTTTTAAGTGTCAGTGATGGCATGCAGCAGATACGACAGCTGCATTCCTGCTGATTAAACCTAATTACATGGACGTAAATCTCCATCTCCAGCACCATTTGTAAAATTAAGGGAAACAGACACAGTGAAAAAAACTTCTCTCCCACTAAAGAGCTTGTCATATCACTCTGCCAGAGCCAACTTGCAAGTCACAGCCCGACCGCATAACAGCTCGCTCTTTGATAAACGCTTTGCATTCAAATAAGTGTTTACTATGTAGATTAGATATTTACTTTCATTAAAAATGAAACAAAGGAAAGTCTAAATAGAAGGGTGTCAACTCAAGAGGGGCTTTTTAAAAAGGTGACCACAATATATTAAATATATTTTGAACCTACAAGTGTATATAAACACACAATGTATTAGGTTGTAAGCTCTCCAAACAAAACAGTATGTCATTGAATGGATGCACATTCAGTAGCTGCTCTTCTAACAAAAGCAACTAATAACAAATACTTATTTATTCCAATATTCATTCAGATTAAGGGCTTTCCCATCAACCCTCTGGTCACAAGCCTGCTTTTCTAACCTTCAACACCACTGCCCCTGTGCATCAGACTAAACACAGCTCCTGGACAAAGCACAAATCATCCGTTTAAATACACTTTTCTTTGCATGTTCTGAGTCTTACCATGGTTTTCCCACACTGGAAGCTGATGCTGGTCTGAATGTTGTTGTTGCTTCCTGGACATTTTTTCGTGCTGTTGTAATCCAGCACGGTGCCAGAGAGCTTCTGCAGGGACAGATCACCTGCACATTCAAGCAGAGAACCACAGTGTCAATTACAGACCAATGGACAATATAGATAATACATTAACATCTGAACAAGGAAAGATGTAGCTTCACTTTCCTTCTTTAAGACTCTTCCCACCCTTGTCTTTTGGTTGTATTCCTTACCTCTCATGGATAATTACATAAGCATGTCTTTTTGGAGCTCAATGTAATTATGTGGAGCTGCATTAAGATCTGCTGTACATGATTTTTAATATTTGATTTTAAGTGATATAGAAGTTATGGTGCCTGGCCTGTTGTTATTGACATAAAAAAAGATGATCTAATAATGTTTATCTCATAAAATTTCAGTATAAACACACACAGACACACAGACAGAGGTTCTCGTTCTCAGACGGTTTACTGCTGTAGGTTACTGCAGCAGACAGTCTGACAGTATAATGTCTTAACCCTCCAACCTCTACTGACCCACTGCCTTGTAAAAACAAGATAACCCCTCTGTACCGTAATACCCCGACCCTGCTGTCAGCACAGAGTCGTCATGTATCGTGTGAGTAGAAACAGAGAGCAGTGGGAAATGTTCTGCACATTTAAAAAAGGCTCAATTGGAAGAAATTAAACATATTATTTATAGGTCTGTTAATATTAGCCCTCACTAGAGAGGGAAGACTGGATGAGAGCGTGGAGCTGGGGAGGCTACACATTGTTATGGCTCTTTCCCGACGGGATCCGACAGAGAACCCGGGGACATTGTCAATCAGAAGTTAGCCACGGCCTAAAGCATACCCTGCTTTATCATCTAGTTTACTCTAGAAGCAACCTTAATTTAATAAATGAACCTCATGCTACATGTAAGAATACTCGAAACTAGAGATGGGGACCATAAAGCTAATAAATCACGTAAGGTAATTTTCTTTGATTTCTATACAATCTGCTTCATTTGATGAGACCACTGAGGAGCGGACACTGGCTCGAGATAGGACCTTTTCGCAGTCGTTTCTCCTTTGTGCTTGGTTGAGAGGTTTCAGTTGGTTGCGAGCAGCCGAATCTTACACACTGCTCCTTTAAGACTGGAGCAGTTCAATAAACTCGCAGCGAGGCAGCCACATGACACACTGCGATGTAACTGATGTCTGTAAATGTGTTACTAAATTTGAAGCTGTGAGATTGTTTCAGTTGCAATCAACAAAAAGTCAAACAGTCCAACGGGTATTTAGATTAAACAGAAACTTGAAATGTGGATCAAATTCTGTTCTCACTGTTGTGTTACAACTACATTTCCCTTTGTAATGAACTGTACTTGTTTATCTGCCTGTTTAATCGATGACCTCATCCTCGTCCTCTTGTTTCTGTTTTTATTTCAGTTTCTGTTATAAATCTTTTCTTTTGCTCTTTCTGTAAAAGAGAAACTTGCATGAACTTTTCGGAGGGTGTGTTTGTGTGTGTGTGTGTGTGTGTGTGTGTGTGTGTGTGTGTGTGTGTGTGTGTGTGTGCTCTGCTCCCCCTGATATGGCCAGACTGTTATCACAAGGGACGATAAAGGAATGTAACTGAACAACAATGTGACCTACTAACACCATTTACACAACCACTGTAAGCAGAGCCCGTCTGTGTCATTCAGATGACACAATGTCCCAGCAGCCTGTTGATAGTCCTATAATATTCAGTTACAGTCATATTTTGGTAGTATTATGACTGTATTACGACAAAGAGGTGCATAATGCAGGATGAATAATGCAGGATGCATGATTTCACTGACATTTCTATGGACACTTTGATCATTTAAACCTGAAACTATTCAAATAAGCTGATTGAGATAAAATTAATCTGCAACTATTTTTAACTGTAAATTCATCATTTCAGTATAGCAAAACTTTACTGGGATTAGTTCAAAATAAAGTTTTTAAAAATAATTTTAAGCCAAATATGATCCTGTATTCAAAACGTTTTAGTAAAAGTCAAAACTATTTTAACCAAAATGCAATTTAAACGTACTGCAATACCTTCTTTAACTAGTTATTAAACATCTAATTTTAATACTGATGCCTCTATATGACCTATTTCTATAGTTATTTCTAATTCTTGTGTCCAGGTCGGATTCCCCTTGAAATCAATGAAACAAGGCGATGGAAACACTACCGCTTTTATCCACAGGGGCCGCCAGAATCATAAAAAAAAAAAACTTCATTTTAGTATTAAAAGTAAAAGTACTCATCATGCAGATTAGACAGTAAACATTTCCTAGTTTCGGCTTTTAAAATGTGAGGATGCGATCCGTTGTCTTATGTGATAGTAAATTGATTCTCTCTTTTGGACTCAAAACACAACTTTCTGACATGTTAAAAAACAATCACTAAAGCCATCAGAAAACTAATAGACGATGAAAAATAATTGTTAGTTGTAGCCCTAATCTCACTATTTTCTAATTAAAATGTGGGAACAAATGTGATCTATTGTAATCCAGAGGCATTTAGCTTCATGAAAGAGCAAACAAACAAACTTTTTACAGGATCTTTTTAAATTCTACAGTGAGGTGAACATTTGTCACTGCTGAGATTTTGGATTTGAGGAAGCACAAGTAGGCACGAATGTCAAAAGTGTGAGGATGGATCATGTGTGGTTTTCAGAGCACAGCCAAAAAGACAGCATGAATAAAGCCTGAAGCAAACAGTACAGACAAAGAGAGAGAGAGAGAGAGAGAGAGAGAGAGAGAGAGAGAGAGAGAGAGAGAGAGAGAGAGTTAGACTTGTGTCTATTTGTGTTTGATGATGTGTTCCTGGGTCATGTGATAAGTCAGCGTGAATGATTAAACTGCAGATCATATGACCCCACTGCTCCTTGTTTACCATCTCTCTCTACTTCCATTTTTTAAATAAAACGAGAGGGAAACAAATCCTCCCCAACATGAGTCTGCAGTCTTCAGTCCAGAGCTTTCAGTGAGCAACTCGGCTCTCCGTCACCCTCAGAAATCTGAGTCGGATGACACACTCTGACTGAGAGCTAGCAAACACCAATTTGTCACAAGGGGAAGGTCACAACCTCAGACTGCAGGACAAGTTGTTGTTGTGGGACTGTGAAATAACTCTGTCTGGCAGCCTGTCTTCTTTAGAAAGGTCATGGGCAAAATTAAGAGAAACAGGCCCAGATATTCGCAGTAAGTCTGGAGGTTTAAGTGATCTTCGGATATCCGTGTTTCATACTAACAGTAGCTAACGACATGTGACATCTGGGATCTAATGTAATGGCACAGCATAACAACCGTGGGATTATTGAATCACTATTTCTGAAACAGAAAGTGCTGATTGTGACCAACTGGAAAGTACAGTTTCAGATTTAAAACCACGTGTAAACAACATTTTATGATTCTGTGCATTTGTTCTTCAAACAGTATAAAAAAACCTTAGAACTGCATCACAAATGTGTCTGTTATTGGATGATAATGGAAGCAGCACATTGGTCCCCTGGGCTAAACAAACCTTTAATTAGTGTTTTATTTTCCTGTGGGGGGGGGCATGTGAACCAGGGTGGAAACATGTGGAGCAGAACTAAAGTTGAATGAATCTGATTGATGTGGGAACAATAAACAATACAAGAGCGCTTCCACGCTAGCAAAGCAAGAGAGCAAGTCTCATTCTGAGAGCAGAGCGACGAGATACAAGATGGAGAGATTTGAACCTTTATATATATGAGGAAGAGGAGGAGGAGGCATGGTGTCAAATCTGACAGTTTCCATCTGCATCACGGCTGCAATTAATTTCATAAACGTTTAATCTGCTGGTTGTTTTTTTATTTTATCTGTTAAAAAAATTGTCATGAAATAGTGAAAAAGCCCCCAAAGCCCAAAGATATTCAGCTCACTATCACATAAGACAGAGAAAAGCAGCAAAGACTGACATTTGAGAAGCTGTAAATGACAAAATATTAAACAATAGCATTAATCTGAATACAATCTTTTTGGATTCACATAATGATTGCAGCTCTAATTTGCACAAAGGTAATTCATATAAAAGGAGAAAGGAAGAATAAAGTTTGTGCTCTTCTAATGGTTCTTTCAATGAAATGACACCAAGCTTGACTTTTTGGTTGATTACTTCTATGGTAGTCTACTGGAAACCCTTGACCTATATGAAACCCACCGCTGTCGTTTCCTATGAAGTTTAATGATTCATCTTCAGCCTTCAGCAGACGAGAACCCCAAGCCCAACAGGAAGTCGGCTATTTTGAATTGTGCTGCTTTTTACGAGCTGTAGCTGACAATTATTTTTATTAATCTGTTTATATGTATTTGATTAAAGATCCCATCAGAGGTTCTGAGAGCCCAATCTGATGCCTTCGAATGTCTTTGTTTGATATTAGGATTACTGGAGAAAAGAGCTTACATTGAAGAAAATATTTCGCATTTTGAAACTGAAACGATTAATCAATTATCAAACCGGTTGCCAATTAATTTACTGTCGACTGACTAATTGATTCTGCTCTATCAATTCCCCCAATATTACTACATTTAAATTGGTTAACAGGGAGCGAGGGGCATGATTGTTTCTCTGCTTCCAAACAGAAGGCATGACAGCCGCTGCCTTAGAATAATCAATTTAAGACAGCATGATTAAATAGAGATCAGGGCCGTCTCTGTTCACTGAAGGTCAGGTCTGAACGGGAGGCAGCAAGTCAAACTCTACACGTTAACCACAAACGGTCCGGACAGCGCGGCTCGGCTCCTAACGTATTAAAGTTGTCCTGACGCTGTTCAGCAGGTTAAAGAAACACCTGCATGTTTAATCCTGTGGTTAAACGTTTAAAAACCTAGAAAGAGAGACTGTCCTTCCTAGAAAACTTACAGCATCATCTGTTCCAGGAAATCCCCCCCCAAAAGAATATGTGCTTACATTCAAGTGAAATATGACTCTGAGTCTTAGATTTGGTCTACAAGAAGCCCAAAATCCCTTCAAAGCTGTGAGAGCTAAAATTTTACTTCCTGTGTGAAAATCTTGGCCTTTATTTTGCAGGCGGTTGTTTTACCTCCAGTCTTTCTTTCTGTGGTTCTCTCTGGTTTAACAAGGTTTTGATGATTTGATTTTTTTGTTACAAGCTGCTTTGCTTTCTTTAACACAACTTTAAATCAGTCCCTCCAGGAAGCTGCAGTAGCAACAGTCACTGCAAATGATTCAACAGATCCCTGTGAATCCTGCACTACCTTCAAATTATGTCCAATCACCCCGACTTTTAAGTAAATTTGACCTATCATTATAGGTTTCCCTTGCCTAAAAACATTGCAAAATGCATTGTTACAATATAGCGATTTCTTTCATTGCTGAGTGAGTTGAGTTTTGGGGTGGTGGGTGGTGCTAAACTTGCTGCTCCCTCCTGGCTTTCCAGCTTGCAGTGAGGGGTACTTGGTCTGGGGCAGAGATGTGGATCTTGCTGACATATAACAGCAGATTCGGCCTCATCAGCAGAGAGAGCAGATGTATCGATAAAGCTCCCAAAGACTGAAGCGTACAGTTTCACTTCACTTAGGCGAGCATTTAGAAAACCCCTCAGCAGTCAAGTCAGCAACAGGACTGAGGACTGAGTGACTAAAAAAAACCCAACAGCAATGACGCCTCTCGTCCTCTCAGGCATACAGCAGGACTTCGCCTACAATAACTAACCTCTCACTGCTTATAGGCTGACATTAATACAGCCACATGTATCACAAAACCAGCAAAACGTACATTAATTGATGCTGTTCTGTCAATATAATTCACATTTTTGGAGGAAAACAGCTGAACAATCCCAGCAGGATCTTTATCAGGTCTTATATTAACTTATTATCTACTAATAGTCTATAAAGGGCTCCATGATGAAATGATCAATGAGTTGATAAACAGAAACTAATCAGCAACTATGTGTATGACTGAATAATAGTTTAAGCAGAAAAGGCCAGAGATTTAATGATTCCACCGTCTCAAATGTGAGGATTTGATGCCATACATGAGAGTTAAATGGATATCTTTGGGTTTTGGAGTGATTTTCTTTTCCTTTTTTCTGACATTTTACAGTTATATCCTAAGCTGCAGCCCTACATCCAACTGACCCAGGGTGATAAACGCCTGAAAAACGCTTCAAAATTAAAACAGTATCATCAACAAAAGTACATTGAGGGGGCAATAATACATCAAATATATCAATAAATCTCAATAAAAATCCTTAAAAAACAAAATTAAAATATTGTACATGTACAAAAAGCACTAAATTTGTTTTATAAGTCTCATATTTTTCTGTTAACATACACTAACGTTCACAGATTTTATGGTCAAGACTACAGACAACTTTCAACAAGATCCTTCTGTTTTCCCTACATGGCCACTGATCTGAAGTTATTTCAGCTTTACAGTTAAAGAAAACCTCCCTGATCACCTGCTAACCAACATTACAGCAGCTAATTTCATGCTTCACACAGAAACAGACTACATGGAGTGAGTGTGATGTTCAAAACAATGGCAGCACAGCTATATAAAGACAGCCGCCCACTCGGATGTAGATTTCTTCCTGCGGTGCCACTAAAGCGGCGTGACACGTCCCGCTGTGTGTTTGTCATAAGACACATGGGACGCATCAGAGACTGCAGACAGTATGTCAGCTCACATGTACCTTACTAGTCCAAAACATAAATGACCAAGTTACAAAGGATTGAACGGAGCTATATAAGACTGTAAAGATGAATAAACTGCACTTCTTTTACATCGAGTTTGTCTTCCGGTGGGGACAAAGGTGACGCTGCTCATATTTAAAGTCGCCCTGTGCCGCTACAAGAAGCTACTTGTGTTCAAAGTACAGCGAGTATGTAGGCCTGTAAATCTGTAAATACAAATCAGAAAGCTTGCCAGAGAAAACTAGTGTCACATTCCTCGGGAAGAAGGCGACAAGTACACAACTCGCCTGCGGCCGTAGCCAACAGCTCGCTGTGCTGTTAAGACTCCTGTTACCTTTTAACTCTTCACAGTTATCTGACACAATTCACTGTCACTGAAGATATTATATTATTTACCTGAAGCTAAAACATGTACGATTCAGAAAACAGGTGCCACGATCAGCTGGAATTTACCGCCGCTGCATAAAACATCTGCAAATATTTAAAGAATAGTCGAATTGTGTGTACATTTAGAGATAAAAGCAGAGAATGTGAAAGGTATTTGAACACCCTATGTTATTGGAATTTAACACGTAAAAGCACAGAAAGATTGTTATTAAGAGTATGATTCATGTCAGATAATGGATTATTGTTATTAAGAAGTATTATTTACTTGAATTAATGAGGAAAAAATCCAGTTTATTATACATTTTTCTTCCGTTTGTACTACTGCGAGTGTGTATAAACTAACAGGTGAGCTGCACAGTGTCTACAAGATGTTTCAAAAGATCCCAAGATGATGTTCCGCCTCCGTGATAAGCCGTTATCTCTCCGACAGACACCTGGCTGATAAGAGGTTTATTATGCAACAGCGAAAGCCCCAGCAGTACGACATCCCAGTGCACACCAGTGGGCCGTACTCACCGACAGACTGGTTTGTGTTGGTGGTGAGGTC